>NC_138226.1:35823409-36423409 GCF_964197995.2 Scardinius erythrophthalmus | reverse complement strand
ACCCCCGCTTGTGAATATGACTGTATCTGCGCTGCGCACACACACAGAGCCTCAATGTGTGAGCGCGCGTGCTGCCAGTGTGGTGAGTGCAGGTCACGTGTCTGCCTCTCAGCGCACACACTTTGTGGACAGCTCTCAGCGCCACGCGCCACGCGCTCACGGCTGGGCCGCCAGTTACAGAAATACTGCGCGAAGCACTGTATGCCCCACTCGAAATGAACATGATGAACGAAGTAGGTCATCATGGCTGGGTCTCCGGGTCCCCGAATATGAGCGACCACAACCCAGATTTCATTCAACCCCTGGCCATTCACGCGAAAGCGTGGGAAAGCATTCCAGGGGCTTCGAAATGGGTGCTAAATATAGTGAATCAGGAAGTAGCACACCTACTTCGCACCGAAATAGCGAATTTACTGAGAAAAGGGGCTGTGGAAGCAGTCCCCTAGGCAGGAAGCGAGTCGGGGTTTTACAGCCGTTACTTCTTAGTACCAAAGAAGGATGGCGGGCTCCGCCCTATACTAGATCTCAGGCACCTGAACAAAGCGCTGGTGAAGCGCTCGTTCAAAATGATTACAACCAGACAAATTCTCGCTCAAATTCGACCCGGGGACTGGTTTATATCAGTGGATCTGAAGGATGCTTATTTTCAGATCCAAATAGCAGCCCGTCACAGGCCCTTCTTGAGGTTCGCCTTCGAGGGCCGGGCTTATCAGTACACCGTTCTTCCCTTCGGCCTGTCTTTGGCACCTCGTACATTTACGAAGTGCATGGACACGGCCTTCGCGCCCCTCAGACGAAGGGGCGTGAGAGTCCTGAACTATCTGGACGACTGGCTAATTATAGCACAGTCAAAAGAAGAATTGGTGTTACACAGAACACTACTGCTGACCCATCTCGAGCAGTTGGGTCTCAGAGTCAACTGGGCCAAAAGCATTCTACTCCCCAGCCAGAAAATGTCCTTTCTGGGGATAGAACTGGACTCCAACTGTATGGTGGCGCGCCTGACACGAGAACGCGCGGCAGTGATACAGCGCCTGGCAGCGACATTCACTGTGGGGAAAAATCTCCCCCTCAGAGCGTTCCAGAGGATGATGGGTCTCATGGCCTCAGCCTCGTCAGTACTTCAGCTGGGTTTGATGAATATGCGCCCTTTTCAACTATGGTTGAGAGGGCGAGTACCAGCGCGAGCATGGACCTCAGGTCTGCTCCGTCTCACGGCGAATCAGACATGCGTTTCCGCCCTGAAACCGTGGACGAGACCCGGCTGGTACCAGTCAGGCGAGAACCTGGGCATCGCTTCACGAATCAAAGTGGTCTCGACAGATGCGTCCAACACGGGTTGGGGCGCCCTATACGAAGGGAGACCTTCTATGGGCCTGTGGTCAAACGCAGAAAAGCGTCTCCACATAAACTGTCTAGAGATAAAAGCGGTCGAGAATGCCCTTCAGTTCTTCCTCCCTGCACTGAGGAACCACCACGTTCTAGTCAGAACAGACAACACGTCAGTGGTGTCCTACATAAATCGCCAGGGTGGCCTCAAATCCCGGAGCCTCTTTGCAATAGCAAAGCGCCTCCTCATATGGAGCCAGCACAATCTGCGCTCGCTGAGAGCGGCGCACGTGCCGGGCGTCCTGAACGTGGGCCCAGATATGCTATCCAGGGCAAAGCTCTCCCCAGGAGAGTGGTCCCTGCACCCCCTCACGGTGCGAAATATCTGGGACGTTTTCGGCAGAGCAGAGGTAGACCTGTTCGGGTCGCAAGCCAAAGCTCACTGCCCAACGTTCTTCTCGAAAGAGATGGACGCGCTGGCCCAAAACTGGCCCAGACGCCCGCTGTATGCTTTTCCCCCGGTCGCTCTGTTACCACAGGTAATCAAACGACTCAGGGAGAGCAAATGCTCGATACTTCTCATAGCTCCGCTATGGGAAAATCAAGTCTGGTTCCCAGAACTGGTAGAACTAGAGAGCGCGGCTCCATGGCCGATTCCGCTGAGGAAAGACCTGTTGTCTCAGGCCCAGGGAGCGATTTGGCACCCATACCCCGAGCTGTGGGCTCTGCATGTGTGGGCGATCAACTACCACCACTGCGCCTCCCAGAGGGAGTGCTAAGCACAATCACAGAGGCAAGAGCTCCGTCTACTAGACGGCTTTACAACTCTAAATGGTCAGTTTTTGCTGAGTGGTGCTCAGCTCATGATTTAAACCCGCTAAAAGGGGAGGTAACGGTGGTTCTTTCTTTCCTACAAGAGCTGTTGGACAGCGGGAGAACCCCTTCCACGCTCAAAGTGTACGTGGCGGCTATAGCAGCGTTCACAAACCCTGCAAGTGGCCAGTCGTTAGGAAAGAACGACCTCATAATTCGTTTCCTAAGGGGTGCTAGGAGGATGAATCCTCCTCGGCCACCCTCGGTTCCGGTTTGGGACCTTTCTACGGTCCTCGAGGCCATGAAGGGCGAACCGTTTGAACCTCTGCACACGGTAGGGTTAAAATACCTATTGTTTAAAAACGCTTTTCTGCTGGCGCTAGCCTTATTAAGGATTATGTGGAGCGCTCCGCCGCTTTCAGGCAATCGGAGCAGCTTTTCGTTTCGTTCGGTGGCCGCATTAAAGGGCTAGCCATCTCGAAACAGACCCTGTCCAGATGGATAGTGGACGCTATCGCGTCAGCTTATGCATCCAAGGGTCTAAACTGCCCTTTGGGGGTGAGGGCCCACTCAACTAGGGGCATGGCCTCGTCGTGGGCATGGTCAAGTGGGGTTTCTATCCATGACATTTGTATGGCAGCAGGCTGGGCCTCGCTGTCTACATTTGTAAGGTTTTATAACCTTGAAGGACCCGCATTACCGGCCAGACTGCTCTCAGTCTGATAATGCTATATTAACGTTGTCTACCCAACTCGGTTTGACTGTTGATATACTGCAAGTCCTGTGGCCTATGCAGTTTAAAGGTGGTCATACTGCCTTAACTGAATGTATACACGTTAATGCACCTATCTCATAACACCGAGTCGTCCCGCCCTGTTATGCCGCTGTGATTGCTTCACTTTACATGAGCCCCGGGCACTGCCCTTGGGACATAAGTGTTTGAAATTCAGCACGCACAGCGTTTTACATAGGGTTCCCGTAGCGTAAGCTAAACTTACGCAACACGAGAGTACTCTCGTAAGAGAACGACACTCGGTTACTAACGTGACCTCGGTTCTCTCTAGAGAGGGAACGAGTGTTGCGTAGCCTGCCGTGCTTGTGCTGCACTTTGGTTTTCGCTTCTAGTCGACTGAAATCACTTGTGCAACCTGTGCAGTGGGGTTTTATAGGCGAAGCCACACCCTGTACTGGCGGGCTATGACGACAGCGCGGGAAGGCTTCCATTGGCGCTGGAGTCATGCCAAGATGCACTGATAGGTTACAGCAGTTGCCGCAGAGCAGCCAATAGGCGCGCGAGCTGTCTTGCCTATGTCAAGTCAACTTTATTTATATAGCGCTTTTCACAATACAGATTGTATCAAAGCAGCTTCACAGTATTAAATAAAATAGTACATCAGTGTTTGTTTCTGGTGTAAAACATCCACGTTTGGTAATGCAGATCAATAGCACTGTTGAATCGATTAATCAAATTAAGTATCCCCAACTGAGCAAGCCGAAGGCAACAGTGGCAAGGAACCGAAAAACTCCATCAGGTGACCTAATGGAGAAAAAAAAAAACCTTGGGAGAACCCAGGCTCAGTCGGGGGCCAGTTCTCCTCTGGCGTTTATGAAGTAGAGACCGGATTTAACTGTAAGATTAAAATATTATATGAATGCCTGGCTGAAGAGATGCGTCTTTAATCTAGTTTTAAACTGGGAGAGCGAATCTGAGCAACGAACAGTATCAGGAAGGCTATTCCAGAGTTTTGGTGCTAAATGTGAAAATGCTCTCCCTCCTTTGGTGGATCTGGATATCCTAGGTATGACCAGAAGCCTCGAATTTAGTGATCTTAAAGAGCGCGATGGATTATAGGGCGATAGAAGATCCGTTAAATAAACTGGAGCTAAGCCGTTTAGGGCTTTATAAGTCAGTAGCAATACCTTATAATTAATACGGAACTTTATAGGTAACCAATGTAGTGATGATAAAATTGGTGTTATATGGTCAAACTTTCTTGATCTAGTAAGAACTCTAGCGGCGGCATTTTGGACTAACTGTAGCTTGTTTATTGAGGATGCAGGACAACCAGCTAATAAAGCATTACAGTAATCTAGTCTCGAGGTCATGAATGCATGAACTAGCTTTTCTGCATCAGAAACAGATAGCATGTTACGTAATTTAGCAATATTTCTAAGGTGAAAAAATGCTGTTTTTGTAACATATGAAATATGATTTTCAAAAGACAAGTTACAATCTAATATAACACCCAGGTCTTTTACTGTAGAGGATAAAGTAACAGGACACCCTACTATGTTAAAGTTGTATTGTGAGAGGTTTTGTGGGCGGTTTTTTGAACCGATAAGTATTACCTCTGTCTTATCTGGATTTAATAAAAGAAAATTGTGCGTCATCCAATCTTTTATTTCTTTAACACACTCTGTCAATTTGGATAATTTAGCGTTTTCATCCGGCCGTGATGAAATATATAGTTGAGTGTCATCAGCATAACAATGGAAACTAATTCCATGTTTCCTTATAATATTTCCAAGTGGCAGCATATATATTGAGAATAATAGAGGGCCTAACACAGATCCTTGCGGCACTCCATAGTTTACTGGAGTTATGATCGATTTTTCTCCGTTTAAATAGACAAAATGGTAGCGGTCAGATAGGTATGATCTGAACCAGCTTAATGCTTGTCCTTGAACACCGGTATAGTTTTGTAGCCGATCTAAGAGTATTGTGTGATCTATAGCAGTGGTTCCCAACAGGGGGGTCGCGGCCCACAAGGGGGTCTCGGCGAGCTCTCTGGGGGGTCGCGTCATATTTTGAAAAGTTTTGAGTAATGAGCATTCAAGTCGTCCGTAACTTCTTCTATGTTAAAAATTTACAAAATGTATATAATGAGCGAGTTCATTATGAATCCATCTTCCAAACCGTGTTTTTGTCTTATTCTGAATCACTATGGTACACCTATAATAAGTGTTTATATTGGGACTATTTAACACTGGTTCGGATCGCCGCCGCTGAAGAGTAGTGGTACTTGACCTGCGTGACTCGTCATAGCCAAACACAGAGAAGTAATTCCGGTTCCAAAAGACGCATTATTCTGTTAACAAACGCATGTTTATTAACGATCGCTATAGCGCAAAAAAAAAGGAATGCATGCTTTAAGGAGAACGATCATATTACATTAGCTAATTTGATCCATTCCCTGGCCTGGCTGACCAAAAATGGGATTTTAACCATGACAGCCTTAAAAAACAAATACAAATGGGCCAGACTGACCCTTGAGGATGATAAAGATGTCTTACCCTGTAAAGATCTCTTCACCATTGACCAAATTACTCACGACCAGCAGATCCTCACACTTATTGATAAAGCCTCACAAATAACATGCAAGTATTGGGGTCCCAGACAGCAGTAATTTTGTAATAGCCTATATAGGCTATTCAATCTTTTTTTTTTTTACCTACACACCAGTGTGAATACTGATATTTTTTTATTGCGATTCAAATAGGGCCAATTTATAGGCTACTCTTAGGCTTACGTTTTTAAATTACAAATGGCCCACTGATGTTTTTGTTATTGTATTTTCAATATTAGGCTATAGGCTATTATTTGTGCATAAACATATCTGGTTATAATAAACATAGCCTACCGTTTGCTTGAAAACAACATATTTTGTCATCCTTGCTGCTAGCCAACAAGAGCGATAATATCATTAAATGTGAAGGGGGGGGGGGGGCCCTAAAATATTTTCTTGGGAAAAAGGGGGTCTCAGACAATAAAAGGTTGGGAACCACTGATCTATAGTATCGAACGCAGCACTAAGATCAAGGAAAACTAGTATTGAGATACAGCCTTGGTCAGAAGCTAAGAGTAAATCATTTGTGATTTTAACGAGCGCAGTTTCAGTGCTATGATGCGGCCTGAACCCAGACTGAAACTTTTCATAGGTGTCATTTTCTTGCAAGAAAGAGCCCAGTTGGGCAGACACAACTTTTTCTAATATTTTGGACATAAAAGGAAGATTTGAAATGGGTCTATAATTTGCTAGGTTATTTGGGTCTAATTGTGGTTTCTTAATGAGTGGTTTTATAACTGCCAATTTAAATGTTCTTGGAACATGACCTAAAGATAAAGACGAGTTAATAATATTGAGGAGAGGCTCTTCCACTATAGGTAACACTTCTTTCAATAGTTTAGTTGGTATGGGATCTAATAAACATGTTGTTGTTTTAGAGGAAATGATACATTTATTTAACTCTTTTTGTTCTATAGTTGTAAAGCACTGTAATTGTTCTTGCGGGGTGATAATCGAGGCTGAATTATAAGGCGCGATTGAAGATTGAACGTTTACAATTGTGGATCTGATGTTTTCTATTTTCTCAGTGAAAAAATTCATGAAATCATTACTACTAAACTGTAACGGAATATTTTGTTCAGGTGACGCTTGTTTATTTGTTAGTCTAGCCACGGTGTTAAATAAGAACCTAGGATTGTTTTGGTTATTTTCTATTAGTTTGCGGAGATGCTCAGCCCTGGACGCTTTTAGGGCCTTTTTATAGTGTGACGTACTGTCTTTCCAAGCGATTCTAAAAACCTCTAAATTAGTTTGTTTCCATTTACGCTCTAAATTACGGGTTTCTCTCTTTAGAACACGAGTAGTATTGTTGTACCATGGTGCTTTAATTTTCTCTCTGACCTTTTTTAGTCTCATAGGTGCAACAATATCCCATTTTCCAGAGAGAACGGTGCTCATAGTGCTGGTTAGTTCGTCTAGTTCATCTGTTTGTTTGGGTTCAGGCAGCAGCTGAGACAGATCCGATAAGCAATTTGAAAAATTATCTATGGTGGATGGAAGGATAGTTCTGCCTAATCGATAACGCGGCGCAGCATGATATATTACAGGAGTACGTAATATGCAAGTTACCATGTAATGGTCAGTTACATCATCACTTTGCGGAATGATATCTATATCGGTTGGATCGGTTCCATGTGATATAATTAAATCGAGTGTATGATTAAAACGATGAGTTGGTCCGGTAACGTTTTGCTTAACCCCAAAGGAGTTTAATAAGTATATAAACGCAGCCCCTAACGTATCATTTTGGTTATCTACGTGTATGTTAAAATCTCCAACAATTAATATTTTATCGACATTGACCAATAGATCTGAGAGAAAATTTGCAAATTCTTTTAGGAAATCAGCGTAAGGCCCTGGTGGTCTATATACGGTAGCCAAGGCTAAAGATAATAGGGATGTTTTTCTATCATCTAAGAGCGTAACATTTAGTACAATGTTACGCTATGTCTGCCTGCTGCAGCAAATGCGTTTTACATTCTAAAAATTAAAGGATAATTTTTTGCTTCAGTATTCTCGAGAAAAGGAGTTTTCCCGTAGCATAAGCTAAACTTACGCAAAACTCGTTCCCTCTCTAACCGAGGTTACGTTAGTAACCGAGGGTCGTTCACTCAGGTTTGCAGTGATCAAAAATAAGACACAGAATGAACAAAAGAAGAAAACCAAATAATCAAACATAAAACCATATGTTACCCAAAGCTAAACATACATACATAAAATATGCTTACAAACCAATGGAATTCAACAGGCAGCGGCCAAAGAAGATAGCCAGCCAGCCCGCACAGTCAGACGAATGCACAATCCTCAATAGCGGCGCGCGACAGAATCACAGCGGCTAATGGTTACTATCGTGATGAACGTCAAGGCAAAACAGCGACATAGTCGCAATTATTCGCAATCAAAGTTCAGTGTTGCTGTGCTGACAAACTGCCTGGGAGCTCCTCAGTGGTGAAACTCCTCCTTCTTTAATTAGTGGTGAACCAGGTGGAACAGATCTTCCAGGCAATCTGAGCGTGCCAGTACCTGGCTCTGTTGTTGTCTTTAGACCACAGTGAAAGGAGCATTTATAGCACCACAAGACTTTATCTTTGTCATCAAGGTGACTGTGCAAGACCAAGCCCTCCACAAAACAGTGAAGGACAGCCGGTAAGCGCCATATTGGCCATGTTTGGCTAGACTGACTTAAGCAGTGCAGTGCTAATGATACTCTGGAAAACACAGACTCTTAACTCTTGTTGACTTTGATAGGACTTTTGCAGTGGTGTTTGTAACTTCAAATGTTGTTTGTGGGGTATAAAGGAAAAGTAAGAAAAGCCACATTCATTGTTTGACAAAGAATGTGTTTGAAATGGTTAAAAGTAATTTAAACTTTGTAGAAATCTTAATAAACCAAGTTCTTAATTCAGTTAAAAATGTATAGTCTAAAAATCTTTGACTAAAAAATTTAAGATCTAGTAACTTGGCTAAAAAGTATGGAATCACAGTTTGGCTAAAAATATGAGATCTATTAATTAACCTAAATATTAAACCAATGGAAGGTAAAAAAAGTTATTTGGCTAAAGATACTTGGTTAAAAGATAAGAAAATATACATTTTAAAAATTAAAATACCAACTTTTGGTATGTTTTGGTAAAGCATATAAAAATAAATTGAATTTTTTACTACTAAAAATATTTTGAATGCATTTGGCTAAAATGTGAATTTAGCTAAAAATATACTGATTCTGCTCATTTGATTTAAAATGGTGGGTATTTATTTTGGAAAACATTTGCTTAAAAGTGGAAACCTTGTATTTTATAATGGCAGTAATGTGTTTATCTGAGGTGAATGTGAATAATTTTGTTTATTTAATTTGGCTGTCAACTCAAATAATAACTTGTATTTGTCATCTCTCTTTCGAGGTTTTTCACCTGTTTACTGCCCACCAAAGAATGGTAAATAAAAGACAAACAACTGTTCCCATGGCTGTTTATTGAGTGAAATCCAGTTAAGATCTTCATGTGGAGGGACTGTCCTTTTCAAGTGGGGAATTGCACAAGAAATAGATCAGAACTTGACAGTTGCAGTACAGCGGCTCAGTCAGGAACATATAAGTGACATGCTATCAATGCCACCGAAGACAAAACAAATCATAAATAACCAACCACGGTCAATTTCTTCTTGTTATATAAAAACAGCTACTCATACCTGTGAGGAGTGGGCAGCCAGCACACAGCTGACGGGAAACCAGCTTACAGTCTAAGCCTGACAACGAAAGAAATTCACATCAACAACCTGCACAGCACGAGAAGCACGGGTTCACCCCAAACGAGTCACATACCTGCGACAACCACAGATGACGTCACAAGGGCAATACCAAGACCTATGCCAAGTGGCCACAACCCATCCTTTATATATCCAACAAAAAGGGGAGGGGAATTAATAAAATAAGCGCAGGTGTATGACATTCCCATAGGTGGATTCAACCACCCTGCTACATAAACATGACACAATATAACATTGCGCCTACATGAAAAGAGCTTTTACTGTTAAAAGTTTTACTGTTTTACTGTTATTGTAAAAATACAGATTTGTCAGCATTAGTGAAACTGAAGGTGTTAGAATAAACCACTGATCAGTGGAATTATTATGAAACACACATGATTATTGTCATGCGATGAATCGGGCCAGACGTGAAACAGCTATCATTGGAGCTTGTATAGCCGCTCTTGAGAATCTGCGCAAGCTGAGTCAGCTGTCTGCTCAAGAATCGTTCTCGCGGTACTTTGATGGCATACGTCAAAGTGACATAGCGTTGGCGCTGTCTCAGGTCGGACTGCTTCAAGTCAGCCGCCGATCGGTCTGCGCAGCACTGCATGTAGTTGAACAAGCCTTGAGTTAAGTTACTAAAACTGACAATATTAATTTGGTCCCACCTGTGAAACTTCTACTTAACAGGTGCCTCATGTGAGAGTAAGTAAAATCGTTGAAATTTATGGTGCCCAGTGTGAGGCTAAGTTAAACTGTAACACCTGGCTGGCTCTAATTTGGAGGTGCTTTGACTTCCGTTTCCTGTCTTCCTTTCTGCTAAGTGTTTTGCGATTATAGCTCTGTGTAGCGTTGATTTGAATTAATATCTTACTATTATTCTTTCTGGTAACACTTTAGAATAATGTTCAAAAAAGCAACAAATGAGTAATGCATTATTAAAACTCAAGTAACTACTATTAA
Source organism: Scardinius erythrophthalmus (assembly GCF_964197995.2). NCBI lineage: Eukaryota > Metazoa > Chordata > Actinopteri > Cypriniformes > Leuciscidae > Scardinius > Scardinius erythrophthalmus. The sequence continues at coordinate 36,413,210 of NC_138226.1, read as the reverse complement.
CTAACAATAAACTGATTAGTAAGTAATAGCACTTAGTCTAATGTGGTACTTAACTATCAATAACTACTATTTTTCATACCTCCCAGAAGACTACTAAGACTACTATATACAGGTTCATAATTAACATGAATAATGCATAATGTATAATTAATTCTAAAGTTAAGATCATGGTAACCCATTAGTAATGCCTCGAGTATTACCAAATCCTATTTGGAACAGTATTCTAAAGTGAAAATCATGATAACTCTCTAGTAATGACTGAAGTCATTGTACGCTTTTGAGGTTTTTGTAAGGTTTTATATAGTAATGACTCAAGTGTTACTACATCCTTCTAAAGAAAACTACACTCTAAAAAGAGATGTTAAAAATGACACGTTACAGTATGTACTTTTAGTTTCTACCTTTTTTTTTTTCTCATTAGTGTAATTCCGTAAATTACTACAGACTATTGAAGCAAACTGCTAATTTTCATTTTCCACCTGTTAAGCTTCACCAGTGCGTCGGCGCACTGAAGCGTTTTTTATTTATTTAATTCAAAATTACTATCAGATTTAATGTTATACCTTGACAAACTATACATCATTAAAAAGATATAAGACTCAAGTTTCAGTATTTGACCACTATTGTATTCTGAGAAACTCATAGTGACAGTTATGTCTTAATTTGTGTCAGGAGTTATGAAATGAAAAAATGAGTCGATACCTTAATATGAATTATGCGCGTCAGCCGCTCCCATTCATAAAAAACTCTGTGCTGTCGTCATGACAGCGATACACAAAACAACGTCCCTCAGGGCTTTAGCTCAAAAATGTGCAGATTTGGAGAAATATTGATAGATTCTTTTAGATTCACATCATATTTCTATAGACAGGAATAATATTTATTGAATTTATACCCAAATGCGTCAATGTAATCTTTATGAGCGTTTGGTATTCTAATTCACAGTGTTTTCAATTCATACCAATAGCCTGAGGGCGCTATATGCACAGTAATATAGTCCATATATGGCACATGAAGAAGAGCCATGATCATGTGACATTCCAGGAAGCCTCGAACACACACACAGCTAACAGAGATCGGCTGTAATCATGCAGATAAAAGATGTTTTGAAGACAATAAACATGATTGCAATGATATCTGATTTGCCTGTGTTCTTCAAGCCATGCCAGGTATTTTTATAATAATAGATTATATTTATAATGTAATGCTAATCTATATAGACTTCATCATTGTGCATAATACTATCAAATAATATATTTTCTGTATGATTTTTTTATCTGAAGCTACATTAGATCACAGAAGATTATTTAAAACATTCGGCTTGAGTTATAAAGTACGTTTTGAGCATAAATATGGTTTTAATCTCATATATTGTCGTGTATTGATGGTGTGCTAAGCTAACATGCTAGCTAGCCCTAACTGTTAGTCACATGACATGGTCTTGAAAAACATTTAACTAAATACAGAGTTTTGGGCTTATTATCTTCAGATTTTAAACATAAAATGTTTAGACATGTGGCTTTAGCTGTAGTGCATTTCTAGATTGCTCCAGTGCCAATTTCAATTTTATTTTCATGAGGATGTTTCATAAAAAATAATTTCTAATAACTTTACAAAACTTTGAAGCTATTTATAACATTTTTTGTCATTACGACAATAATTAATTCTACATTTACAATAAACTGCCAGGTGTCAGCTTTCAAACGAGATCATACTTGTGCTTTTAGTACAAAGGGTTCATGAACTGTATCTGTTTTAGTTTGGGTATGTCATTTCTGGGGATTTTTCAAAAGTGGCGTTGCAGCTTAACAGGTTTTAAAGAATTGTTATGTTCTAAAAATTTAAATAAATCATGTGAAAGAATGTCACTCTTTTCTTTGAAGAAAATATTACTTTGTATGAAGTCACTGAAATTGTTCAAACTGTAAAGATGAAAAGTTTGTATTTTCTGTATTGGTGTTTGATACTAGTGTTTTTACTCTCAGTGTGTTCTGAGTGACAGTGTGTGTTATCTCAGTGAGGGTTGTGCATAGTGTTTGGCTGCACTGAGCCTGTTTTGAGCCATGTGTTAAGAGTTGTGTTGCTTGGAATAAGTTTTGCAGGTGATGTCAACTGTTTAGCTCAGGTGACTGTTGGTAGTGCAGACTGTAGTTGTGCTCACTGTCGTTTAGCAATCGAAAAAAACTGTAATGCTGTTCATTGATTCAAGTAATTTGTTTTGACATTTGTGTTTAAAGTGTTTTAATTCTACAAAATATGGTGTAAAAATGTCGGAGTGCTGCCCTCTTCAGGTTGAACAGTGGCTACCGCAGTTGAATTTTTTTTAATTTATTTTTTTATTTCCAGAGTTATACACGAAGTAATACAATAGATACAAATATTTCACATATACTATTCTAAATGATTCCAAAGCATCATAAGATATTAGGAACATTAAAGGTAACATTCATATCAGTGAATTTAAAGAACATTGATTCACACATTAATGAAAAAAAAAAAAAAAAAAAGATAATATAACATAACAGAAAGGGGTTATACTTGTATAATTAAAATGAAGAGGAATTTAATTCTTTGAAGATGTCCATAGTTCTGGTTGCTTTGCGGTTTGAAAGTCCTTTCAGTGTTTCAAAGTAAATCTTCATGTCAGCCTTAAAATGGAAGATGTTGGGTATCCTTTCAGACCATTTACATTTATGTATGTAAAACTTACCAAGTAATAAGATAAGATTTAACATAAAATCGTGACTCTTGTCTATATCTTTTTTGTCATAATAATAATAAAAAAAACAACTTTTCTCTATGCAAATTTTAATTCCACTCAACATATTAAATAAATATTCCACATCAATCCAAAAAAAAAACTTCACATACATGCATTCAAAGAAAAGATGTAAGACAGTTTCAGTATCCTTTTTACAAAACGTACAGGATTCAGAAAGGTCATTTTTATATCTTTTTAGGAACTCATTTGTTGGGTAAATTTTATGTATAATTTTAAAGTATATTTAATAAACTTTATTATTAATACAGTATTTATTAGTATAGGTCCAAATCAATCTCCAATTAATATTTCCAAAGTGTTCATTCCAAAAGTATTTATTTCGAGGTGTAGGGCAGTGAATCAAGCATCTGAAGAATTTATTACATTTACTATCTGTTATATCAACACCGTTTAACAAAACCTGTTTTTTATCCATTGATTGCTTATGAGGTTCACTACTACCTCTCAAGAGTCTCAATAAACCTACTGGAATTGCATCAAAAACAATACTTTATTCTCGTGGAGTTATTGGAATCCCAAATATGTTTAAAAACTCTGTATATGTAAGTAAGTAACCCTCGTTATTAATCAGTTGTGAGACCATTAGAATATCATTTTTAATCCAATTGTCGTAGAAGATCGATTTATTCTTATATTTAACCATTTTATTATTCCAGATTAACTGCTTGTGGGGGGAGAAGTTATGTTTGTATATAAGAACACTGTTAGACCTTACCAGTTTTTTTTTACAGTAAAATACTGGAAACACTGTTGATTGTACAGTTCTTTACTGTAATCTACAGTATGTTACTGTAAAAATGCACTAAATTAAAACTCGAGTTAATTAATTTCACTTGCAGAAACCAACTGCCTTAAATTGACCGACTGTCGTTTAATTGTATTAACTAAAATGTATAATGCATAAATAACACAAGCAAAAAATTACTGTGAACTTCTTTCATTTGAGACCACTAAAAAACTATTGTACATAAAAAGATTAACACTGGACCAGCAACTACACAGTCACCGCCTGCTAAATAAAGCAACATGCATATCATCAATGTTTGTAGATCTTCTCCTGGACTGAAGCACAGGCTCTACTCTTCAGCACAACGGTGACCCAAAACACTAAATCTTACAGTAAACTACTGGCAACAGTGTTGATAATTAAGTGAATATGTTGAATAATACGTGAATAAGTGAAATAAGTGAATGTTGAGCATTAGTGATGAACACCTGCTGTTAACAAGCAGAATCACCAAAGGAAAGAGACACACAAGAACAGAAAATAGAGAAACACAAGAACTACAACTGACTTCCAGCCATTACACATTATGACACTTATTATTTACCAGTATGACTTTATTTCTGTCATACATCTACAGAAGTTGTTATAGAGATGTTTCATTGAAAATGTTTGGTTTGAAATTACCATTATAGAGATAAGTGTTTGCTTTAGTTGGGCTCCTGACCCTTGACTTTTTTTAACATACATTTTTCTCTTGCTTGAACTTTGTTTTTGCAAGCCACATTTGTGCACACACACATGGTTTGTGAATGCAGTTTGTTAAATTGAATATGATGACAAAATCATTATATAGCCTGTTCAATTACTAATCTCATTCAGAGTTTAATTCTGTATCAAAGCTGTTATATTACCACTACTGTGAAACTACAGCAGTGATTTAAAATGAAAAAAAATTTTAACACCTCATGCAAAACCAAAGAAACAGAGCTACGCTGTCTTTCCGGAGCACAGAGATATAAAAAATCAGCACTTCTCTCAACAATGGTAGCAATATATATATATATATATATATATATATATATATATATATATATATATATATATATATTATTCATACTGCAGTGCATGCTGGGAGTTTTAACCTATCCTGGAACCCAGCCAGCATTGCAACATGAAACTTTTGATTGTCACCATTATTGAGATTCATATGCAGATTGGTGATGTCTGTAAAAGACGAGTTTAGCATGTTTTACTGCACTATATGATTTCAATATCCTTTATAATATTTGTTTACAGAAACATTGCTGGATTTAATGTTGTAGATTAATAGATATACGATAAACATTAAATACCCATAAATTCAAATCTTATATACTGGATGTGCTCAGAGAACCAGACATGTCCTAGATGATTATGGCATCATGTCAACAGCCTAAAACACCTGATCATCTTCCTCTTGGCTTTTTCTAGCCATAACAAATGTGTTTTATAAACACACAGTTACAGCAGCCAGAGAGACACTAATGTTATAAAGTCAAGGGTCAAGAGACCAACTAAAACAAATACTGATCTCCATCATGGTGACAACAAACTTTATCAATAAAATGTCAACAACTAAATATCTGTTAATTCTCAACAAGAACTTTTGTACATGTATGAAATAAATCATAAACTGGTTTGTAAACTGGTTTCACACTCAGTGTGGCTGGAAGTTAGTTGTAGTTCTTGTGTTTCTGTTCTTGTTTCTCTGTCCTATAGTGATTCTGCTTATCAGGTGTTCATCAGTGTCTCAATTCACTCACTTATTTTCTTTCACTCTGTCAAGGGGACTATATTAGTGAACTAATGTAGGGAATAGTGAATGAGGGTATAGGGTGTGATTGTGAAAACAGCCTCTGAGTGTCGATTTTGAGCGCTGTTAATTCACAGTATATTTCTGTAGGCTATTTTTGTTTTCTATGGTATATTACTGTTTTAATGGAAAATGGTATGATATTGTAAGAATTTGGCCTTTTTTTACAGCAAGGGTTAACAGTGTAGTATAGGCTTATGTTGAACTGTATTCTTGTAAAAACAGACACTGTATTAAAGGGTTAGTTCACCCAAAAATGAAAATTCTGTCAGTAATTACTCACCCTCATGTTGTTCCAACCCCGTAAGACTTTTGTTCTTCTTCGGAACACAAATTAAGATATTTTTGATGAAATCTACTAACTGTTCCGTATTTTTTCATTGAAAGCATATGTCGTAATTTAGATATATTTTTAAGATGGAAGAATGCGGTTTTACAGATGCTAGATATCTGATTGGTATCATAGATTGGTATCAAAGAGCACACCCAGGTTCCTAACCGAAGACGAAGACTTGACAGAGCAGCCATCAATTGTTAGATAGTATTCTAGGTTAGTACGTGCAGAGGTTTTTGGTCCAATCACTAGAAACTCTGTTTTTTCAGAATTAAGTAATAGGAAATTATTAGTCATCCAAATTCAAGCACTATTTACAAAACCTCTGACTCCTCTCGCAAAATGAAACTTTCGCCTCAAAACAGTTTTACCTGTGTTCAAAATCAAACACTGCTCTCAAATCATAAACACAGTGATCAAAATGATATACACTATCAAGCAGTCAGTAAACAATACACCAAAAAATAGAAAACATATTGTTCAAAACATATAGTTCTCAGGGAGAAGTACATTTTTAATCTCAAAACAAATTTCATATTTTTCCGTAATTGTCTTTTGATGAACGAAAACATGTTATATCATAGTAGCTCAAAATTAATCAGAAATTACTACTCTGCTTTGCTCTTTGCAATTTTTTTGGTTTTTCCTCCTCCTTGTACCCCTATTTTTACAGTACTGTACCCTGCATCTCACAAACTTGCCCTTTGTCTCAGTGATACAGTAATTATTGTTATTTGTTGATATGAACCTGCAACCAGTCAAAATCTATTGAGCAGTCAGTCCTGTTAACAAATGGAAAGCACAATTGTTCAGGGCCATACAATTTGTTCATTGTACAGTATACAGCCTACAATGCACTGTACTACAGTATACAATACTAAAAGGGACAAAAATCAAAGGAGTAAACGTGATCAATGTGCTTCTTCTTGTCTTTGGGCTGGGTCAGGCCCAGCCAGAGCACTTTGTCGACGTCACAAGCAATATCGTCCCTCCTCCTTTCTTGCCCTCTTCCTTTCTTGCCCTCCTCCTTTCTTGCCCTCCTCCTTTCTTGCCCTCCTCCTCCTCCTCCTCCTCCTCCTCCTCCTCCTCCTCCTCCTCCTCCTCCTCCTCCTCCTCTTTCTTGCCCTCCTCCTCCTCCTCCTCCTCCTCCTCCTCCTCCTCCTCCTCCTCCTCCTCCTCCTCCTCCTCACATACGCACTCGTCCTCGTCCTCTCACATTGTTTCTTCTATCCATTCTCAGACTTTCTCCTTCCCACCTTCAACAACCTGTTTGCTCTCTGAACTGGCTTATATTGGTTGTGTCACTGGTTATAGTTTTTCTCAATCGATTTGGTACATTTCTCCAAACTCAGGTAACTGCTCTCAAAACATTTAACACAGTGATCTGTACACTTTGTAATTGTCCTAAACAGATAGTAAATTTCCTTCATTTCATACAAATTACAAATCACAAGCATCATTTTCTCAAAACACTGTGCACAAAATTCCCTAATGTTATCACAGCAGTTCATACAGCCAACCAAATCTTTAATATATCAGGAAAAACATTTGCAGCTTTTTCAGTGGTCTTCACAAAGATCACAAGCATTTTTGTACCATTTTCAAAACACAACAAACAAAACTCTGTGAACTGTAAAATAGTCAGTTGCACACCTTATGTCCTCAATTAACCCCAAATTGATATCTGATGAGTTAGTAATCCACTCAACACAGAAAAAGCCAATTTCCTAATTGTTCACACAGCTGTCTTAATTACAACAACTACAATAGGGGAAGAGAAAAAACAACAAAGAAGACGAATGAGGAGAAAAAGACAATAAAAAGAAGAATGAGCAGTGAAAAAGGAAGAGGTGTAAGAGTGAGAGGTGGTGGACAGAAGAATGAGCAGTGGAAAAGGAAGAGGTGTAAGAGTGAGAGGTGGTGGACAGGGTAGAGGTAGAGGGATAGGAAGAGGAAGAGGAAGAGGAGAAAGAGAAAGAAGAGCTGAATATGTAGAAGAAGGAGCAAGAAGAGCTGAAGATGTAGGATAAAGAGAAAGAAGAGCTGAGGATGTATGAGAAAGAGAAAAAAGAGCTGAGGATGTAGGAAGAGGAGAAGATAGAGGAGTAGAGGGAGAAGAGATGGATAGATTGGAGGGCAATGGTATAGTGGAAAGAGAAAGAGTAGAAAATATAAGAAGAGATGGACAGAGAGGAAGAGGAGCGCAAGGTGTAAGAGGAGGGCAAGATGTAAGAGGAGGGAGGAGAGGTAGAAGGAAAGGGTACACACGTGTTTCAAAGAGCCATACTTATTGACCATGTCATAAATCATGGTCTCTCATTGAGAGAAGCTGGGCAGAGAGTTCAGCCCAATACAGTATAAACAGATCCACAGTGGCTTCAATTATCGGCACATTTCAGAGGGAAAACCGGTAAGTAACTATATCATTCTACTTCTACAATGAGAGTCCATGTAGTCTTGTTTGACACAGGTCTAGATTTCTTCAGTAAATGTTCCTGCTTGTCCAAACATTTTTCAGAATTGAAGTTCGAGAACATTCAGGTGGACGAACAAGACTTCTTTCAATTGAACAAGATCATGCCATTGTTGACATGGTGGTCCAGAACAACACCCTCCGCCTCTAAGAAATTCAGCAAAGAATAACACAGGACAATCAACTGTTCCACAATATCCACCAATGCAGTCTCTCCACAATTGATCGTGTTCTAAGGAGAAATGCAATCCGAATGAAACAAGTATACAAAGTGCCCTTTGAGAAAAACTCTGTTAAAGTGAAGGAGTTGCGATTCCAGTTTGTTCAAGTATGTGCAACCCAATTACTGCACTTTTACTGTCAACACAAAGATATATATATTTCCTGAATTTTAAGTATGTGTCCATAAACTATTCCATGCTACTGTGAGTGAAAAGATTTAGGCATATCTATGTATACTGCTGCTTTAAAGTGAGAACTCAAACTTCAGCAACAGTTTCACAGTAGTATTGACTGCAATCAATGCCATTACTGTAAAACACTAACTTACTGTATTGTACCTTATGTTCTTTTTACTCTAGAGAATCTTGAAGTTGGATAGCAGTGCAACTCATTATGATGAGTACCTGTATATTGATGAAGTAGGCTTCAATCTTCACAAAAAAAGGAGAAGAGGGAGAAATGTGATTGGCCATCGTGCTACAGTCAATGTCCGTGGACAACGAGGAGGCAACACCACTCTCTGTGCCACAATTTGGTGTTGTGGCACACAATGCTGTCTTGGGACCATACAACACAGCAAGGCTCCTACATTTTTTTTAAACCTCCTCAATTAAATCCTCTTTCCGCAGGGTGATCAGGAGCAAATGGTGCGGAATTTTGTAGTTGTTTGGGACAATGTCCAATTCCACCATTCAGCACTAGTGCGAGAGTGGTTTGAGAATCACCCACATTTCAGGATGGTGTTCCTTCCACCATTATTCTCCTCTTGGAAGATGGAAGGTACATGATCGCAACCCTTACAACCAAGTAAGTCTTCAAGCGATGGAAGAGGCCAGTGGAGATATTGGGGCACAAGCATGTCAAGGATGGATACAGCATTCAAGGCGTTTTTTCCCAAGATGCATGACTCGTGAAAATATTTGCTGTGATGTTGATGAAATTCTCTGGCCAGATGTAATTGAGAGGCATTATCAATAAATTAATTGATTCAGTGAATGCAGTACATTTTTATTTTTTATTACCTATGTACTTATTTGCATTTTTTTTTTTTTTTTTTTTGTGGGGTGACAACTCATTGTTATACACCTGAACTCCTCATTAAAGAACTTAATGAAAAACATGTATTTTCATTAATTTCTTTGTGTATCTTCAGATGAATTTGTTATCAAATCAACAGAGAACCCACTTTTAGTTTTGATGTTAATATTGAATTTTAATAAATGCATTACTAGAATAAAATGCTGTGTTTCATTGTGCAGTGAATACTTAACTGTTTCGCCAACATAAGAGTGTGTTTAGTTTTCTGTGTTAACTGTTTTGAGAGCTGTTACCTGAGTTTGGAGAAATGTACCAAATCGATTGAGGAAAAACTGTAAATAAATTTTGAGTGGTTGTGTTCAATCAGTGACATGTGTTCTCTATTTGTATTTGATTGTTGCCACTTGTGTTTACCAGTATGGATGACATGTGCATTAGAGTGCAGAATGTGTTTTGAGATTGAGAATGTGTTTATAGTTTTGCTGAAAAGTCTAACCCCTGGTTCACACAGGACGCCGAAGCGACGCGGAACGGAAAATCACGCGCGGTCCGGCGCCTGCCTGTTCACACTAGAGGCGTATTCTCCGCGGCGGTCTACAAGCGCTTCTGCTCAGTTGTTGTTTATTCAGAGCTATTTTTTTACATCATGGGTAAGTAAATAACCTCATAAAATGAATACACCATGTTTCTGTAACCAAGAAGTTTGTACACTTCTTGTATTAATACTTTTTGTTAATACTCGCGGTATTTTAATTTGAAAATTGCTTATATTTTGACAATTGACCGGATGTCTCGTGTTTCTTGGTGTGACTTCCTGCCGGAATGGACGCGGATCACTCGCGGCTCGCGAAAAAAATAGACCAGATGCCGAAACTGGCGCTTCACGGCGCGGGCCGGCCGCGACGCGCCGCGGCGCACCGCGTCTGGTGTGAACGACACCATAGGTTAACATGGGCGCCGAAAGGAAGCGGCCTCCGTTCCGCGCCGCTTCGGCGTCCGGTGTGAATGGGCCGTAAGTGAGATCTGCAAATTGTGGTTTACAATGTGAAATGGTTTAAGGTATTGACAACAGACTGCACAATTAGCTAAATGAGTTCAGGCAACTGATAACTTTGTTCAGCCAATGGGTTTTAGTGTTTTAGCAATTGAGAATTGAAAACTGTAATGTAAAGGTGGCACATAATTTTTGGTGGCTTTACTACTTCAAATCATTAAGTTTTCTCTTCTGGGGAAATGACTACCATTTTTTTTTTTCTCTGGCTTTCCTGTCTAACTCTAATTGCTGATTTGTTAGTAGTTTGTTTGCTTTGTGAGAGTAGTTGATATATGTATTACATTGTATAAATGTTTTGTACATTTGCTTTTTGCATGTTTTTACAAATTGTACAGCACATTGGTCAACTACCCGTTGTTTTTAATTGTGCTTTATAAAAAAATTACCTTACCTTACCTTACCTTACCATTATCCACAAAATAAACTGAATTTTAAACAAATAATTCATGTTAATTAACTCCATCCAAAAGCTGCTCTATTTTATTAAAATGTTCTCACATACAGTTTCTTTGTACTAATAGTTTGATATATCAGACATTGATTTGCAGTCACAAAAGCTCTATTCCTCATTTCAGCAAGAGCAGCTCGAACTGTCCAAGGATAAATTTAGAGTGTTGACTTTGTGTCAGTTGCTGAGCGTGGCTGTTTTGTTGTGTTGTTGACCAACTGCCGAGTGTAACTTGCATGTATTTAAATTTTCTAATCAACTCGAGCTGTGGTGTGTTCCAAATAGCATATCTCACATGTTTGCTTCTGTTCTGTCTGTCCTTGAGACAGAGATATAAAGTTGAACTACCCATTATGGCATCTGCTGAATTAGGTGCTCTGCTGAAATGCAATATCATGTCAAATATTGTATCAAGAGTAGTCTTTTCTTCGAAAAAATGCAATTAAATTATCTCATTCATTTAGAAACACAAGTGTTTGGCTCAAGACTCAACAAGCAGACAGATGTCTGGCACTTTCCCTAAAGCTTCTTCTGTTGTTGTATCTTGCTGTCCTGTATAGCATGATTTCCCATGATTTCCCAAACTTCCATTACAAAGTAAATAATATGATTAAATATTTAAAAAATGTACACAAATTGTACTGTTTGTTAACTGTTTTGTTTACTTTTATTATGCATTATTTCTTGTTTATTTGATGCTTATTGCTAGAAAATTATAAAATTACATAGGGTTTCAAACTTTACGCATACATAATTTTCCAGATGTTGGCAAAATATATAAAAATAAACATTAAATAAAAGAACCAATATAATAATAATTAGACTGACCTCTTCTAGTTGAGAAACAACATTTTATTTATAGTTTAAGTACTTCCTTTCACTGACACTTTGTAAAAAAAGGTACAAAAAAAGATACATTTTTAAGTTTAATATTTTGTTTACCCTGTTTGTGGAACATGGCATTGGTACTTTTGAGATTTCTTTTTCTGTTATTTTCTGAGAGCTCAGAACAAGCATCATCTTTGGGTATACAATATGGATGATGTTTTCAGAAACGGCACTTAATTTGTTTTAATATAAAGGCATCACAGAATGTATGGGTAACAGAGCTTATTAAATAATTATCAATCATTAGTCTTTCCTTAATCTTCTCTTCTATTGTTCTCTTAGAACGTTCTATCCTCAATTCCTTCTTTACTTTCACCCCCCCCCCTTTCATCCTTCTCTTCATCTCTCTCTTCTCCTCATCCTGTCCCTTTTGAGAGCACCTCTGTTAGCCGCTCTGACGTACATGTGATTAGTCTGAGTTAGGCTGCAGAGATGAGGGAGAATATTTGATTCACAGCAGCTGCACTCTTTGCTGTGGAGTGTACAGATGGGGTGCACCTGCGTCCCTCAGTCTTTTCACATACACTTCCACACATTTTGTATCCGTATTGAGTACACATGAAGCTATGCACACACAAACACATAAACTCAAGCACATACACATTCTTAAGTGTATGCACATACAGATTCTTAAATAAAAACGTAAAAATCTCATTTACATTTATCAAATTATGTAGCTTTTTTCATGTTCATGTATTCTATGTATAGGCGTTTTTTCACTGCACGTCTCGGTGTACGGCTCATAAATAGTGTCACTGATTGGTCAGAAAGAATCGTCACTACCAGCATCACTGGATTTGCGAAACGAGACACCAAACCCGAACAAACAGACTTCTTCGTCTTGTAGTTAAAAACATACACATGCCAAGAATCAAGAACACCATTCCATTGATATGCTCAATTGCTCCTGTCCTGTGTTGTGCGTTTGTTTGTGTCATGTTTACTATTATGTCACGGCAGTAAAGGCGTTGCAACTATAACGATCAATTTATAATCCCACCCACTTTGAAGGGGTACTAAAGCAAGCTGAGTCGAGCCGAGCCGTACCATGCAGTGGTAAAGCGCCATATGTAGATCATGAGTACCTGTGTCAGTAGCTGATGCTAAGGGGAACACCCTCCAGGTTAGATTGTTTGAAGCCCATATAGAATCACACCAATTCATTGGCTGATGGCGCTTGAGGCATCGGTGACATGATCAACATGTTTGCTCCATTTTTTTGCGCCAACTCATCTCATGTTTCTTCAGGAAGAAGAAAGCCTGTGCTTTATTTGCTTTGACCCATGTCCAGTGGTGGACAGTAACAAAGTATTTTTACTTAGTTTTTTTTCAAGAAGGCTATCTGTACTTTACTAGATTATTTTTATTTTGAGAAACTTTTACTTTTGCTTAACCCTCTGAGCCTGAAGCCCATTCTGCTGGATTTTTTCCTCATGACCGCGTAAACAACTTAAAATACTCATTTTTGGCCATACAAATAAGTCATTATACATCATTATAAACTATAAAGGATCTACAGTACTTTTATTTGTGTACACTCACAATAACATCAAATCCTTGTGTTTTTGTAAAATAAAGAAAATAAACGGTGCACTTTCAGCTGTTGCTGTCTCTGTGAGAAACTTTCTGAAAGACGTCTGAATAATGAACTGAAACTCAGCGAATACTTGTCGCACAAACATGAAACGTATGTCTAAAGAAAGCTTGAAATGTCTACTTTTAAATAAAATAATTCACATTTAAAACAATTCAACTGCAAAATATTTTAACAAATATTTAACAAATATTCTACTGCAATGTAATCTGTATGAAACGTCCTGGTTGCGTATGCGTATTCCCTCCCTGAAGGAGGGAACGGAGGACATAGTCGACGTCGACTGAATGGGATCACGCTAGGGAGCCTGTCTTCTTCGAGTACTATTGAACGAGCCAATGCAAATTGCCGTGCATGATTCGCATCACACACTCCGCCCCACGGCGCAGGTAAAAAATACGTAAGTGGATGCATGCACTAGTTGCTTTACGCTGAGGAGCCAAGAGCAACTCGGAGTCAGTAGTGGTCCAGCTATAGTGGCTAAGGGACTACGTCCTCTGTTCCCTCCTTCAGGGAAAGGTGGGTTGCATACGCAACCAGGACGTTCCCAACGTCAGACGTAGTCAACGTCGACTGAATGGGATCTTATTATGGAAAGCGCCACTAGAGCTGCCACCTTCCAGTGCCTGGACGAAAGCCTCCTGACCCCCCGCAACTCTGAGGCGGAGAAGGGCAAAGCTTAGGCCAGGGAAGTCAACTGCTGTTCCACAGGACCACTGGGAAAGCGTACCCTGTCAAGGAAGGAAGGGACGCTGCGGAAACCACATCCTGCCCGAAAGGAGGTAACGTGGAGAATACACATATGGACTGGGCGGAAATCCGGGCAGTACAACATATGGAATCTCACTGGGATGACTCCAGCCTATAACAGGGGGGAGGATCAACCGACAGTGACAGCAGAGGGGACTCTGCTGAGGGAAGACACGGGCTTGCCGCAGGGAGCCGTACCGTGCAAGAATTCACATATGGGATCGCCGTAGGGATCACAACATATGGACCCAGCCTGACACAGGTTCCACCAGTGCATACGAGTGATAGGCCTGGCTTCGGACGTTCCTCCATGTCCGTTGACAACGGGTATGGAGGAACTCAACAGGGTTCGATTTAAGAGGGAACTCAACTGGAGCAAGAATTGCACACTTATCCAGTCCATAGGAGGGAAATGGCGCAGCAAGTCGACACTTCGAACCGTGCTTACAGTGAACTGGCTTCATGTGAAGGGAGCCCACGGGAAGCAATGGTTCGACACATAGGCTAGTTCTCTAGCGAACGTGTATAGGTGTCGCCCAGCCCCCAACTCTATTTAACATCTGTTCAGCGAGGCACTCTGTGTCAACGCCTAGGAGGGAGCAATACCCTCGCTTAGGAGGAGCTCACCGCCCAGGTGGGCACGTGCATCTTGGGAAACTTTCTCACCAAGACGAAGGCAACCACTTGTAGTGGGTCAACCTCTGCTTGGAAACAGCCTCACCTTCTGCTGGTTTCTGTAACAGACAGAGCTGGTCTAAGGTCTAGGCTTTGCATTCTGATCACGTATAACCGTACTGAAGCGGTCGGACAGAGAAAAGCCAGGGCTGGGTCTGCCTCCTCCGGGGCAGCGCTTGCAGGCTCACCACCTGGTCCCATAGGAGAGGTAGGAACCTTGGGCACATATCCAGGCCGGGACCTCAGGAGTCATGAGAGTTAGCCGGCCTGAATTCCAGGCACGATTCGTTGACCGAAAATGCGGGCAAGTCCCTACCCTCTAGAAGAGACCAAACAAGCAGGAGAACTGTTTCTTTAAAAACAGAATTTTTAACTCCCTTCCTATAGGGCTCGAGGGAGGTCTCTGCAGTGCAGTAGCACCAGAGATAATTCCCAAGAGGGTAAAGAGGGGGTGCAAGGCAGATTTTCCCCTTGCTATGCCTAGGGTCTTGAAGTTCTATCACACCACATGTAGCCACTTACATGTTTTCTTACTTGGCACATGTGTAACAACTGAGACCAAATCAGACACATTTATTTGGCATATGTACTATAAAAATCTTCACACTCCACTCTGGAATCCCCTCTTCCCCCAAACAGGGCAAGAAGGTCTTCTCGTTACCATGGCCACGATCAGATAAGTTGGTTTTATGGGTGTAAAGGAATGTGACCACGTGCTCGAAAGAGAGAAAGACAATGGGAAGACAGAAACAATCCTTAATACAGACTTTTTGCTGCATTAATCAGAGACAAACAGATCTAGAAATGAACATGCATCCCAGAAACTGTGTGAAGGAGTATTGACTGTCCTGTGTACTATTATGTATATACTATGGTATGTATTTTATTATACCACCAATGGTCAATGTAACCTTACCTGTATAATGTCTCCTATCTAATTAATCCTCATTTAATGACTCATACTTTGATGTACATCACCTTCTCTTAGAATGCAGTGTGGATTTGTTATATCTATCTGAGTATTAATGAACAGAAAAGAGTACTTGAGACAGCGTCATAAATCTTTCCCACAAAGGAAACTCCCGCCAGAAATCCCCCTTTCTAAATGGTTTAAGACCGCCTGCAATGTGTGCCTTTTGTTAAGCTTTAAAAGGCTGTTCCGTTAGCCCTGCCTCTCTCTTAGCTCGTCTCATCTGGCTACAACACTGCTTCTGCTGATACTGGGGCCCAGCTCCCAGGGCCTGCCCTGCGCCTGCCCTGCTTTCATACTCCCAAAAGGGAGTCAGACTCTTCTTCAGTCCAGAAAAACTGCAACTTTACCATCACGGAACGGACAACGATCAACTCTTGGCCTTCTTGGTACGTTCATGGTGCCGTGCTGTCCAGCGTGGCCTCAGCAGGCCTCGACTCACAACAGCCATGTGCTCATCCGGAGAGAGAGGACTCTCTCTCCACCACAAAAACATCAAGGACAACCTCAGGAGTTCCACATCTTCATTCAATGCAGAAGAAGTCCATCACAACTCCCACCATTTGCTCTGCGTGTCCTCTCCGGCCCAGGGCTGGCAGGCCACAATCTGCACTTCAGCTATGAGAACAGTGTCGAACTAACCACGAAAGTCCAGCATATCTTCTCCATCCAGCCGAGAAGAAACGATTGCAACTCATACGGTGACATTTGACACTCAAGGACCCAGCAACGAATTCAATCTTCAACCACTTCAAGAATTGACCATGCAAGTATCAATTTAATGAGTTAATACATAACCATGTAGCCACTTACATGTATGCTTACTTGGCATATGTAACTCTTTAGGTATTTACAACACCACTGGTCACTATATGATAAAAGTGTGAAAATTAATCATAAGAAGAAGTTTATATTAGTTCAAGTTTGCTCTGTGTGGATGTATTGTTCTGTTCCAGTGACGTTATGTGACTAAATCTTGAAGGGGGGAAAAAATATCGCCTATGGGGCGAATAGGCATATATACCCCTCGGGTCCCAGCAAGTTTTCACCAAGATGGTAGGACCCAGCGATCCGTACCAGCTAACAGAGTTTTGTTATAAGAACATTCTCTAAATATTCAGTGTTGGTTCTGGGAACGTGAAAAATGTCCAGTATTCTTGACGTTAGAGGAACATGTTTTAAAAGGTATAATGTTCCTCAAACGTTCTTTCAACTTAATTTTGATTTAAAATTCAACATTATAGGAACGTTGATTTCTAACATTCCAAGAACATTATTTAAAGGTTAGTATGATGTTCCTGAAAAATTCTTTCAATCATCTTTTGAAAGAGTAATAAGAACACAAACTACAACTTTATTCAGACACAGCCTTAGATGAACTGAAGATAAAAGACATTAACTCTCTGAAGATCTGATTAAACAACTCCACAAACAGTGTTACCATCTTCACTTATTACTAACCAGACTGACTTTATTTTTGTCACATGTCTACAGAAGATCTTATTGAGAATTAACAGAGGTTTAAGCCGAGTTCAGACTGCACGATTTTCAAAGTAGTCGGGTCACTGTTCTTTTCACACTGCGTGACTATCTGGGGTAACATTCAGTTGCTGGTGTGTTCACACAGCACGATGCATCGGCGACAGGAGGTTTCACATTGCATGACTTTCAGGAGGAAGAATCGCCGACAACTTCTGTCTGGTCCGCAAACTACGTGCGTAGACCGCAGTTCTCGCGTGAGACTGAAATTGTTATTAAAAATTATAGCCTGCAAGAGGCTTGCGATCCAAATTGTCTGTGCACTGATTTGCAGCAAAAAGGAGAAAAAGAAAAACATATTATTCATGAGGAAATGGCTGGGAAGACAAGGGGAGCAAGACTGTGTGTTCTGCAAAGAGAGTTGGGGGTAAATAAATAATTTTGCAATGTGCTAGTGTTGCTGCTGGTCAAGCAAATGTTTGTGCTTTGTTTCTGTTTGATATAATTGTAAATATATCTATTAAAATACTGATATTGTGGCCTATAACTCCTCCCCGAACTCCCCGCTGCTCTGTATATTGCTCTCTCATTGGCTGTCGGTCATCGCCGATGTAGTTTTCAGTCAAAACACTTTTCACACAGCAGGATTTTGAATCGCCGACAGGTCCAGATATTTAGCATGTCAAATATCTCACGGGCTCGTCTGCGATTCTCTCAGATCGCGTCTTTGCTCATTCACACTGCGTGATTGTCACTCGCGTGAACGAGCACCGATTTGCCTGTGATTTCGGGCATTTGTCGCTGATTTCTCAAAACATGTCGGCGAGCCAAAATCGGGGCTAAAATCGTGCAGTCTGAACTCGGCATTAGATGTTGATGTCTTATTGAAAATGTTTTGTTTGAGGTCACCATCATGGAGATCAGTGTTTGCTTTAGTTGGGCTCTTGACCCTTGACTTTCATTAATCGTTTAATTTAAGTTTCATTAAGCCTGCCCTCCAGATAATAAATATGATGTTGATTTGCAATTCATCCATTGGGTTATTATGAAATCAAACTAATCAAGAGTTCTAGACTTTGACAGGTTCTTCTTATTTGCTTTTATGTTGCTGTTCTCGTGATTGCTGTATGATATTTTTATAGACAAGTATGCCTAGGGTCTTGAAGTTCTTTCACACCACATATAGCCACTTACATGTATGCTTACTATTATGTAACTCTTTAGGTATTTACAACACCACTGGTCACTATGATAAAAGTGTGGATCCTACCACTGGGTCCTACCACTGGGTGAAAACTTTCTTGGAACCGAGGGGTATACATGCCTTTTGCAAAGGCTTCAGCAGATACCATTGGGGAACAGGCTTTGACCCCATAGGTGATATATTTTCCCTTCAAGGTTTAGTCACAGAGCATCACTGGAACAGAACAATACATCCACACAGAGCAAACTTGAACTAATATAAACGTATACTTATGATTAATTTTCACACCGAGCAAACTTGAACAAATATAAACTTCTTCTTATGATTAATTTTCACACTTTTTTCATATAGTGACCAGTGGTGTTGTAAATATCTAAAGAGTTGCATATGCCAAGTAAGCATACATGTAAGTGGCTACATGTGGTGTGATAGAACTTCAAGACCCTAGGCATAGTTGTCTATAAAAAATTTATACAGCAATCATGAGAACAGCAACATGAAAGCAAATAAGAAGAACCTGTCAAAGTCTAGAACTCTTGATTAGTTTGATTCCATAATAACCCAATGGATGAATTGCAAAGCAAGTGCATATTTAATATCTGGCGGGCAGGCTACACGAATAAACAAGGTATGCAAAGTGGCGAAATGGATTGCTGGGTCCTACCACCTCGGTGAGAACTTGCTGGGAACCAAGGGGTATATATGCCTCTTGCAAAGGCTTCAGCAGATGTCATTGGGGAACAGGCTTTGACCCCATAGGTGATATTTCTTCCCTTCAAGGTTTAGTCACAGAACGTCACTGGAACAGAACAATACATCCACACAGAGCAAACTTGAACTAATATAAACTTATACTTATCATTAATTTTCACACAGAGCAAACTTGAACTAATAAAAACTTCTTCTTATGATTCATTTTCACACTTTTATCATATAGTGACCAGTGGTGTTGTAAAACCCTAAAGAGTTACATATGCCAAGTAAGAAAACATGTAAGTGGCTACATGTGGTGTGATATAACTTCAAGACCTAGGCATAGTTGTCTATAAAAATCTCATACTGCAATCCCGAGAACAGCAACATGAAAGCAAATAAGAAGAACCTGTCAAAGTCTAGAACTCTTGATTAGTTTGATTGCATGATAACCCAAATGGATGAATTGCAAAGCATATGCATATTTATTCTTTGGAAGGCTACACAAAAAAAAACAATTTCGTATGCTTTGACCCCATAGGTCATATCTTTTCCCTTCAAGGTTTAATCACATAACATCACTGGAACAGAACAATACATCCACACAGAGCAAACTTGAACTAATATAAACTTCTTCTTATGATTAATTTTCACACCGAACAAACTTAAACTAATATAAACTTTGTAAACTTTATGATTAATTTTCACTCTTTTATCAAATATTGACCAGTGGTGTTGTAAATACCTAAAGAGTTACATATGCCAAGTAAGCATACATGTAAGTGGCTACATGTGGTGTGATAGACCTTCAAGACTTGAAGAGAATTCATATTCCAAAGCACATAATCCCCCTTGGCCCTATTTATAATATTGGCTGCTTTAAGCAATAATGTAAAAACAACACATCACCTATATGATCAAATCTTTTTGAGAGAGATCATTGATTCAGGCACTACATGGTGATTGCCCCCATCAAAATATAAACACCTTATTAATTATTTGTTGGGCTTTCTTTGCAATAACAAATATGCCTTACAAACACACAATTACACCAACCAGAATAATAATAGTAATGTTAAAAAGTCAAGGATCAAGAGCCCAACTACATCAAACATTTAAAACAGTGAATCTTTCTTTCTGTGATTCTGCTTGTTAACAGCAAATGTTCATCACTAACGTTCAACCATCACTCAATGAATCACTTTAACTCTAACACTGCTCCGGTGTTGATTTTAACACCCTGCTGGTGGCCATATAAACACTGAGTGGTGTTCATTTTACACCGGGGATTTAACTGGGGATGAGTGGATTTGAAACACCCAGGTGGCAGTTAATGTTCACTGCATTGGATCAACATCTCTTTTGCTCCCGCAATTAATGTTGAATTTTTTTTTTTCGAAATTTCTTCCATAAATCAATGATAATCAATGATAATGGCATTGAGTCAATGTTACAATGTGTTGTTGGTTCAACATCATGCTTGCACTCTCAGAAAATGAAACACAATTACAACAGACTTAAATCCACACAGCCTGAAATCAACTGCAAATAAAATAAGACAATACATCTCTCAAGATCTCAGCAGATTTTTTTTTTTTTTTTTTTTGAGAATTAACAGAGGTTTAGTAGTTGATGTTTTATTGAAAATATTTGGTCACCATTATGGTGATCAGTGTTTGCTTAAGTTGGACGGTTTGACTCTAGGCTTTTATGTGTGTTTCAGGTCTTTGTAACAGTGTTTAGTTGCAAAGAAAACTAGAAACAAAGTTAATCAGTCAAAACAGTTTTCAGCATAATTAGAAGTAGACTAGTTTACTAATTTTACCCCTGAACAAAAATAGTTTTTCTTTATCAATAATAATATTCATTATCAATTCAAAGACTATTCTTTCAACAGATTAAATTTTCAGATTTTTGATTATTAAATACAAAGCAATCATTTTCTTTTCTTGACACACATACATCAAGAATCAGCATTCAAATCTCAATAATGGTGACATGCTTCATGCATGCTGGTTTCATACTATGGTGGCTCCCAGCATGCACTGCAGCATGAAGCATGTCACCATTGTTGAGTTTCATATGCTGAATCTTGATGTCTGTGTGTGTATCCTTTGATGTATTTTAAAATGTCAGATCTGTGACAATAATGTATTGTTTGTGAATAGAGCTTATTAATAACAAATTACCACATTTGGTCAGTGGTAAGATTAGTGAATCATGATGCTGAAAACTATTGCACCTGATAATCTCTGTTTGTTTCTTTCTTTATTTGCAGTAAATTATGCGTTTTAGGACACACTGTTGCAAACATCACAAACTCACATAAAAGTCAGGAGTCAAACTGCCCATCTAAAGGAAACACTGATCAACATAATGGTTACCAAACATTTTCAATAAACCATCATCTAAACCTCTGTTAACTGTCAAAAAGAACTTCTGCTGAGTTCTCGAGAGATTTATTGTCTTCTTTTATTTCTAGTTAATTTCAGGCTGTGTGGCTTTAAGTCAGTTATAGTTGTTGTGTTTCATTTTCTGAGAGTGCAAACATGATGCTGAACCAACTTTACATTGCAACATTGATTCAGTTCCATTACTATTGATTTTTGGATGAAATCTTAAAAATATTTCAACATTGATTGTGGGAGCAAAAGTGATGTTGAGTCAAAAATGTACACATTAACATTGAATTATCATTGTTTCGATGGTTGCTATCTATCTGGATCCCTAATCAAACACACCTGAAACCAGCTAATCAATGTCTTCAGAGAAAGCTATAGGCAGGAGAGTTTATCAGGGTTGGAGCTAAACTCTGCAGAGCTGTGGCCCTCCAGGGGCCCGTTCTTCGTATGTCGCTAACTCACTTAGCTGGATTTGATTGTTGGCGATTTGGCATGATCTTGGATTGTTTGGTTCTTCGACGCTCACCCTGGACTTGCTGTCATAGCAACAGGTGCGCAAGCTTAAACCTGCAGCTTATTTCATGTTAACAGGATTAGACTGCGGCTTCACAAGCGGAGCTGATACGGGAAGTCCAGCGCAGCG
This sequence comes from Scardinius erythrophthalmus, assembly GCF_964197995.2. Taxonomy (NCBI): domain Eukaryota; kingdom Metazoa; phylum Chordata; class Actinopteri; order Cypriniformes; family Leuciscidae; genus Scardinius; species Scardinius erythrophthalmus. Next base: position 36,390,982 of record NC_138226.1, on the reverse strand, counting down.
CGATAGTGCACTTTCTGAGATATACTGTATATTTTTTCTCGTGACTTGTGAGATTGTCATTTACATTAGTAATTTGTTGGAAACGCACATTTATTTTTGACTTGTCGGAGTCGGGCTTTAACTACAGCACAAACTGTTTGCATTGCCCTAAGATTATTTGCGAGTGGCTCTTTCCTTTACACTATTGGAAATGCGGAGAACTTGATGGAAAGTGCTGTCTGTCGTGTCATTCGGAGTTTACAGAATGAGTTTACTTTTAGATTTAAAAAACAGTTTTAGTTTTTTTGTGGCATTTCTAAGCCACTTAAGGCCCAATGTTGTAAAGCAGTTTTTTTAAAGCAGTTTATTTTTTAGGCTATCATAATTTTTTATGACGATCATGCAATCATGACCATGCCGATTACAGTATATATCACTCAGGCTTCACTAACGTGATTGGTACCATAGACTATAGGCTAGACCATAGACTGCCATCAAGGCCTCAATGAAGGGGATTATGTGAACAGAAAGGGGGTTCACAATGTAAATGTGCAGCCCAGTTACTATTGTGATTCTTAATATTCCAGATTAGTAATATTATATCAAATAAAAAAAGGCAGTTGACTAAAATCTTCCATATCACAAATGTGAAAGCAAAATGGCCAGGATCTGTACAGGACAAGAATTTTCAGAGATTCACATTTATGCACATTATTTGAAAGTGGTAAGGAAAGTTCCACAATTAAATATCAAGCTCACTGTATTACATACACTTATGCTGATCCTAACAGAACTGCATTTTTCATAGATGATTATGACATGTTCCTGCCTGCAGACAGGTGTTTTATGACCCCATTCCCTGACCCAAACCAGTTACAATGCAGCTCTAGCCAGGACAAGGGCACACAATGAAATTAACTTTGGCTAACTAAAGGGAAGATTTCAGTGTCTGAAAAGTCTGAGGGGTTGCACACCTGACAGGGCCTGTGACATTAGCCGCTTTCCGACCGGAGGAACCTTTTCACAGTTCCTAGAACTATTGGCTATAGTACCCGGATGTCGGCATGTTCGCACCGCAGGAACTAGGAACGATTTTAGTTCTAGGAACTCCATTTGTAGGAACTAATTTAGGTCCTACTTCAGAGTAGGGTCTAAACCAGCACTATAGGAACTACCCGTGACGTTAGTGTACGCTGATTGACCGAACGCACGCGGAACGCCAGCACCCAATTTACTCAATAAACTAACTATACAAACATGGAAAACAGTGATAGATGGGTCTCTAAACCTTAAATGCTGAAGAGAAAATCCAACGCAGCTTTGAGGGGACCAAGCCAAACATGATTATGTTTATCTGCCCAGCTAGCAACACTGGACATCAACCACATGGCATAGGCTAATAACCTTTTTTCATATACTGTCTACTTTACAGTTCTATCTAATAAGATATTAAACAGTACTGTTAGACAGATCGCTAACTAATAAACACAGAGAATGCGAGCATTGTTTGCTCTGGCGTTCTCAGCGCCGCCAAAACAAAGGTCCGTCGCGCCGTCAAAATAAAAGTCACCGTGCTTGCGTCACTCCCTTACCCCTCCGGTAACACTTTATTTTGATAGTCCGTTTGTTGAGACTTTACTAGTTATTAGTAGCCATTCAGTAGCTTGTCAACAGTGCATCAGTTGACATTCAACAACACTGTTTCAACAGACAAGTAACATACGTTCAACTGACTGCCTATAGACTATAAGGTACAATTCAAGTGTTAATCTACAGATTTTACGAAAAAGTGCTTGTTGACTGTCAATGTTATTTTGCAACAGGTTATTAACCAATTGGCGACTAACTTTCAATTGTCAACTTACTTTCTGTAGATTGAGTACCAACAACTCAAGATCAATCTGTCAGTTAAATGTCAAGTCATGTCAGCATATGAAGTATATGATACTGTATATCCTACTCAAGGGGTCTCATGTGCATCAAATTGATAATTATTTTAGCTGATTTAAAACTGTTTTTAAAAATGTTTTAACCATTTGTAGATAATCTGTTGATAGTCAACTAAAGATTACATGTAGTTGCTTATTTGTTGCTTGTCAACAAAGAAATTGTTTATGATCAGTAGACTATTAATAGACATTCTCAACTAAGCGTTAGTAGATATATTTTAGGACTATCTAATTAAAGTGAAAAACAGTTTATATCAGTAGAAAGTCTATAATCTATCAACAGATTGCATATACCTGACCTGACTGAAGTAGAACAAACACTATGGCCAGCACATCAGAGAAAAAAAATCACTTTAATTAGCTAAATACATAAAAAATAACCCATTATCTACTAGGATATCACGATCACATCTGAACCATCTGATTATGTGAAAAAAATTATATTGAGCATTCCAAATGAGAAAACTCTCAATAGTCTACATCATTTCAAATGCCCGAGGCCAAGATCAAAAGTTATAAACAACAAATAACAATAATTATTAATTAATACATTTAGCATTTTATTTTATTAAATGCAGATTAATGTTATAACAGTTACTCATTTAAGAAATAATCTCTGTTCCTGCTGCAAACTCGCTTCGGAGGATTAACAGACACAACTAGGCCTATAGTTTAAACCCTTAACAATACCTTCTTTAAAAGGGTGGTTCGGGATTTTTGACATCGGACCTCATTTTTAAGTCAGCCTGGTTGTTATTCATCAGTGGAGACATTTTTTTTAAAAAATTATCCAGTCCTTATATTTGGATAGTTAGCCGATGCTAGGCTAGCGCGAGTCAAGGGTAGATGTTAGCCAGCCATTAAAAACCGTTTTACCCACTCCACAGTGCACCAAACGCAAATCAATTATAACACTAGACTATCGATGCAAATGTACGTTGAGAGAATAATGTTAGAAATCAAACTTACCTTTCATCTCAATGATCCCAAAGGAACTAGTTTCTCAGCAGCTGCGGAATTTTACTTTGCTCCAGTTAGTAATGCGGCAAAAAGTAAACACAGAAAAGAAGCGCACTATAGTGTGTGTAGTACATGTGTGTACCGGCTCACTCGGTTGCCTAGGTAATCAATATCACTCCGCTGCTGCTGTAGACAAGGCTTATGATTACAGGGAACAAATTATAACTAATGCAATGTGATGAAAGGTAAGTTTGATTTCTAACATTATTCTCTCAACGGACATTTGCATCGATAGTCTAGTGTTATAATTGATTTGCATTTGGTGCACTGTGGAGTGGGTAAAACGTTTTTTAATGGCTGGCTAACATCTACCCTTGACTCGCGCTAGCCTAGCATCGGCTAACTATCCAAATATAAGGACTGGATAATTTTTAAAAAAAAATGTCTCCACAGATGAATAACAACCAGGCTGACTTAAAAATGAGGTCCGATGTCAAAAATCCCGAACCACCCCTTTAATCGTTTAACCATTTTGTAACATTTAGTTTATTTAACGTTACGGTGAGACACAAAAGGCATTTTCTCCTATAGAACCATAAAACACCAAAACACAATATATTAACAAAATACATAATTTGTATTAGCTAACGTAACGTTAGATGTAATCCAAATCTTTATAATCCATACGCAAGCAAGAAACAGATCCAAATTCAGCCCTTCATCCACATCCAGCGATCTCCATCTCCATTCTCAGCAGCGACCGTAAATGTCACCCGCGCTCGTGATGAATTTAAATTCAAAAATTGCGCCCTCAAGAAGCGTTACGACATCTTTTACGGCAGTGATATCAAACGCTCATTGGCTCTCGCCTGCTTCGTCACAGATTGCAGCATGCCATGTTTTAGTTGTTGAAACAACATTGAAATGCAGAAGCGCGCGCGCTGTCTTCACGCAGAGCCAGAGGGAAGCTGGGTTAACATTTTTATGGATTAATAACTTAAATTCTGCTCTGTCCCTTATACAAAACTATTATATACTGCCAGAGAGGACTGCAACACATCGTCATTTGAGCGACTTTTGGTACCGATTTACATTTTCGCAATAAATTATTATGATTACACATCTGTTGTTTTTCTTCATAATTTTAGCCTGCATAGTTTTAAGAAATGGTTAGCCTATGGGTAGGTTTAGGGGCAGGAGTAGGATTAATGTTAGTGGCTCAAAATATATTTTAATGCTATTAATAAAACTGGCATTTCCCTACACATCTCTGTCCATAAAGTGTTTTATTCTTTTTATATTCTGTATAAAATGAGTAATTTATATTTAGGTTTAGGAGTAGGGTTAAGGGAACTTACATTTATCTATAAAACAGTAGGCTATAAGGGAAATGATACAGATATCTTTATGATTCGTAAACGTTTTGTAGCTGTGAATTCGTAATAATTCTACGTTGCAGACATGTCTGTATCATACGTTTCAGCATCTATCCAAACATACAAAAAAGTATGTTTTCAATCTGTTGATAGGTTATAGACTTTCTACTGATATAAACTGTTTTTCACTTTAATTAGATAGTCCTAAAATGTATCTACTAACACTTAGTGGATGATGTCTATTAATAGTCAACTGATTATAAACAATATATTAATCTGTTGATAGGTTATAGACTTTCTACTGATATAAACTGTTTTTCACTTTAATTAGATAGTCCTAAAATATATCTACTAACACTTAGTGGATGATGTCTATTAATAGTCAACTGATTATAAACAATATATTAATCTGTTGATAGGTTATAGACTTTCTACTGATATAAACTGTTTTTCACTTTAATTAGATAGTCCTAAAATGTATCTACTAACACTTAGTGGATAATGTCTATTAATAGTCTACTGATCATAAACAATTTATTTGTTGACAAGCAACAGATCTAATCTTTAGTTGACTATCAACAGATTATCTACAAATGGTTAAAACATTTTTAAAAACAGTTTTAAATCAGCTAAAATAATCATTAATTTGATGCACATGAGACCCCTTGAGTAAGGATATACAGTATCACATACTTCATATGCTGACATGACTGTTGACTTTTAACTGACAGATTGATCTTGAGTTGTTGGTACTCAATCTACAGAAAGTAAGTTGACAATTGAAAGTTAGTCGCCAATTGGTTAATAACCTGTTGCAAAATAACATTGACAGTCAACAGGCACTTTTTCGTAAAATCTGTAGATTAACACTTGAATTGTACCTTATAGTCTATAGGCAGTCAGTTGAACGTATGTTACTTGTCTGTTGAAACAGTGTTGTTGAATGTCAACTGATGCACTGCTGACAAGCTACTGAATGGCTACTAATAACTAGTAAAGTCTCAACAAACGGACTATCAAAATAAAGTGTTACCACCCCTCCTACCAGTTCCTATGGCCACTTGGCCAGTGCGAACGCAAACAGCAAAACCGAGTTTGGGGGAGAGTAGTTCTTAGAACTGTTTAGAAGTGGACAGTTCCTAGAACTAAGTTCCTAGAACTACTTGGTCGGAAAGCGGCTATTGTTGCATGTGCCATATTACACAACATTGCAAAAAAAAAAAAAAAAAAAAAACACTTTTCATTAAATGCTTAATAAAAGACTAATATGCTTAGTTCCTTGAGTTGTATTTCAATTGTTCTTTGTAAAGAAAAGCCAGTGGCCAAGTGCCTGCAACAAGAGATATTAGACACATGCCTCATGCAACAAATAAAAAGGAAAAGTTGGCTATACACTGCCCACTTGTAGGCCTATGTCTCCTCTGTCTGTGCAGACTCTTCTGTAGGCCTTTCTGTAGATGTGTGTTGTTGTTTAATTATTTTCAGGGGAATGACTTCAAAGATATTTGACATCAGAAAAAATTAGACTTTATTAACAAACAAAGCCGAGTGTCCCTCTGCAGACAAGACCCTCCAGAAAAATTGCCCAGCAAACGTATATACCCTCTCCTTGTCCCAAACATGGTAATACATTCTATAGGTATTTTGAGAAATAGTTTTGTACCATGTGACATTACTGAAATAGAATTTTCTGCTGTGACAACACCTTGTGCTCTCAGGTTCCAAAGTCAGCCAAAGTCACCCACAGACAAGGAAATAATAGTGTACAAAAACCAGTTAAATTACTTATTTTCTAAATAATAAAATCTTCAACATTCCCTCCTCTGGGGCTTATTTAAGCCCCACATTCGCTATCCTTTTCCAGAGTGTAGTTTCAAAATCCAGTCCCCTCAGTTATACTACCTTAGTGACTAAATTAAGTCACTCATTCTTATTTTCAATGACTGAAATTATGCCACCATACTCCGGAGGAGCAATCGAGCCAAACATCTTTCTCCATACATTTTTCTTTCTTTCAGTTGTTTTTTCTTTTTCGATGGAGAAAGTAAAAGACTCGAATCCTCCCTAATCAAAAATCAAACATTGTTACAAGTGTGTGGATGAAATTGGTTCAGCATTGTCTTATTGTCACAGTTATGTAGAACATGTCAAACACAAAAATCCCTTATACAATTAAAAGTTATCTTGCGGTGTAGATATCCTCTTCGACCCAGACACCCAGGATCTGGCTTATTCATTTTCTTCTTCATCCTTATCCGAGGTACTTCAATCAACGTCCAATGATTGTAAATCTTAATTTGGTTTATAAGCTCAAATATATGATTTGTTGCCATCTCAAATTAGTTTTCATTATCTTCTTAATATGGGAAGTACACAACAGAATAATAACCCTCTTTCAATATTTCAACTCCAAAAAACATTTCTAATTTTTTTTTAATCAAGCTTTCCTTAACTTTTTTTTTTTCAATTGTAAAGTCATTCTACTTTTTTCATGTAATTGTTTTCATTATTATAAAGTCAAATCATTATAATAAATCTCTGCTGATTATAATAGAATAAATGATTTAGTTTGCATGTTTATTTCGCATAATCCATATGAATTTTGATTTAATATAGAAGTGGGTAAAAATAACTTTTTTCTCTTTTTTATTCGCTTCTTAATTCTATGAAAGAATATCAATTCTTAAATTTGAAGAATCAATCTTTTAGTCAGTCATGTTTTAGTTGATGAACAACCATAACACTGTAGTGCAGCTACATTAAATCACAATTTTCTTCATTATAACGTTTTACATTTCAAATTCTGTCTACTTTATTACCAAATTTAAACAATAAATACCTCACGTGTTGCAGCTTTTTCTCATTATAGCTCCTCAGTTCAAGCATACCTTAACTGAATACCTTTTCTTTCCTTTCTACTAATTTCTAAATGAACTATCATGAATTAACTTAATTATGTCACATGTAATCACTCAAACTAAGAAAGCTTCAAGAGCAATGTTACATTTACTTCATAAAAGTAATTCAATGAACTCATTAGACAATTAGAAAAAATAACTCTCGACAATAACTTTTTATACTCTTACATATTCATTGTACGGTCATTTCTTTTTCCCGTATAACTAAGTTTTTTCCTTAACCATTTCAAACATAAAGCATTATAACTTAATTATTGGTAAAACTTCCTTTTCTGTAATTTACGTTTTTGCATACAAATAATTTTACTCTTCAATTTTTCTGGAATGACTGCTAAACCATTATCTAAACTTATTTCTGATAGCATTTCAAATCTAAGGAATACTTCTCTGGCAATGTTAATTATTTCTCCTGACCCTCCTCTGTTGATCTCATTGCCTTTACCCATCTCTATCTTGTTCATATAATCTATTACCAAGAGTTTTATTAGTCCTTCTGGTACTGATATATGGCCTATTTTTGTCACTGTTCCTTTCCTACCTTTATTTTTGTCGCAAATTTCTTTGGTATACAGTCAACAATTGCAAAAAATGCCTTTTATTTAATTTTCCTTATTCTTTTTCCTTATTCTTAATTTAGCCTTTTAATTATTGTCCTTCCTTATTCTTTTAATCCCTCCCCCCTTGCGCAAGGGAATACCTTGCGCATGGTTTGAGAATATTCAAAAGTATGTTTTTGTGCAATAACCTGTCATTCTTACCCCCCTCTGGTACCACCATATAGATTGTTCATAAGGCAATAATCTACATGGTATTGAACAGTCTATATGCTATAACAATTTGTTTGTTATTGAATTTGAACAATTTCCATCTGAGGTGGTTGTTCTATTAGCACCATTTAAAATACATTTAATTAGTCAAACAGCATATTGAATCAAAGCATAATTCAAATCATAAATGAAATCAAATATCTGTTAATAGCCAGTGTTAATCTTTTCTTTAATTTTCAACTGTAGTCTTAAATTAATTATGTATACCCGTTTTATTGACAAATTACATTCGAGTACCCATTATGATCTGTTTTAAAATGTCATTTAGGTCTATTTTCCTTCATGACTTGTCTTAATTTTTACTGTGCTATGACAATTATTTGAATTAGTCGCTTATCATTTACTATTTTCATTTCTTTTCTGATTTTTCATTATCGTTTACATTGTTTTTATATATTCTTTCATTCAATAATTTTTCTTTCTGGGGTTATTATTAAGTTGCTACTAGTATATTCAATGGCTTTAACATTACATTTAAAGACAGTTTGGTAGATTTTGACTATTGTTTGAACTTGTACTCATCTCTGTTGATTTTCTCTTCTTTGCACAACTCCTTGTGAGCTTTCCCACTTTCTGCAACTTTTCATTTAAAGTTCTTCTTTTCATTTGCTTCTTTTTCCATTCATGTTGATCATTCTGTTAGCCGTCTTAACAGTCATTACATGTTTCACCAGGGTGACTCTTTACGAGCCGTTGCATGGACTTCCCTCGGAGGTGAGGGGGCTGTTACTAGCACAAGCCCTCTTGATTCCTCACTTCCTGTTGTGGCGAGTAGAGGCTTGTTGGTGTATTTTAGGTTGAGAGGCATGGACTCAAATGTCTGTTTGTTGATCAATGCACAAGCCTCTTTTGAGATGACAACGCACAGTCACTGGTTCTTTTTGTTTGAACCGTCCCAGAAACCTTCCTGGAACTGAACTGTTCTCATCTGTGAATGAAACCTTCATTATTTCTGTTAGTTTTGTTAGCGACAACAACATATTAGATCATCTGCTCATCTGCTCCATTGTCCTTCTTGGTGTCACCTGTAAAATGATCATGTGGGCTGAGTGGTGTTCTGTCCCCTTTTGGGGGTTTTCTGCTTTGTAGCAGCAGGGCTTAACCCCTATATTACTTTTTACAATTAGTCAATTCAGCTCAGTTTTCTCATTGTTTTGAGTCCCACTATCAGCATAGTTATTAGACATCTTGGACAACACTCAACCCACTTTGCAACAAGACAAAAGTTACAAGACAATATTTCATACTTTTGACAAAACGTCAGCTCCTTCATGATATTCTGAAAAGAAAGTCAGATGTGTTATGCTCCATCATGATATTCTGAAAGGAAAGTCAGATGTGTTAGGCGCTGCGCAAAATATAGTACTGTTTTGTTTTCTTTTACAATTTTTTTCCCCATTTTCTTTTTATATTGTCACTACAGTTTCGACCAGGATTTTAAACAAATCCATCCATGGTCATTATTTTATTGGGCAGAATATGCCCTGTGGGCCCACATATGAAATTTAGATACAGCTGTAGGCAAAATAATTGATTTGCCTTAGTGTACACCATCTCTCACTCATTCATACTTAATCACTCATGGCCATCACACATTCTTCTTCCACAGGTTGTGCTCTAAATGCGGAACTTATAATTTTAGCTGTGGAATTCCAAAGGTCTGACAGACAACATCACAGCACAGCTACGCACCACTATTCAGAAGTGTCAGTTATCTTAAGGTTTAGTTTACCACCGTTGTTATAATCCCTTTTTTCTTCTTTTTTCCCAAACTCTAATAGATTAAATATTTCAGAATAATAGGCCTTAGTATGGTGCAGTTGAGAGTAAGACAGCCAATTGTAATTTCTCAAATGCATTTTGTCATTTGTTTGGTCTACTTTTTCATATTCTTTTTGTTTTTTTGCTCATGAGCTTCTTTAAGAATACAATTGGAGATCTCTGCCTAATCTTGGATCCATGGCCAATAACATTTCCATCTCATTTTCCCAGTTTTGACAGCATTTTTAATTTCATAATTTTTGGACTTTTGGAGTTATTTATCCTTCTCCAATTTATCTCTATAAAAATATTAAAACAAGATGGAGTGACCAGTACCATTGTTTTGCAAACAAAAATAATCATTCTCTGACATTTTGTGTTTTTTTTTTCTTTGCCAGAGAATAATTCTATCATGCTTTTAGCCCTATAGTTGTCTAATATAATAGCCCCACTATACCAAATCCAGCCTCAGTTTTAACTATTTTGTGAGTTGAGCACCCACTTCTCTGTATTTTCTTTTCTTATAGAGCTGGACTTGTACCTATTGAAAAAGCAGAGAGGGTTAGTTTAGCAGAGAATATAAAGAATTGCCATGAGACCAGTGAATAATCAGAATGAATTAAGTTAATATAATAATGAACTAAATTTGAAGCAATCTCTAGAGTGTTCATAAGATTTGCCGTAAGGGTCAGTTCTTCTGTTTTTAGATCAGTGTCTGTTGACATGTTTTTCAGCCTTGCTGTCACTCAAAGGCCATTGCAGAGTGGAATATAGGCTCTGCTGCTTCTCTGTCTCTTCTCAGTTTGGGATTTTGATCAATCCTGTAACAGTTTTGCATCTCAGGATTTGTCTTTGTTTTCAGGAAAAGTCTCAAGTGAAAGATTCACCTTTTCCAGTCTTTGCATTAACTCAATCTTTCTGAGTCTTTTTGAACTTCAGGAGGGGAGCTGAGAACCCCTCACCCATTCTCTTCTTCTTCTCTGCATTCGTGTCTCTGCATTCATGTCTTTGCCCTTTGCCCTCTTGTTGCTTCCACAGGGCTCTGTTTCCATCTGCAATTTGAACACTCAGAGATCTTTATGAGTCAAATTGAACTTTTACATATAAGCTATTAGCTCTTTATCTACATGCCACTTTTTTAACCTGCATCTTTTCACTATTTCTTTTATATAAAAATCTCACTGGTTGACCATAGCAGTTCCCTTATTCTATTAGTAAGCAGTTCTTCATTGCAGGAAAAAGCAAGCTAGTTCTGTTTTTATATATCAGCAATAATATAACCCTGATGATCTGAGAATAATTCAATTAAATAATTTTCCCTATCATAAAATCAGACTTCTTCTATATTTGCATGCTGTGTTCACAATAATCTAGTATGTTTCTCAACTATCATCAAGGAATTCCTCTTATTTTTTACTCTCATCAACTTCTGTAAAGTATTTTTGACTTTTGAAACTTGGTCACTCAATCTCGCTAACCTTCAGCACTGCACCAGTTATTTTTCTCTTAACACAAACTTATTTATCTGCAATGGAATACTTTTTCCACTCTGTCTTCAGGGATAATGAGATACAAATTTTAGACGTCTTCAGATATAATATATAATATATTAAGCACGTGCAATCATATTTGTATTCACCTATTAATATTTATCATTACATTTATTGATTAACTATATATCTTATTATTTTAACTTATTTTATACTACAATATTCTGCTAAGCTAATATCTTGAAACAATTGTTTTCCCTTACTTTTCTTTCTTTCTTTTTTAATACACACCATTTCAGTCCCTTCATTCACAGGTCAGTCACACATTCTCTGTCCCTCCAAGCAACCAGGGTCAGAGGTCACTTATTTTCAACCACAGGCACAGTCACACAAGACACAGGATCCCATAAACACTTACACACACACACTATTCTGTACTCCCTGTCAGATCTGAACAATACATTAACAGATTCACTAATCAACACAGTGACACTTTTAACTATCCTATATAATTTTAGTAACCCGAGCAGTCCCTCGCATTCGAGGCGGTAACCGTTACTCTAAACCTATAGACTTTTAAAACCTCTAATTTTTCCAGCTTCACCCATAGCAGTCCTTCGTTAAAACTTTGTTTAACAAAGCGGTATCCGTGAGCTAACCATCTGTGCACATGCTATACTTCTCAAAGTAAGCACAGATAAACCACTGATATCCTTATCAGTACACTTGCCATAGGCCCTCTTGACAAGTAAACACAAATTAACTTATATTAATCCCCTGTGTGCATGCTTTTTGATCATCATCCGTCTCGGCCCACTTGATGAACAAACACAGAACCTTACGTACGTACGTCAAAACTCTTTGCGCTAAATCAGCATCACCAGTAGTTATAGAATCCACTCAGGATTAAACAAGCACTAGCAAACGCTTTTGGGAGCTCCTTTACCAACTACTTGACATACAAAGACAATGCATGCAATTTTTTCTGACATCAAACATCCCTTTTCACTTTTTAAGTTCTTTAAATTTGGAGAAGCTTTTCTTACCACATCTGGGCCACTGGTGACTAACACATACACCTTATTCAAAAGCAAAAACTGCTCACCTCAAAGTACAGCGGCCACTGTTGTCTGTGTGAGTCACCAGCGATCCCTTCGTGGCTCCTTCAGCTCCTAAGCCATGTCCCTGTTCGGGCGCCATTTGTTGTTGTTTAATTATTTTCAGGGGAATGACTTCAAAGATATTTGACATCAGAAAAAATTAGACTTTATTAACAAACAAAGCCGAGTGTCCCTCTGCAGACAAGACCCTCCAGAAAAATTGCCCAGCAAACGTATATACCCTCTCCTTGTCCCAAACATGGTAATACATTCTATAGGTATTTTGAGAAATAGTTTTGTACCATGTGACATTACTGAAATAGAATTTTCTGCTGTGACAACACCTTGTGCTCTCAGGTTCCAAAGTCAGCCAAAGTCACCCACAGACAAGGAAATAATAGTGTACAAAAACCAGTTAAATTACTTATTTTCTAAATAATAAAATCTTCAACATGTGGAATCCTGCAACTTATATTGCAGCCATAAAGCATACAAGTATAAATTCCATCCATCCATCCATCTTCTACCGCTTATCCGGGGCCAGGTCGCGGGGGCAGCAGTCTAAGCAGGGATGCCCAGACTTCCCTCTCCCTCGACACTTCCTCCAGCTCTTCCGGGGGGACACCGAGGCGTTCCCAGGCCAGCCGGGAGACATAGTCTCTCCAGCGTGTCCTAGGTCTTCCCCGGGGTCTTCCCAGGAAGGCGTCCAGGAGGCATCCGGAAAAGATGCCCGAGCCACCTCAACTGACCCCTCTCAATGTGGAGGAGCAGCGGCTCTACTCTGAGCTCCTCCCGAGTGACCGAGCTTCTCACCCTATCTCTAAGGGAGCGCCCAGCCACCCTGCGGAGAAAGCTCATTTCGGCCGCTTGTATCCGGGATCTTGTCCTTTCGGTCATGACCCAAAGCTCATGACCATAGGTGAGAGTAGGAACGTAGATTGACCGGTAAATCGAGAGCTTCGCCTTGCGGCTCAGCTCCTTCTTCACCACGACACACCGGTACAGCGACCGCATTACTGCAGAAGCTGCACCGATCCGTCTGTCAATCTCCCGTTCCATCCTTCCCTCACTCGTGAACAAGACCCCGAGATACTTGAAATCCTCCACTTGAGGCAGGAACTCTCCACCAACCTGAAGCGGGCAAGCCACCCTTTTCCGACTGAGGACCATGGCCTCGGATTTGGAGGTGCTGATTCTCATCCCAGCCGCTTCACACTCGGCTGCAAACCGTCCCAGTGCATGCTGGAGGTCCTGGTTTGATGAGGCCAACACGACCACATCATCCGCAAAGAGCAGAGATGAAATCGTGTGGTCCCCAAACCTGACCCCCTCCGGCCCCTGGCTGCGCCTAGAAATTCTGTCCATAAAAATTATGAACAGAACCGGCGACAAAGGGCAGCCCTGCCGGAGTCCAACACGCACCGGGAACAAGTCTGACTTACTGCTGGCAATACGAACCAAGCTCCTACTCCGGTCGTACAGGGACCGGATAGCCCTTAGCAAAGGGCCCCGGACCCCATACTCCCAGAGCACCCTCCACAAGATGCCACGAGGGACACAGTCGAATGCCTTCTCCAAATCCACAAAACACATGTGGATTGGTTGGGCAAACTCCCATGAGCCCTCCAGCACCCTGTAGAGGGTATAGAGCTGGTCCAGTGTTCCACGACCGGGACGAAAACCACACTGTTCCTCCTGAATCCGAGGTTCTACTATCGGCCGGATTCTCCTCTCCAGTACCCTGGCATAGACTTTCCCAGGGAGGCTGAGAAGTGTGATCCCCCTATAGTTGGAGCACACCCTCCGGTCCCCCTTCTTGAAAAGAGGGACCACCACCCCGGTCTGCCAATCCAAGGGCACTGTCCCCGACCGCCACGCGATGCTGCAGAGGCGTGTCAGCCAAGACAGCCCCACAACATCCAGAGACTTGAGGTACTCAGGGCGGATCTCATCCACCCCCGGTGCCTTGCCACCGAGGAGTTTCTTGACTACCTCGGTGACTTCAGCTTGGGTGATGGACGGGTCCGCCTCCAAGCCCTCAGCCTCTACTTCCTCAATGGAAGACGTGACGGCGGGATTGAGGAGATCCTCGAAGTATTCCTTCCACCGTCCGGTGATATCCCCAGTCGAGGCCAGAATCTCTTCGAAGCCAGCCGATAGTCCTTCTCCATGGCCTCACCGAACTCCTCCCAGGCCCCGAGTTTTTGCCTCCACAACCACCCGGGCTGCAGTCCGCTTGGCCCGTCGGTACCCATCAGCTGCCTCAGGAGTCCCACAAGCCAGCCAGGCCCGATAGGACTCCTTCTTCAGCTTGACGGCATCCCTTACTTCCGGTGTCCACCACCGGGTTCGGGGATTGCCGCCTCGACAGGCACCGGAGACCTTACGGCCACAGCTCCGAGTGGCCGCGTTGACAATGGAGGTGGAGAACATGGTCCACTCGGACTCAATATCTCCAGACTCCCTCGGGATCTGGTCGAAGCTCTGCCGGAGGTGGGAGTTGAAGATCTCTCTGACAGGAGATTCGGCCAAACGTTCCCAACAGACCCTCACAGTACGTTTGGGTCTGCCGAGTCTGTCCAGCTTCCTCCCCCGCCATCGGATCCAACTCACCACCAGGTGGTGATCAGTTGACAGCTCCGCCCCTCTCTTCACCCGAGTGTCCAAGACATACGGCCGGAGGTCAGATGAGACGACCACAAAGTCGATCATCGACCTCCGGCCTAGGGTGTCCTGGTGCCATGTGCACTGATGGACACCCTTATGCTTGAACATGGTGTTCGTTATGGACAAACTGTAACTAGCACAGAAGTCCAATAACAGAACACCACTCGGGTTCAGATCAGGGGGGCCGTTCCTCCCAATCACGCCCCTCCAGGTGTCACTGTCGCTGCCCACGTGGGCGTTGAAGTCCCCCAGTAGAACGATGGAGTCCCCAGTCGGAGCACTTTCCAGCACCCCTCCCAGAGACTCCAAGAAGGCTGGGTACTCTGCACTGCCGTTCGGCCCGTAGGCACAAACGACAGTGAGAGACCTATCCCCGACCCGAAGGCGCAGGGAAGCGACCCTCTCGTTCACCGGGGTGAACTCCAACACATGGCGGCTGAGCTGGGGGGCTATAAGCAAACCCACCCCAGCCCGCCACCTCACACCATGGGCAACTCCAGAGTGGTGAAGAGTCCATCCTCTCTCGAGGAGTGTGGTTCCAGAGCCCAAGCCGTGCGTAGAGGTGATCCCAACTATCTCTAGTTGGAATCTCTCAACCTCACGCACAATCTCAGGCTCCTTCCCCGCCAGAGAGGTGACGTTCCATGTCCCTAGAGCTAGATTCCGCATCCAGGGATCGGGTTGTCTAGGCCCCCGCCTTCGACTGCCGCCCGATCCACTTTGCACCGGCCCCTTACGGTCCCTCCTGCAGGTGGTGGGTCCACGGGAGGGTGGCCCCACGTCGCTCCTTCGGGCTGAGCCCGGCCGGACCCCATGGGGGGAGGCCCGACCACCAGGTGCTCGCATACGAGCCCCAACCCCGGGCCTGGCTCCAGGGTGGGGCCCCCGCTGCGCCATAACGGGCGACATCACGGTCCTCTGTTTTTTCTTCATCATAAGGGGGTTTTGAACCGCTCTTAGTCTGACCCGTCGCCTAGGACCTGTTTGCCTTGGGAAGCCCTACCAGGGGCATATAGCCCCAGACAACATAGCTCCTAGGGTCATTCGGGTACTCAAACCCCTCCACCACGGTAAGGTGGCAGTTCAAGGAGGGGCAAGTATAAATTAAGTAAAGTTATTTATGCACTTGCAGGTAGGCTAGTTCCTCCATATGACAGTTATCTGAGAGGGTTTATTCACTGTCCAGTGCAATGGAAACAAATGGACATTACAAAGTCTTATACTTTCTTACCTTTGGAAAGTTAGAAAATGTCCACTTACTGCACATATTTCAGCCACCACTTTCTTGGGAACAGATACAAGTGTTGGTGTATTATGTAAAAGTTCACAAAAGAGGAAAACACAATGTCATTACAATGAACTACACTCTGGAAAAATGTGATCAATAACTCATGGCAAAATATTTGTACATAAACATAAGTTTATCAGTTTTCACTTTCACAAGTCAAAGCAATTCATCATTACTCAAGATTTAACAGTTGAAATGACTATACGTCCTTAATTTAATGAAGCAAAAATTATTTTACAGTGTAGGCTATAAGATCTTTTTTTTCTCTGCCTTTTTCTTGGTTGCTTTTATAAGCAGACAACCATTTATTTAACAGTGCCTTTTAACAGTAATTTATTGATTAGCCTACTTCTGTACTGGTTTGCGCTTGGCAAAGATGTTCAGATAGCCATTGTTTTTTTTGTTTTTTTTTTCTCTTTTTTTTTTTTAACCATAACGTTAAACTCTTGCTTTCTCATCTTACTAGGGCTGTAACGATAGACCAAACCTACGATTCGGTTCGTATCACGATTTTTGATTTTAGATTTGAAAAAAATCATGTGTTCGGTGCAGTGTGACTCGTTAAACATGTGGGTGGCGCTGCCAATAAAGCATCTAAAAGCTGTCACAAAGAACCGGCAAAAGTAATGATTACTAATATGTCAAATATAGCAAGGAGACATTTTAATTGTTTATTAATAAACAAGTGTTTTCTGTGTCGACTGCAAAGATGAAGTTGACGATGCATCGCGATCTTCTCAGAACGCGCCAGAGAGAAATGCACATTTCATAAGCAGAAAGCAGTCTGTTTTCCTTCATTTTGAATTGTTCTGTTTAAAAGTAGACATTTCAAGCTTTCAATAAGCTTTTTGGACAGCATCTGTGGCTCGAGTCATGTCTGTTTGTAAAAGCAGTTTTAAATGCACAGAAATGCAGTTACATTGCACATTTGCCCCTTAGACGTCCACTGTAAGTGCACAACTGTCACCTCTGATGTTTGCTTTCCCAAACTGAGATATAACTCAAAATGAATGCTGCAGATGCTGTTGAAAACGCTTAAGCGTGACTATTCCTTTAAGCGCACAGATATTATGTCTGTTTCTCTTTTTTAATATGCCTGTTGTAAAAAAAAAGCTCAATTTTACGTTTATTAGTGGAAAGTTGTTTGGGCTAAGACGTCAAACAAATACTATGGCTGTGTCCTAAATGGTTGATCTAAACCTGTTTAAAATATCTCGCAGGTCTGTGAGGCAAGTAGCATACCTTACGCTGAGTTTCGGTTCATTTATGAGACATGAGTCCAGTTCACTCGCCCGCGCCTCCGTGTCATGATTATCTATTTTCTACTAGGCTATATTTACTTCTTATTTATTAAATCCAGATGAAACATTGATTAAAATTAAGATACAATTAATAAAAAAACGAAATTCACTTTAAAGAAAGGCTTTGTGCTTTCTGTTTGAGGTCTCTGTGAAATTTCGCTTTCAGATCAGTCATGTCCGTAATGGAGAACTGTCACGCCCGTAACATTGTTTTTTTTTTTTTTTTACATAAATGCGAACACGAAAAATAAAATAAAAATAATATAATATTTTATGTTCTGTGGAGGCCGATCTTTATTAATCCGGTGGGTATATATCTTTTGGTTTGCACAGTGTAATTTATAGAATTAGGCTACTAAAAAATATTTTGCGTCACGTCACATGTGTATTTCCCTCATATTAAATATAAAACGCATGTGTAGACTGATATTTTTCTAATGTCTTGACTCCTTTCAGACGTTTCAAAATATTGGTATTAAATGCATTTTCTGAGAATTTATATTTCAAGTTTTGACTGCAAATGTCACGTCCATAACACTGGAATCGCCCAATTTTAACGAATTTATAGATGTGGTATAAATATATCACATATAAAGATGTGGTAGCCCTACATCTTACACATCGTGGAAACAAAATAAGAATGGAAACTAAAATATGATAGTATCGCGCTATACAGCGCACATTCTATCAGCGCGGTTCTGGCTCCTCAGTCCCAATACTGTAAAACTCGACGTACATTCATGTCACACATGTTAATGCAGCGGTAGAGTTACACTCACAGGACACTGTGCACTTATTCGCAATCACAAAAGTTCATTATTTGCTCGTGCTTTAAAGCTTTGCCGGGTAAACATTTCATTGGCGTTCTGTTCTGATGATGCACTTTTTCTAAGCGCGAACTGAAGAGCGCGCGCACTGTCAAACAGCGCCAAACTGGATTTTTGTTGGGTCAGACCCATCTGATATCGAAGGGGGGCTGATAACGCTAGATCAACATGGAGCTAAATGGAAAAAAATAGCACCAAACAAGCCACTTTGAAATGTTGCTGTTTTCATGAATATAAAAGTTGGGTGACCCTCCCCCTAGACTAAAAAAAGTTGGATGACCCTCCCCTCAACAAAGAATAAAAAGACATGACCCTCCCCTATTTTCCTCCGGTGGCCCCTTCCATAAATACCG
Organism: Scardinius erythrophthalmus; assembly: GCF_964197995.2. Lineage (NCBI taxonomy): Eukaryota > Metazoa > Chordata > Actinopteri > Cypriniformes > Leuciscidae > Scardinius > Scardinius erythrophthalmus. The sequence continues at coordinate 36,372,186 of NC_138226.1, read as the reverse complement.
AACGGTCCCTTAACAGAATCGATTGATGTATGAAACTTGTTTTGTAAAATCAAAGTCAAAAGAGTATTTCGGGTCTCAATTCAACTCATAAGGAAAAAAGCGAGCAGATCACGCCGGCGTGATCTCCGACCTCTGAGGGTTAACTTATTATTCAACATATTCACTTAATTATCTCACTGCAACACTGCATTAATGTTATATTTTACTCTTTGTAGTGTGGATTTTCCTGTGGGGTTGAAAGGGTTAACAGTGTAAGATAAAAAAACACACATGAAATGTATTTTAACAGTATTAAACTGTAAGTTATAAAACAGGTATATACTGGCAACACTGTTGCCAGTAGTTTAATGTAAATTTAGTTTTTTGGGTCACCATTGTGCTGAAGAGTAGAGCCTATGCTTCAGTCCAGGAGAAGATCTACAAACATTCATGATATGCTGTATGTTGCTTTATTGACTGTGTAGTTGCTGATCCAGTAGAACTCTTTTTATGTGCAATAGTTTTTTTTAGTGGTCTCAAATGAAAGAAGTTCACATTAATACTTTGCTCACATTATTAATGCATTATAAATTTTAGTTAATAAATGACAGTTGGTCAATTTAAGGCAGTCGGTTCTGCAAGTGAAATTAGTTAACTCGAGTTTTAATTTAGTGCATTTTTACAGTAACATACTGTAGATTACAGTAAATAATTGTACAATTAAACGTATACTACTGGCAACAGTGTTGCCAGTATTTTACTGTAAAAAAAAAAACCTGGTACGGTCTAACAGTGTAGGGTCTTGAAGTTCTATCACACCACATGTAGCCACTTACATGTATGCTTACTTGGTAAATGTAACTCTTTAGGTATTTACAACACCACTGGTCACTATATGATAAAAGTGTGAAAATTAATCATAAGAAGAAGTTTATATTAGGTCAAGTTTGCTCGGTGTGAAATTAATCATAAGTATAAGTTTATATTAGTTCAAGTTTGCTCTGTTTGGATGTATTGTTCTGTTCCAGTGATGTTCTGTGACTAAACCTTGAAGGGAAAATATATCACCTATACGGCCAAAGCTTGTTCCTCAGTGGTATCTGCTGAAGCCTTTGCAAGAGGCATATATACCCCTCGGGTCCCAGCAAGTTTTCACCAAGGTTGTAGGACCCAGAGATCCATTGCTCCACTTTGCATACCTTGTTTATTCATGTAGCCTGCCCTCCATATAATAAAGATGCACTTGCTTTGCAATTCAGCCATTGGGTTATTATGGAATCAAACTAATCAAGAGTTCTAGACTTTGACAGGTTCTTCTTATTTGTTTTCATGTTGCTGTTCTCATGATTGCTGTATGATATTTTTATAGACAACTATGCCTAGGGTCTTGAAGTTCTATCACACCACATGTAGCCACTTACATGTATGCTTACTTGGTAAATGTAACTCTTTAGGTATTTACAACACCACTGGTCACTATATGATTAACCCTCTGGGGTCGGCAAACGCGCTGGTGCGTTTTGCTGGATTTTCTTCACATAGTAGCACAATAGACTTAAATTTCTCTGTCATTTATGGTCATACAGAAAAAAGAAATATGAAAAAAGATTCTGTGATATGTGTACTTTTGTATGTGTCCACTTACAATCAAATCAAAACATTGTGCTTTTGTAAAATAAAGAAAATAAACAGGGTGTGCTTTCTGCCTCTCCGTCTCGGTGAACTTTTTTTTCTTGAGCACGTCTATAAACTGAAAAAAAAAACTCAGCGAATACTTGTCACACATTTATGAGCCATATATCTTTATAAACATTTAAGTGTGTACTTTTAAATGATCGGATTCAAACTGAAAACAAATATTCTCTGTTTAAGTAATTTGTATAAAACCAACAAGATGTCCAGTTTCTCAAACCCTTGCTCATTAGTTTTAATTTGACCACGCCCACCCGCGCAAAAGAGCTTGACATGCAAATGGTCCACATGGAACTCAAACGCGCTCATTACCTCAAACACAAAGCACCAAACTTCATAACTCTCTGCTTTTCGTCGAGTTTGGAAGACGTGAGCTTAGTCAGCTTACATTGGATTTACCTCAGAAGAAGAAGAACGCGATTTGAAGACAAGAAAGATGTAAGGTAAGAAATGTATTCTGAATTATATTAGTTAATGTTATTGTTGCATAAACTTCACATTGCAGTTGAACTGTCCCATACAAAAATGTAATATATGGCCATATATGTACTTATATTTTAAATAGCATGACATATATCTATACATATATTTGACTTATATGAGAACACAATATATGCCTGCAACATATATCTATACATATATTTGACTTATCTGAGAACACAATATATGCCTGCAACATTTATCTATACATATATTCGACTTATCTGAGAACACAATATATGCCTGCAACATATATCTATACATATATTCGACTTATCTGAGAACACAATATATGCCTGCAACCAGGGGCGGCTGGCCAATAGAGGGCGCTAGGGCGCCGCCCCCCCATGAGCAAATACCATAGACTGTAGGCAAATACATGTAAATACATAAATAAATCATATATAAAATTATCAATATTTGTGTGTTTGAGATAGTAAATGCACCTAGTATATGTGAAAAATATTATAGAAATTCAAAATATCTGTTTTTTCTACACGTCCTGTCTAGATCTGTACACGTGATCAGCTCTGGGGCGCTGGAGAAAGCGCCCCAGAAAGGCGGGTCTTTGGAGCAGTTTAGCCAATTGCTGATTTTAGATATAAATGTTTGACATAAACTGTAGCCAATCAGCGAGCTCAAATCTAGTCAGCTATGGGCGCTTCGCCTAGCGCCCCAAACTGCGCGCGGCCGCGAGGCGCGAGCAATGGGCGCGAACCACTACTAAAGTATCGAGTTTCATTCTATAGGGCGCCATTTTTACTGTATGATAAATTACAACGGCGAACAAAATGACTCCAGACGACTCTAACTCGATTCAATCTCTTGTCCAATATCCGTTTGAAAGACGAAGCTTAGTAAATAAACTCCGTGTGAAAGAGCTGGGCCCAGATCAACCAGATATTTCGATCAGACAACAGGCAAGTGATAACGGAAAGCAGTACGTGCGAGGCTTCTCACGCAGCTGGTATACCAGAAAGGCTTGGTTGGCTGGATGTTCTCATGCTAATGCCTTATTTTGCTTTCCGTGCATACTTTTCAAAAATACGGGGACAGATCCAGCATGGACAGTTACCGGAGTGAGGGATATGAAGCACTTGTCAGAGAAAGTAACGAAACACGAGAACACTAAGGTACACATGGATAATTCCGTCAAGCTAGCTGTACTAGGGTTAACATCGCGACGCAGCTTGATGAAGGCCACAGGGTTGCGGTGAGGAAACACAACGAGGAGGTGGATAAAAACCGGCACATCTTATCAAAAATAATCGACTGTGTGAAGTTTTGTGGGGCTTTTGAGCTGGCCTTGCGTGGGCATGATGAGACCGACACCTCGAACAATCCCGGCATTTTCAGGGGACTGGGGTCAGCCGCTTCAGGTCAGCATGTAACTCCATAAATGAAAATGATTGTAGGTCTTGAGCACTTGATCTCCACAGCATAAATTGGTTATGTTGGTTACACAGGGTCACACAGTCAGCCTCCACTATATCCAACACACTGGCTTGTAAATGGTCCATTACCTCAATATTTGTTGAAATAAGATTGGCAGCTCTAGTAAAATTCCTTTTTGCCAAATTCTCAACAATGTCAGCTATGTCAGATTGGCATGTCAGTGTTTTTTTCTCAAAGCCGTACTTGATCACAACCTGAAATAACAAAAGGGTAACGAAGAAATTTAATTTGAAAATCTTACATTCATATGATAAATCTACATATAGGAGTATGTCTATGGTATGCTTAAATGTGGGGAGGTTATACAACAGTTAGCTTTACAGGCTCTAGCTCCCCTCCTATATGACTTGTTCTAACACCAAAATAATAAACAAGCGATACAGATGATCCGCAACGTCAGACGTTGCAAACATAAATAAGACATTAAACATGCGTGTGTCTCACGGATAGCCTGGCTCCGAGAGTCTAGTGGGAACAGGCTATCTCATGGAGACACTAAAAACAGAAATGGATAAGTCATGCAACAGTCATTTGGTCAAAGTAACGCTAGCTGGCTTTAACTGATGGTGAAGTTCGGAGACTCCTAGTTAGGCTACGTTTTCAAACAAACTAACAGCTACTGTTGATAAAAATCACATGGATTCTTATCTGAGGCAATATAAATAAAGACAAAACAGTATGACAGAAACTTACAGATAAACAACATCTGGTTTAGTTTACATACCTCGGTCACACTGTTTCTCAAAGGCATTTCACTTGATTTTCTGGACTTTTTAACGGCCCTTGGAGTTTTAGAGGGTGTGGGGTCTCGGTCTCTCTTGTCAGTGGAACTGGCATCTCCCTCCTGGCATGTCTCCTTCGTCTCCTCATTCTTCCACCTTTGAAATGTTTCCGTATCGCGCAGAAGCCTTGTGATCACTGTACAGCATTTGCGGCAGATCCGAAACGACCGCAGCGGCGTATTACTAATGATTAGACCCAGCTTCGACAACTGACTGCATACATCACTGTCCTTAGTGTCAAATATACATTTAGAATTTAAAATTGTTCCTTGAACTCTTAAATTCGCCAAACAAAACCTGCAGCTCTCGTTGAAAGACATCTTCTAAACATCATTTGGACTTGTTGTTTCCGGCCGGTTTCGGCGCATAACATACGTCACGACCACACGTTAGCGATTGGCTATGGCAGATCCTGAGTGACACTGGGCAGATCCAATAGTTTTGAACTTTAACAGAGAACCCGCCTACAAGGAAGTAAACGTTTTTCAATGGAGAGATTCCAGACTCTCTGTACAAATGAAATGTACGAGAGTCTGGTAGAACCAGGCTAATCCTGGGTGGTTATTAATTATAATAGGATTTTTTTTATTTATATAGCCTTTCCAACAAGGTCACTTTACAATATAGGCCTAGGTTAAGGAATTAAATAAACCTCAACATCAAAGATAGACATACCAAGGGCAGATATAAATATACAGAGGTCAGTTACAAAGTTAGGTTAAAGATTCAAGCAAGTAACATAAACATTCATAATAAGGTAGAATTTAAAGATTCTGAGCTAAAGAGTAATATTCAGACAAAAAAAAAGGTTTTTGAAGGAGAGAAGGGTGAATGCTTGACAGACGTCTTGAGCAAAAGCATTCCACAACCTGGGAGCCACAACGCTATAAGACCTGGTGTCCCATGGTTACCAAGGCCAAGCTATTTAAAATAACCGAATATGACACAGCCCCACCTAACATATTTTTCACCAGCCGCCACTGCCTGCAACATATATCTATACATATATTCGACTTATCTGAGAACACAATATATGCCTGCAACATATCGTCCCCTTGGAATTATAAGGTTCTATCTGACATTTTTGTCAAAATTGAGTTATTCACATATTCTTATTCTGTGACAACTTATTTACATTATGTGATGTTTTTTTTTAAGTTGTGTACATTTTGGGACTTTTTATTGAAAAAACAAAAAGGTTCTATCTACAAAGTCGAACTCTAACTTGGCTCTATAAGGTTCTATCTGCGTGAGCCCATCAGCACTTCGAATGGACAGAAGAGGACCAATCAAAAAATGAGTCGTAGAGAGTATAAGTCTGTGTTTTAAAAAATGAGTCACGGAGAGTATTATAGTTCTGTGTTTTAAAAAATGAGTTTTTGAGACCTTTAAAAAATGAAAAAATGAGACATTTTTTGTGATTATATAGTCAGTGAATCATTTTTCAATGATTATTAAACTTTATGAATTAATTTGCTGATGCATGTCTGTTTTCTTGCAGTTTTTAAAGTCTTAAAATGTCTTAATTTTTACAATATTAAGCCTTAAAGGTGAAATAGTCAACAATTTAATTGATGGGGTCTTAATTACAACAATAAACGTTAGCATGTTATTTCAGCCCTACTGATGTCTCTAGAGAGAAAGCCATTTTACCTGGCCCACTTTAGGTGGAATAAAGTCCTGCTCAAATGTATTACAGTAGCTGCTTTTTGTCTAAACAAAAGAAAGATTAAAGTAACAATTTCTGCAATAATGTGTTTAATTACTCACCAAATTGGTACCAAAAATTAACATCTGCACTGGACAAAATATTTAGACCTACCTTGCTTAATTTGAAATGTCCTAAATACATGGAAGTGCTAAAAATATGAAATAAATGTCATAGAAAGGATCAAATTTTACTTTCTAACACATGTTGAGACATTGTTACAACATTAATAATTTTATATTTAGTGTTCAGATAATGTTTTGGCAGATAGAACCTTATAATTCTAAGCGAAAAGTGTTTTTTTAGAATTAGAAGGTTCTATCTGCATTTGACCCATTCCAAAAATCCCCATTTACAAATTTGAGAGGATTTTGATATTGTATATTTAGAATACATTTAGGGTCCCTGTTATTTTCATGTTTGAAAGAAACTTGTTCCCCATATACATTTTCCTATATGTAATGCAAAAACTTTGAAGCTCAATATCTCAAAACTGCTCAGAACGCAGATATTAATTCCAAGGGGACGATATATCTATACATATATTCGATATCAACAATTCAGATATCTACAATTCTTACACGAAGAAGCATTTAATAGACACGTAAAAATTGTCTTGTTTTCTGAAAGAATAAGTCAAAATTAAGTGAGTTTATGCTTAAAACAAACACAATTATATGCCAGTGCATTTGAGCATTCTAACCAATTTTAATTTTTAGTTGAAAATTTTAATTCATAGAACTATGAATAGACAACTACATCGAACCACAGTGGAACCCACAGTAGTTATTTTAATTACTAATATTATTTATTTATTCTTATTTTTTTTTTTTTTTTTTATTCCATTATAGGTCAATCTCTAAGCAACCAGTGCTGGATATTAAGTTTGGAAGGTCAAGGTCAGGGTTCCCACGGGTCATGGAATTTCTGGAATGTCATGGAATTTGAAAAGGTCTATTCCAGACATTGAAAGTCAGGGAATTTTATATATTTTTTGTCCAAGTCATGGAATATCAGGGAATTTAGTTTGTTGCTTTAAATTTTAGTTTCCATTTATCAAAATGTAATTTTTCTATAACGATTTTTTTATCGCGCTGTTTCACACATCTTTCTAAGGAGCCCCTGAGGGGACCTTTGCAAAAATAATAATACGGACTTTGATTTGATTGTCTGCTATATATTTGCTTCTCATTTATTAAATACAGGCAATTGGTTGATGAAAAATATATTAAAATTAAGATACAATTTATAGAAAACGAAATTCACTTTAAAGAAAGGCTTTCTACAAAACAGAACAGCTCGGTGCTCCGCAAAACAGCAGCCTGTTTTGCCGTTCATTATAGGTCATGGAAATTCATCTTTTTAGTCAGTGAAAGTCAGGGAAAAGTCAGGGAATTTGAAATTTGGTTTAGAGTGGGAACCATGCAAGGTGTGTGTGAAGGATCACAGCCTCTTCATCACTGGCCTGGCAGCGCTGTTTGCCTCCCCCTATAACTTCAGCTTGCAGTACCAGGAAGAGGCAGCACCTTGAGTTTGTTCAGAGGTTAGTCATTGGCATATTTGCCATTCATATATATATATATATATATATATATATATATATATATATATATATATATATATATATATTATACTGAATTGTGTCACTAACCTTGACTTGACAGTATTTATTATGTTGACTACTGGTATGAACAATATGGCCCTGGTTTCCATACAGGGCTTAGCTTAAGCCAGGTCTAGGTCTTAATAAAATTAGGGTATTTAAGCAGCTTTTATAATAATGTATCATTAAAAAAAAAAAAAAAAACATTACTGGTGTGCATCTTGAGATAAAACAGTGGCAGTCATATATTTTAAGATATGTCAGTGCAAGTTGTTTTCAGTTGAAGGATTAGTGAAAATTCTGTCATTAATTACTCACCCTCATGTCGTTCCAAACCTGGAAGACCTTCGTTCATCTTCAGAACACAAATGAAGATATTTTTGATGAAATCTGAGAGGTTTCTGAACCACCCATAGACAGCAACGTCTTTGCAACTTTTAAGGCCCAGAAAGCTAGTAAAAACATTGTTTAAATAATCCATGTAACTAGTGCAACCTTAAAGGAGAACTCCGGTCAATTTTAACATTGAGCTCATTTTTTTGTAAATTTGGAGTGCTGTCAATACAGAGAACAACGACAAAAATCGGTGTTGCCTACACCGTGTTATCCTCTTTTTAAAATTTGCACCCTGTTGACTTAAAGTTTTAAACCTGCTTTTAGCCTCTTAACATCCTTGATGTGTCATACAAGTGCCCAGCCATGTGAGGGATTCCTTCAGAGTGAACACGGGTGAATCTGACTGCAGTAGATGTGAAGGATATCTTGTTGAAACATCTACAAATGTCCGTATATAGGTGAAAATGCCCCTTGAAATCAATTTAAGGTGGCAAATATTACCCCTTAATAAAAAATGTTAATTTCTGTCACTGCTGTAAACTGACCACTGCATAGAATATGAAAAATATGAATATCTTTGTCAGTCAGCTGTCAACAGGCCTAAACAAGCCATGGCACCAAGCACAGAAACACAATCAGTAAAATGTTATCTAATTATTATCAAGAAAACTTTGAAAATATCGATCGAGACATATTTTGTCAATATTGCACACCCCTAATGCATGGTATTAATTTTGATTTCTTCGGGTCTTAAAAAGGTCTTAAAAAGCCTTAAATTTGACTTTAAAAAATGTGCAGAAACCCTGCTTCATAATATTTAGGTTGAACCACTGTAGCTATATATTTACCAATGTTTTTACCACTTTTCTGGGCTTTGACAGTTGCAATGATATTGATATCAATGGAAGGACAAAACTATCAGATTTCATCAAAAATATCTTCATTTGTGTCCCGAAGATGAACAAAAGTCTAGAGGGTGAGTAATAATGACAGAATTTAAATTTTTGGGTGCAAACATGCATTTTAGTCTGGTAAATCATGTTGTCATATATGCAATAAACATTGCACGGCTTGCAATTAAGTTAAATTATTTCTGTCACAAAGGTTTGGGCTGGATTCTGGCAGTGTGTGCTCTTTATAAACGGAGAGTCTAAAGACTGCCTTTCCACTGATACTCTGATGGCACCGGATGAGGGGATGATAATGTTAATGAGCTGGGTGATGAGTAGACAAAAGTTGTAGAATAAAACTTTAAATCTGGCAACCCCACTTCCAAAAATTTAGTTAGTTGACAGTGTGCATGTAAACAGACACATTGAGTTGATGTATTTTACCAGGGCAGAAAAAATGTCAGTTATTGATCACAACATCCAACATTGCATTTTTTTTTTCACAACATCCAACATTGCATTTTTTTTTTCCATGTTGTTCAGTTTTAGACAGCTTTTGTGCTGTCTCTCTTTGTCAAAATATATACACTCAGTTAATAATATTTAATTGTTGTTTTTTTCTGCCTTTTAGACGCTTTCTTGACATCAATCCTGAACGTGGATCAAAAACAAAGAAAGGAACTTCAAAGAAAACTGGCCAAGTTGTGCAAAACAAGAACACCACTGTAAGCCTACAGGTTTCCTCACTTCTGCGAAGCCTTGCAGACTTTGAATGGGATTTCGTTTGCACTTTTATGGACTTCAAAAAAGAAACAGCATTTCACTGTCGTTATAAAGCTTGGAAGAGCCAGGACATTTTTTAATAGAACTCTGATTGTATTCGTCTGAAAGAATAAGTAAGGGATTATCCCGCTTATACCTTGGTTATTTGCCAAGTTAAAAATAAGTTAAAGCTGTAACTGATGTTTACAGTGTAATTTTTTAACAGACGTGTAAAAATGACGGTTATTTCTTAAGTTAAGGCTCGTCAGTTCTTGCACTCCGTCCGCTTTAAATAAAGTAGAGCCATCGGATTGCTTTTATTTGAATAAATTCACATTTATTTAATTCATTATTAAAAGAGAGAGACAGAGAACTGAAGGAGAAGGAACAGAGAGAGAGAGATGCGTGCGCGAGTTAACGTTACCTGTGTGCGTCTCTTCTTTAAAGTCTGCAGCTAAAGTCCCCTCGTTGCTTAAGCATATAGCTTACTCAATGATTCTTTAATGGATTTATTACAATTATTTATGAATGACAGGCAACACTGACAGTGACAAGGCAATCTTTTTTTGAACTAATCATGTCATTTATTTATTGTTAATTCTTTGTGCCGCTTTTTGTCATTCAACGTCTTCTCCAAGTCTTCTATTTCGTCTTGTGCCTGGGCCCATTTCTCAGAGTTGCCATATTCACCATACAAATTGAACGATATGCAAAAATCATCCATGTAGCCTACCTAAATAAACGTTTTCATAGGCGTCTCTCACTCTGCTTGCAAGTTTATCTGTGTTACTATGGTTACCAATGTATTCATTTTGAACTGTAATCAAACTGACTGGAACTACCTGTGCATTAAATGGTTTTACTGCACACCTTCCAGCCAATCAGAATCGAGTATTTAAACAGCCCATGGTATAATGTCATATACACCTAGGATGACTTGAGGGTGAGTAAATCATGTGCTAATTTAAATTTTTGGGTGAACTATTCCTTTAAGTGCTAACTGTTACCTGTTTGTTGTTAAGTGTTAAAATTGCATTTTATGTTTAAAAAGTAATTCAGCCAACATGTTCACAGAAGGCAATTTAACTAAATAAATGTTTTAAAACCCAGAAAATGTTGTTTTCTTTTTCCTAGTGTGACTACTCTTATGAAACCTTAAAGTATAATATTTTAATTATGTAATAATAAAAGCAGTATTCCCTGTAAAAATACAATTTATTGCTGTCGACAAGTTTAATAATGTAAAATGTGGTATATACTGTATTTGGTAATTACAGTGGAGCACTGTAAATGCTGTTTACTGTAGTAGTGTTGTAAAAATACAGTATGTGGATAGCAACCCAGCTGCCAGTATTTAACTGTAAATTTACAGTGAAAAGTTTTACAGTATACATGCATGTGATACTGATGCATTTTTAAAGCTGTGGCATATGGTTATGGTACTTTGTGGATGTATTTGTCAAAAATAACAAAGAAAACAATGCATTATTGTATTAAAATACCATATTTGGTATTCACACAATAGACAAAATCTCCAACTATAGGCATTTAATTTCAAGGCATTCAGATATAAGATTTGTATCCCTAATATATGTGAAAGTATGTACTATAGAAATAAGTACATACTGTATATGCATGTATAAATATATGCGTCATATATGCATGTATAAATATATGCGTCATATATGCATGTATACATATATACGTCATATATGCATGTATACATATATGCGTCATATATGCTTGTATACATATATGCGTCATATATGCATGTATACATATATGCGTCATATATGCATGTATACATATATGCGTCTTACATATATTTCACATTTATGTGCATATACGGGAAAATATATGGCACTTACATGAAAACGGCCATTTTTGATATATTTTGAAATATATGTTTCATATATGTATATGTGTTTTACATATATGAATTTTGCATATATTCTCATATATGCAGCAGACATACATGGGCACTAACATATATGTAATTTACATATATTGACATATATTACATTTCTGTATGGGGTTGCGAGATATATGGTGAATATTATAATATTTAGAACCGTGTTTACTGTTAAATACTGTGTTTGTGGATATCTGCTCAAACATATATAGCCTATGTATAATATGGTAACCATAATGTTTCATATTTTGGAGCACGCTGTGCGTTTGAATGTTTCATATTCAAAATGCGCTGTGCATTTGAAAAGCAAAATGCACCAAACATTAGGCTTCATGTTTTTACTCCAATCTCATTTCATAACATCATAACGAATGGAAACATTTGAAGTAACATATGATAATCAATATATTTTTCTCTAGCGTAGTTGTTACTGAAGTGTTCCTTTTTAATGATGTATAGGCTGCCTGCTATAGGCTGTTGTTAATATTATTTTATGCAGCACTGCACGTAGTCTATGCCTACAAGGCACAACAAACCTGATGTTCATTTGTTTGTGTGTATTCTGTGAATTTTTTAAAAGCAATTTTAACTAGAAAAATCTAAAATGTATTCCCAAAATCGTGCAGCCCTATAGTTTCTCTTGATATCAGCATTTTCACCGTTTTTTTTTTTTTTTTTTTTTTTTTTTTTTTTTTTTTTTACAGGGACCAGATGCCCCACTGATGAGTCCTGCTGACTTCAACATTCACATGAGTCTCTGTACATGAACATGGTAAAGTGAAAAATCAAACACCTTGGAAATGAAAGGTATGTACAATGTTTTTAGGAATGGCACAAAGGTCTCTGTCTTTGGATCATTGTTTTCAATAATGTGCTTTTTTGTCATTTGTTGTGTATCTTTGGATTATGTTGTGTTGTAAATAAATCCAAACAATCAAAAAGCCATTATTTTTTTAAATCTCCTCATGCTTTGTGCAAGGTTGCTCAGAATGATAGGGCCTGATAGCACCTAATAGGGCCATTCCTGCTGTGATCGATTGCTCCTTGTCTGCCTCGCTGCCTGCTGTGAGTGTGTTTGCTTCGGTGCTGTAAGCTCCGTCTTAGCCTCGTATTTCTTTGTTTTGAACCATCGTTTACTACAATTTCTAGTTGTTTATACTACTACTAAGTACAGCTTACCCAACGTCTCAGATTGACCTGACATCGCTAGCTTCCGTTGCTACTAGCATGGCATGCTAGTGGTTCGCTAGCCTGTTGACGCGCCACCCGTGCGCTGAGCTATTTTTTTACTTATTTTTCTTGCGCGCGCCCGCGTCTTTGAGTTCATAAAAAGCTCTGGTGAGTAAGAATCAGTCAACAAACACGGTGAGTAAGGTCTTCTAAACATTAGATCACTCACACCTAAGGCAGTTATTGTAAATGAAATAGTCACAGATAATAGCTTCGATGTACTTTGCCTTACTGAAACCTGGCTTAAACCAAATGATTATTTTGGTTTAAATGAGTCTACTCCAGCAGGATACTCCTATAAGCACGAGCCCCGTCTGAATGGTCGTGGCGGCGGTGTTGCAACAATCTATAGAGATTTTCTCAATGTTACTCAGAAAACGGGTTATAAGTTTATTTCATTTGAAGTACTTGTACTAAATGTTACGCTCTTAGATGTTCGAAAAACATCCCTATTATCTCTAGCCTTGGCTACCGTATATAGACCGCCTGGGCCTTACGCTGATTTCCTAAAAGAGTTTGCAGATTTTCTCTCAGACCTATTAGTTAACTTCGATAAAGCATTAATTGTTGGAGACTTTAATATCCATGTAGATAATCAAAATGATGCGTTAGGGGCTGCGTTTACAGATTTATTAAACTCCTTTGGGGTCAAGCAAAACATTACCGGACCGACTCATCGATTTAATCATACACTCGATTTAATTATATCACATGGAACCGATCCAACCGATATAGATATCATTCCACAAAGTGACGATGTCACTGACCATTACATGGTAACTTGCATATTACGTACTCCTGTAATATATCATGCTGCGCCGCGTTATCGATTAGGCAGAACAATCCTTCCATCCACCATAGATAATTTTTCAAACAGCTTATCGGATCTGTCTCAGCTGCTCAGTGAACCCAAACAAACAGATGAACTTGAGGAATTAACTAGCACTATGAGCACCATTCTCTCTGGATCATTGGATATTGTTGCGCCCATTAGATTAAAAAAGGTCAGAGAGAAAAGTAAAGCACCATGGTACAACAATACTACGCGTGTTCTAAAGAGAGAAACCCATAATTTAGAGCGTAAATGGAAACAAACCAACTTAGAGGTCTTTAGAATCGCATGGAAAGACAGTATGTCACGTTATAAAAAGGCCCTAAAAGCGGCCAGGGCTGAGCATCTACGCAAACTAATAGAAAACAACCATAACAATCCTAAGTTCTTATTTAACACCGTGGCGAGACTAACAAATAAACAGATGTCTCCTGAACAAAGTATTCCATTACAGTTTAGTAGTAATGATTTCATGAAGTTCTTCACTGAGAAAATAGAAAACATCAGAACCACAATTGTAAACGTTCAATCCTCAATCGCGCCTTATAATTCAGCCTCAATTATCACGCCGCAAGAACAATTACAGTGCTTCACAACTATAGAACAAAAAGAGTTAAATAAACTTTTTACTTCATCTAAAACAACAACATGTTTATTAGATCCCATACCAACTAAACTATTGAAAGAAGTGTTACCTGTAGTGGAAGAGCCTCTCCTCAATATTATTAACTCGTCTTTATCTTTAGGTTATGTTCCAAAAACATTTAAACTGGCAGTTATAAAACCTCTCATTAAGAAACCACAATTAGATCCGAATAATCTAGTAAATTATAGACCCATTTCAAATCTACCTTTTATGTCTAAAATACTAGAAAAAGTTGTGTCCGCTCAACTGGGCTCTTTCTAACAAGAAAATGACACCTATGAAAAGTTTCAGTCTGGATTCAGGCCGCATCATAGCACTGAAACTGCGCTCGTTAAAATCACAAATGATTTACTTTTAGCTTCTGACCAAGGCTGTATCTCAATATTAGTTTTACTTGATCTTAGTGCTGCGTTCGATACTATAGATCATACAATACTCTTAGATCGACTACAAAATTATACTGGTGTTCAAGGACAAGCATTAAGCTGGTTTAGATCGTATTTATCTGACCGCTACCATTTTGTTTATTTAAATGGAGAAAAATCTATCATAACTCCAGTAAACTATGGAGTGCCGCAGGGATCTGTGTTAGGCCCTCTATTATTCTCAATATATATGCTACCACTTGGAAATATTATAAGGAAACATGGAATTAGTTTCCATTGTTATGCTGATGACACTCAAATCTATATTTCATCACGGCCAGATGAAAACGCTAAATTATCCAAATTGACAGAGTGTGTTAAAGATATAAAAGATTGGATGACGCATAATTTTCTTTTATTAAATCCAGACAAGACAGAGGTACTACTTATCGGTTCAAAAAACCACCCACAAAACCTCTCACAATACAACTTTAACATAGTAGGATGTCCTGTTACTTCATCCTCTACAGTAAAAGACCTGGGTGTTATATTAGACAGCAACCTGTCTTTTGAAAATCATATTTCATATGTTACAAGAACAGCCTTTTTCCACCTTAGAAACATTGCTAAGCTACGTAATATGCTATCAGTTTCTGACGCAGAAAAGTTAGTTCATGCATTCATGACCTCGAGACTAGATTACTGTAATGCGTTATTAGCCGGTTGTCCTGCATCCTCAATAAACAAGCTACAGTTAGTCCAAAATGCCGCCGCTAGAGTTCTAACTAGATCAAGAAAATATGATCATATAACACCGATTTTATCATCCCTACATTGGTTACCTATAAAGTCCCGTATTAATTACAAGGTATTGCTACTGACTTATAAAGCCCTAAACGGCTTAGCTCCAGTCTATTTAACGGATCTTCTATCGCCCTATAATCCATCGCGCTCTTTAAGGTCACTAAATTCGAGGCTTTTGGTCATACCTAGGATATCTAGGTCCACCAAAGGAGGGAGAGCATTTTCACATTTAGCACCAAAACTCTGGAATAGTCTTCCGGATACTGTTCGTTGCTCAGACTCGCTCTCCCAGTTTAAAACTAGATTAAAGACGCATCTCTTCAGCCAGGCATTCATATAATACTTTTAATCCTACAGTTAAATCCGACCTCTAGTTCATAAACGCCAGAGGAGAACTGGCCCCCGACTGAGCCTGGGTTCTCCCAAGGTTTTTTTTTTCTCCATTAGGTCACCTGATGGAGTTTTTCGGTTCCTTGCCACTGTTGCCTTTGGCTTGCTCAGTTGGGGATATTTGGGGATATTTAATTTAATTAATCAATCAACGATACTATTGATCAGCATTACCGAACGTAGACGTTCCACTAGAAACAAACATTGATGTATTGTTCTAATTTATTACTGTGAAGCTGCTTTGATACAACCTGTGTTGTGAAAAGCGCTATATAAATAAACTTGACTTGACTTGACTTGACTTGTCTTGTCCTGTTGTTGTCAGGTCGATGTCAGGCACTATAATTTGCTCTGGCCCCCTTTCTGTTCGCAGGAGTGATGAGATAGTTAGTAGATTGTGTTCACTGAATCGCTGGCTGTCTAGGTGGTGTCCGCTTAATAATATAGAGTTCATAGACAATTGGAGGAGTTTTTGGGGCAAACCTGACCTGTTGAAAAGAGATGGTATTCATCCCTCCTGGGATGGTGCTGGCTAAACCGACCGTCTGCTAGCGTCCTCGCGTAACCAAGGTCAGATAAATCCCATCACATGGAGCCTCTTTCACCTGGCTATCATCATGTAGAGACAGTGTCTGTTCCCCGAATTTGGAAATCCAAAAAACGTTTAAACCCATCTAAGGTTAAAAATTTAATTGATGTTCAACAAATAAAAAACAGCTATAATACAGATGAGCAAATGCTAAAGCTTAGGTTGCTGAATATTCAATCGCTTACTTCAAGGGCACTCATTGTTGATGATATAATTACAGACTATAACCTAGATGTGCTGTGTTTGACAGAAACCTGGCTAAAACCAAACGATTACATTACTTTAAATGAGTCCACCCTGCAAGATTACTGTTATAAACATGATCCTCGTCTGAAACACAAAGGGGAGGTGTTGCTGTAATTTATAGTAATATTTTCAAAACCACTAAGAAATCAAGTTTTCAATATAATTATTTTGAAGTGTTAGTGCTTAATGTAAATATATATATTGTAGCATTTATACGCCTGTATAAATATAATTAATTATTATTCAGAACGGATTATGATCAATAATTAATAATTTAATTATTTTCTGAATTTACTGTAGCAGAATCAATAGTATGATCATTTTATCAGTTCATCCAATGAACAGAAAGCATAAACAATTATTAACTCTAGGAAATATAATATCTTCCTGGCCAAGAAAGAATAATCCCCAGCTAACAGTAAATTAAGAAATAAATCAAGGGTAAAAGCATAGGTAACTTAGATCGCAGTTCAAGACAATAAATCCGTAAGCACATAACACAAGTAATACTTCTCTTTTCAAATACAAACAATACTTTATTGATTATATACTAACACATAAAACTAATATCAAACACAAACACACGCACACGCATACACACACATTCATACAAGTTGCCAAAGAAAGAAAGAAAGAGTTTAGAAAGAATGAGTTTAAGAGTGAGATGATGAAATCTCAAGATTCTATGCATAAGACATAACCTGAACGAACCATCAATAATTAATTTAACCTGTTAAGCTGCAACCCCACTTTTGAAAAATCCCCAGAAATGACATACCCAAACTGAAACAGATACAGTTCATGAACCCTTTGTACTAAAAGCACAAGTATGATCTCATTTGAAAGCTGACACCTGGCAGTTTATTGTAAATGTAGAATTAATTATTGTCATAATGAAAAAAATTGTTATAAATAGCTTTAAAGTTTTGTAAAGTTATTAGAAATTTATTTTTATGAAACATCTTCATGAAAATAAAATTGAAGTTGACCCTGTAGCAATCTAGAAATGCACTACAGCTAAAGCCACATGTCTAAACATGTTATGTTTAAAATCTGAAGATGATAAGTCTAAAACTCTGTATTTAGTTATTTTTTTTCTCAAGATAGAAGCACCTAGAGCTAGCTAGCATGTTAGCTTAGCACACCATCAATACATGACAATTTATGAGATTAAAACCATGTTTGTGCTCCAAACTTACTTTAAAACGCAAGTGAAGTGTTTTAAATAATCTTCTGTGATCTAATTTGACATCAGATAAAAAAAATCAGACAGAAAATATACTATTTGATCATATTCTGCACAATGATGGTCTATAGATTAGCATTACATTTTAAATAATCTTCTGTGATCTAATTTGACATCAGATAAAAAAAATCAGACAGAAAATATACTATTTGATCATATTCTGCACAATGATGGTCTATAGATTAGCATTACATTATAAATATAATCTATTATTATGAAAATACCTGGCATGGATTGAAAAACACAGGTAACTCAAATATCATTGCAATCATGTTTATTGTCTTCAAAATATCTGTATCTGCATGATACAGCGCGATCTCTTGTTAGCTTTGTGTGTATCAGTGACGTCCTGGAATGTCACATGATTATGGCTCTTCTTCATGTTCCATATATGGGTTATTATTGTGCATATAGCGCCCTCAGGCTATTGGTATGAATTGAAAACACAGTAAATGAGAGTGCCAAACGCTCATAAAGATTACATCGACGCATTTGGGTATAAATTCAATAAATATTATTCCTGTCAATAGAAATCTGATGTAAACCTATGAGAATCTATCAATATTTCTCCAAATCTGCACATTTTTGAGCTAAAAGCCCTGAGGGAAGTTGTTTTGTGTATCGCTGTCATGGCGACAGCACAGAGTTTTTTTTATGAATGAAAGAGGCTGACGCGCATAATTCATATTAAAGGTATCGACTCATTTTTTCATTTCATAACTCCTGACAGAAATTAAGAAATAACTGTCGCTATAAGTTTCTCAGAATACAATAGTGGTCAAATACTGAAACTTGAGTATTATATCTTTTTAATGATGTATAGTTTGTCAAGGTATAACATTAAATCTGACAGTAAATTTGAACTAAAAAAAAAAAAAAACGCTTCAGTGCGCGGGCGCACTGGCAACGGTTAACAGGTTAACCCTTCTTGGGCGGGTTATTAAATCAATACAATACACCAGTTCAGCTTTTAGTCTGGAGGTTACTTGCTTGTCTTTTGCTTTTGGGGATTCCCTTCGAAGTTCGTTAAGTGAAAGAGGTTTCCCAGGTCCGTTGGTTGGTGTCCTCGTGCTTGAATAGATGTCTGGGGCGGCCAATCACGTGGTGTTGGCGGAGAAATGAAAGTCTTTGTTGAAGCTGGCTTTGCAGAAGAAACGTGGACCGAAACTTTGCCGCAAAACTTAACTTAGAACCGAGACTCACAACGGAAAAGAAAGGAAAACTCAGAAAAGAAAGAAAATTGAGACGAGAGTAGTAAGATGGCTTGAATAAAGCTGTTGAACCGGTTCTTCTGATCTTAATTTGGGTTCTTTGTCTCTTCGCGTCTACATGGTTACTTGTCTGGTTTAGATCTTCATCTCCCGCTGCTCTGTGCACTTTCTTGAGAGTGATAGCAGAGAGTTTCTTGAGAGAGAACACAGAGATAGAGAGCGGAGCTTTGTTTCGGGTCTAAGATTTTAAACTCAAAAGGTTGTCCCACCTCCTGAAGAGATCGGACCAATTAGACACTGGCTTTATATGTCTCATCGTAAATCATGCGTTATCTGGGATCTCCTTACTCTCCAAGCTCTAGCAGAGAGTACAGAGGCCACAGTTTAGACATCATTACTATTATAAGAATACAAAACATTTTACACAGATTTCAATCAAGCCATCTTTTGAATCACGAGCATACGATCATACTGATATGAAACACAACACACTTTCATTCAGACATCTAACAGTTATAACCATTAAAGGATTTACTTGGGATATAATCTTATTAAACATGCATATAAGTGGTAGAAACAACACAGGATTATGTAGTTGCATGATGTTTGATTATAAGTCCATCGAAAACTGTTCTGGATGATTTTATGTATTGTTATAGGAAAAATCTCAGTTTTCTGGTTTGAAGAGAAGAGAACTCTGGTTTGGTCATTCAGAGGTCCTAACGGGGGAGGGGTCAGGAATGTTGTGGGGTCCAGCAACATCTGCTGTTATCTTGACCGAGCACTGAGTTGTGCCATCTCTGAACCAATCATTCTTTTAAAAAAAAACTCACATTGACAAGTTCTTCCGTTAGTTTGGCCATAAAAAGTTCTCATTGTAGCCTTACTGGCGCCGGGATGGGTGATTTGGTTGGTTAGCAGAGACTGTCTAGAGCCTGATTTTATGGCCCTGTCTCTGTCTCTGGAATCTTGAGTTCTGTGTGGAATTATGTTTGAACAAATCACCTGGACGATTCATTTGTGTTTGGTTCGTTCTCAGTTGTTACAATAGTATAAATGATAAATCACGTTTGAGATTTGTGCTGGCTACTGTATACAGGCCACCAGGGCACCATAAAGATTTTATCAAATAATTTGTGGACTTTCTATCAGAATTAATATTGACTGCAGATAAAGTACTAATTGTTGGTGATTTTAATATACACATCGATAATGAAAAAGATGCATTGGGATTGGCATTTAAAGACATTGTAAACTCAATTGGAGTTAGACAACACGTGTCAGGACCTACTCATCGTCATAATCATACTCTAGATCTAATATTAGCACAGGGAATAGATGTTGATGCTGTTGAAATTCTGCAGCAGAGCGATGACATCTCAGATCATTATCTAGTCTCGTGTAAATTACATTTAGCCAAGGCTGCAAAGCTGACTCCGAGTTTCAAGTATGTTAGACCTATCACTTCTGCCACTAAAGATTGCTTTATTAATAATCTTCCTGATCAGTTTCATCATCTCAGCATCCCGGATAGCTTAGAAGAACTTGATATTGCAACAGAAACTTTTAACTCTCTCTTTTCCAGCACTTTAGACACAGTTGCTCCGTTGCGTTTAAAGAAGATTAAAGAAAATAGTCCAACGCCGTGGTACAGCGAGGACACTCGGGCCCTTAAGAGAGCAGCCAGAAAAATGGAGCGCAACTGGAAGAAAACAAAACTAGAGGTATTTCGCATTTCATGGAAAGAGAGCTCGATTGCATACAGAGAGGCTTTAAAAGCTGCTAGATCTGCTTATTTTTCAACCCTATTAGAAGAAATTAAACAAAATCCTAGGTATTTATTTGAAACGGTGGCTAAACTAATGAAAAAGAAAGCTTCAAGCAACGAAGTTTCCAAGCAACACAGCAGTAATGACTTTATGAACTTCTTTACTTACAAGATTGATAATATCAGGGACAAAATTATAACTATGCAACCGTCTACTACAGTATCGCGTCAGGCAGTGCATTGTAGTCTCCCTGAGGAAAAATTTTATTCATTCGTTGCTATAGGAGAGAAAGAATTTACTAAACTCGTTAAATCATCTAAATCTACAACATGTATGTTAGACCCTATACCGACTAAGCTATTGAAAGAGATGCTCCCAGATGTCATAGATCCTCTTCTTAATATCATTAATTCGTCTTTGTCTCTAGGATACGTACCAAAAAACTTTAAGCTGGCTATGATTAAACCTCTTGTTAAAAAAAAAACGCAACTTGATCCTATAGAATTAGTCAATTACAGGCCGATCTCGAATCTACCCTTTCTGTCAAAGATACTAGAAAAAGCAGTATCTTCACAACTGTGTTCCTTTCTTGAAAGAAATGATATCTGCGAGGATTTCCAGTCCGGATTTAGACCGTACCATAGTACCGAGATAGCTCTCATTAGAGTCACAAATGATTTGCTCTTATCATCCGATCGTGGTTGTATCTCTCTATTAGTGTTACTCGATCTTAGTGCTGTATTTGACACCATTGACCACAAAATTCTTTTAAATAGACTAGAAAACTATGTTGGCATTAGTGGAATTGCACTAGCGTGGTTTAAATCATACTTATCTGACCGTTATCAGTTTGTAGCAGTAAATGAAGAGATGTCTTATCGATCACAAGTTCAGTATGGCGTACCACAAGGCTCAGTACTAGGACCGTTGCTGTTCACTCTGTACATGCTACCATTAGGAAATATCATTAGGAAGCATGGCATTAGCTTTCACTGTTATGTCGACGATACTCAGCTCTATATTTCTTCAAAACCTAACAAAACTTACCAATTCACAAAATTAACGGAATGCATAGCTGATATAAAAAAATGGATGACTCGTAATTTCCTACTTCTAAATTCTGAAAAAACAGAGATTCTAATTATTGGACAAAAAACTTCCTCACATAATAATCTAGAATACTGTCTAACACTTGATGGCTGCTCTGTTAAGTCTTCATTGTCGGTTAGGAACCTGGGTGTGCTCTTTGATACCAATCTTTCATTTGAAATTCACGTGTCTAGTATCTGTAAAACCGCATTTTTCCATCTTAAAAATATATCTAAATTACGCCATATGCTCTCATTGACAAATGTGGAACAATTAGTTCATGCGTTCATGACCTCAAGGCTAGATTATTGTAATGCTCTACTGGGTGGTTGCCCTGCACGCTTAATAAACAAACTACAGCTAGTTCAAAACGCAGCAGCTCGAGTTCTTACCAGAACCAGGAAGTATGACCATATTAGCCCAGTTCTGTCAAAACTGCATTGGCTCCCTATTAAACATCGCATCAATTTTAAAATATTGCTGATTACTTACAAAGCACTAAATGGTTTAGCTCCGCAGTACTTGAGCGAGCTCTTAACGCATTATAGTCCTTCACGTCTATTCCAATCTCAAAATTCCGGCCAGTTAATAATACCTAGAATATCAAAATCGACTGCTGGCGGTAGATCCTTTTCCCCTCTAGCGCCAAAACTTTGGAACAGTCTTCCTATCATTGTCCAGGAAGCAGACACACTCTGTCAGTTTAAAGCTAGATTAAAGACACATCTCTTTGACCTAGCATTCACATAATACATTATAGACTTCTATAATTCAATGTTAGGCTGCATAGATTAGGTCAGCTGGAACCGGGAACACTTCCCATAAATCCTGATGTACTTGTTACATCATGAGAAGAATGGCATCTACGCTAATTTTAGTGTCTTTGTTTATCCCGAGGTTTTCCCACAGCCTGCCGGATCCAGGCTGTATCCAGATCTGATGAAGGACCTTCGCCTGGACCCGATGACAACGCAGTGCTGAAGTGCCAACTAGTCTCTCCCTATGGAGGATCCCTTTACCACTCTACAGATAAAGCGTCGTCGGGAAAACTCAATTTGCGTATCTACCCCGAATTGATAAAATAAAATAAAATTCTGTATCAAAATTATAAGGAAACACCAGTACTTTGTTTTGGCTTGGTTTGTAGGGAATTACAAACCTGCGCACATATATTCAAACGCCTATAACTATAGAACCGCTGTAAAGCCAAAACAATCTTACCTTAAATTATACGTTTATCTCTGTAAAGCTGCTTTGAAACAATCTCCATTGTTAAAAGCGCTATATAAATGAAGATGACTTGACTTGACTTGACATTAGGTGAGGGTCTTTGTCTTTCTCAGGTGTGTAAGCCATAAATATTCAGGACGTGTTTACGCCTACTCGCATAAAGCTTTCTTACACAAAACACGTCATACAAATTTTAAATTAATATATTGTCTTATCTGAATGAGCAGTCAGGATGATTTTCACATAGTTTTGAAGCAAATATTCTAGCCCTTTCGGACCCTGCGTCCATTACAATGGACATCACATGTCAATCCCTTTTTCTTTACTTTAAAGCCTGCAGTCCATTAGATTGGACGTTTGTCATCCAATCAAATGGCAGTAAAGCTCTGCATGTAGTAATTATATAAAAAAAAAACCACTACATTGAAGAGAAGCATGGCAGCACTTCACTCCAAACACAGAAGCAAGCAACATTTTCTATGGTTTTATTTAAAAAAATGTATATGTTTGCCAGTATTTCATAGTTTGTATGTGAAATAGAAAGATTGGACTTATTAATTAAAGTTAAAAATTGATTGTAGAGTTGCAAGTTTTAAATCAGGATTTTTTCAAATGTGTCTGTCCATTAGAATGGACAGTGTGTTCAAAAGCATGTTACTGAAATCACATTCCAGTAACTGAAGTCCAGTAATGCTGATTGAAATTTCTTATATAAAAAAATCTATATCACAGTACCGATACATTTTTGAAACTTTTTCATATGCAGAATATATAGTTCTTGAAGTGCTTGAACATATAGCTGATGGAAATATCTCAGATTTTGACTTTATGTGGAGTGATGAGGAAGATGGAGATGTAAGAAAAATATCCGTATTTTAAACTTTATAAAATAAAATGACTAGCTTCCGGCCAAACGAACATACGGATTTGACTTAACCCCTTAACTGTCACCCCCCTTTGTGAGTTCACACTTAAAAAGGGGATGTCTAAATTCAAATGAGTGTAATTCTGGAATGCTTTTTAATAGAAGCTTGATTCTGGTCTTGTTTTTAAGAGAACACTTGGAGGTTTATGGTACAAGTGTCTGCAGTTGAAAAAAAATTAATAAATGAAAAGTTATAGCAATTTAAGTTTATTATAATAAATAAGGTATATAATAAAACATATTTATTTTATGAAAAATATATAATCCGAAAGAGGTTTTACCCTAAAAATGCTAGGAATTTGAAGCACAAAATATATACAAGTTTTGTTACAAATTTGGAATTGATATCACAAACCTTGTAGATTGTAGAGACTTTTAGCTGCTGTAACAACAAAGGTCACTAGGTGTCATTTTTTCCTCCATTGGTGACACTTCTATACTACTTGATCTCACAACACCACAACACACAAAATTAGATTTTTTTTTTTTAATTCAAAACATTCTCAGAATATACTTTTAAAAAACACTTAAACAGTGTATAAATTGTTTTTGAACATAGGAATAAAAAAAAAAAATATATATATATATAGTATCTACAGTGGTTATATAAATCCAAATGACAAACTGTTCATACAACTATTTGCAACTATTTACAACTATTCAGAGCTAAGGATTACAAATTGTCACCATCATGCCAGCGACTGAAGCAATCTCGCTTTGGAACGAAGCAGAGAGGCAAGTCACACACACTGCAGATTACAGGGGTTTTCTGGTGGCACATTCTGCATCTTCTTCTCACTTTACTGGATGGTTGTATGTGTTTTGGAGTGTGTCCTGCTGGATGGTGAGAAGCAGGAGCAGCAGGAGTACCAGGAGCAGCAGGAGTACCAGGAGCAGCAGGAGCACCAGGAGCAGCAGGAGCAACAGGAGGCGGCACCCAATCAGCGAGCTCTTGTACAAGGGCTTCCCGGAATTCCCTCTGATTTTTTGCCCTCTTACTTTGCATTGCAGCCAGATGCTGGTGGATAATGAAAGCATTAACCACCGCAATGTCCACAAAGTGAAAGAAAAGGGAGCGGTACCACTTTCTGTTTTTTTCTAAGCACGGAGTAGTAACCGATGAGGGCATCAGACATATCCACTCCTCCCATGTGCCTGTGTAAAAAAGCATACATAAAAGTCAATACATAAAATATAAACATATCTGCAAAAAAAATTTGCATCATCCACTGAAAAAATTCTGCTTACTTGTTGTAGTCTGACACTACTGCAGGAATTGAAACAGTCATAACGGTCCATTCTCCATCTCCTGTCTTCACTCTCCTCTGGACAGTCTGATCTCCATTTGCCGAATGGAATGAGGAACACATCAATACCTCTCTTGTGTCCTTCCATTGGACAAAGAGAAGCTGGTTGTCCCTTTTCCACCTTATGCTTCCCTGGGGTGCATTTTTGGGCAGCTTGTTTTGGATGGTTTGTGGGAAGCCCACCCTGTTGTTCCTGATGGTCCCGCAAGCAGAGATGTTTCTCTGGAGGAGGTCCCTGAAGAGCATCGGGCTGGTGTAAAAGTTGTCCACATATAATTTGTAGCCTGATCCCAAGACCTTTTCATCCACCAGAGCCATGACCGATTCGTAGCTCAGACCTTTGTTTTGCTGGCTCTGAGCTACTGGGGATTTGCCTTCGTAGATGAAAAAATCCCATGTATAGGCATTTAGGGAGTCTGCCAGGACAAAAAGCTTGTACCCCCACTTTGTTGGTTTTGCTTTCATGTATTGCTTCAGACATATCCTTGCCTTTGATGCCACCATTCTTTCGTCAATAGCGATTTTCTGATGTGGGTGATAAAAACTTCTACATCCTTCCCAAATCTGCTCATACACTGGTTTGATTTTGCTCAGACGGTCAAACGCAGGGGTTCCTTTATTTTTTGCATTCTCAGCATCTACCTTAGGATCGCTGAGGTGGAGGGCTGAGGACATGGCCTGAAATTTCCTGCAGGACATCACGGATGCTGGAAACCTAATGCCATACAGTCTGGACCCATTCCAGTAGTCTGAAACTGATGGCAGCTTCACTAAACCCATATATATTACTAATGAAAGGAATGAGAAAAAGTCCTTCAGGGAGATTTCCTGCCTTGGCCTTCTTGCTGTCTCCAGGTGCTCAGCAGCATAGCTGTTTGAATTCCGGATGATGGTCTGACAAACCGAGGATGAAAAAAAAAGTTGAAACAACTGCAGAGGACTGTAGGACTCTGTTTCAATAATTTGAGGTCCAGGTGTTCGAGCTGGTCTGAATTTTATCACTGGTGGTGAAACATCAGGCTCTTCTTGGGTGTACCATCGATCATCGGTGCTAGTGGAAACACCACTAGAGCCAGATGAAGATCTTTCTCTGCCATGACCGTTGTCTCTCCCTCTACCGCTGCTTCTACCTCTTCCTCGGTTTCTGCTTCTCCCTATTCCTCTCCGTCTGCCACTGCTTCTCCCTCTTCCTCTGTCACTTCTTCTCAATCTTCCTCTGTCTCTGCTTCTTCCTCTTCCTCTGTCACTTCTTCTCCCCCTTTCTCTCAGTCTGCCACTGCTTCTCCCTCTTCCTCGGTCACTGCTTCTCCCTCTTTCTCTCCGTCTGTCACTGCTTCTCAATCTTCCTCTGTCACTGCTTTCCCCTCTTTCTCTTAGTCTGCCACTGCTTCTCCATCTTCCTCTGTCATTGCTTCTCCCTCTTTTTTTGTCTTTGCTTCTGGTTCCTCTTTCTCCAAAACTACTAGAAGCAGTAGTTGGAAATGATGCCACAGAGGTTGATGGTTGGCAGTCCTCATCAAAAGAATAATCTGAATGCCTATCAAAACAATATATAAAAATGTAAATATATATATATAGACAAATACACACACACACACACACACACACACACACACACATATATAACACATTTACAAATATAGCAATGTGTTTCATGAGATATATTTCAACAGAAATATACATAATTACACATTTACAAGCTACTCCCTAACATATATAAAAAATATAAATATAGCAAAATATTTCAAGATATATAAATAGAATAGGCCCACATAATTACATATCACATTTACACACTGCTCCCTATCACAAATTGGGAAAGCGTATAATGCAACTTACCGATCTAGAGATGCTTCAGATGCATTCACTCCTGAAAAAAGTAGGTCTGGCTCCTCATCACTAGATTCCTCATTCAGCTCTTCTTCACTAGATTCACAAACCTTGTCTATTACTTCTAAAAGTGTATAAAATTGGTTGTTCAGCCTCTGTGGATTCATGTCACAAACCATGGAGTGAAGGTGCAAATGAAATGGCTGTTCCTGCTGATTTGCCAGTTCATTTGATGCACGTTTACAAACAATCAGCAGCTGTTTTCAAACTGCACATGGACATGTGATTAGCAACCACAGGCAATCAGCCATGGATTGGACAATGGTTGTGTAAATATCCATTCTCAAAGAGCCCATAGGCCAGCTGAGTTGCTGAGATCTTACAAGCCTTAGATACGGCTCTGGTTGGACATTGAGACTTACTTGAATGACTTTCCTGATCATTATTGGACAAAGTTTGTGAGGGTGGGTTCTTTCTGATCAGAAGTGAAGACTAAAATTTCATCTTTTAATATTGTTTTATTATTAAATATTATGTATCTGTATTATTATTCTTTATTAATATTCATAATCAGTTGTATTATCTTATAGAGTTATGAGTTTATGTGTGTATGACAGTCTGAGTGCATGAGAGACTATAGATAGCATGGGTGCATGTAAAGATCATATGTCAGAGACAGAGACAGACAGAAGGGTGTATACTGTACATGTGTTCAACTGATGCAGATAGTTTCTTAATATGGAAGTGAATTGTGCCATGTGTTCGTATGACATATACGTTCCAACAACACAGTATTTGTTACCATGAATGGAAGTCATTCAGTGATGTATATAAGCTCTATCTTACTGTACCACCTCAGAGAAACTAAGAGATGTGAGAGAAGAGAAACTAAGAGATGTGAGGGAAGAGAACACGAGAACGCATAGACCTGGCATGAATGTAACATCTTCTGAAAGTTTCTCTCCTGACATATAAGAATAAAATTCGTCTTGGCAAGATAACTGGTGTCCAGCCCTGTGACTCTAATAATAAGGGGAAAGACTAAATTTAAATCAACAATTGGCGTCACGAACAGGATAGAAGTCATCATCAGGCCTTTGTTTGATCCCAGGTAAGACTTTATTTTATTCTAAATAATTATGAGTCTGCCTGATGATTAAACATAGACTGAAACTGCTTAAAAGAACTGTGCTTTACCAGTTGTGTTGCCAATCAATATATGTCAGCTATAATAATAAAAGGGAAAAATGGAATTCAATTAAGTAATTTAATTTAATTTGGAATTTAAGTTCCTCTGAAGAGTAAACCTCTAGGGTATTTGATATGCTGGGATAGAGATAGATCTTTTTTAGAAAGAAGACTATCTAGTCAAAAATTCGAGAAATTAGCTGTAAGACGGTTAAGCTAGAAAATATTTGAGGATACTTGATTAATAGGAGTGGTTAAGTGTGGCGAGTTCCCAGAGAAAGGGGTAAAGATAGTCTCTAAAACATTAACGCTGGAATTAATACAAGTATGAAAAGGCAGCAAGACTTGATTGACAGGAGTAGTTAAGTGTGACGAGCACCATAGAAAGGGTTAAAAATAAGCTCTAAGGACATTAACACTGGAGTCATACAGGTATGTGCCGATGTAACTAGATAAGATCGCAGGCATTTCTGATTTTGACCGTAAAACTGTTCAAATATTTGAGTTTACTATTCTGAGCAAGCTTAAAGGAAAAAGAAAGAAAGAAAGAAAAAAAAAATATCTGAGGTAAACTAAATAAATAAATAAATAAATAAAAAAGAAATTTAAAGATAACTGAAAATATAAGGGTTAACCTTGTTCATAACTTTTTATAGTTCTTATAGTGGTTAGAGAGGGAGAGAGAGAGAGAGCAAGGGTAGCAGTTGCCCCCTCCTGAGAATTCACTCTACACACACACACACACAGACAGTGTGAAGCAGCCCCATTTTTCGCCCTTTGAGTAACCAGAGCAGGTGGAAAGGGAGAGAAGCAGAGGGCCTCCCCCGGAATTTACACACACACGCACAAACATATACATACACACACACACACACACATCTATACATAAATATCCCTGCTGTTTTGAGCATACAAGACACAGAGGGACACATAATTTGCAAGATGGCAGAAAGTGGCTGTAATAGCAGAACAATATCTGCTTGGTTCCTGGAAAGGAAAAATAAGAAGCAAGCTAAGCTTTTGAAAAAAGGACTCGATATTAACGCATCTATAGATGTGCAGTTAAGCTGGTTTGAGTCCCAAAAAGACTCCATTAAGTCAAAAGCATTTCCAATACTTGCAGCTCATTGGATTGTGAAACAAGGAGGAATTTGTTGCGGTATTAATGGATGCCCAGTCCCACTTGTTGAAGTAATGAAGCCTCAACTTGAAGCGTATAACAAACTGAACAAAATTATGTCTATTAAACGTTCAGATGAAGAAAATACAACTAATAATGATTCATTTGATCCATATGGACAAATATAATAACTGAAGCTGAAAAGAAATATTCACAAGAACCAGTGAAATCCATGACAGCAACACCTCCTCCTTACAAACCAATTTATCCAGCTTTGCCTGAACAATATACAAGTACATCTAAACCTTTGACACAGCTTCAAGCTTTAGGATCAAATGGAGGTCCAGTTGACAAAATGTTTATTGCATCTGCACAAGCAGCTCCAATAATAACAAGATCTAAATCAGCCCAGCCAAACAGAGACATGCTGCGATGTACACCAGCTCGTAATTATGGATCTGACTGGGGTGATGAGACGAGGGATGACGACATGATCACAGTAGACAAGATTAGTCCTGGATTTTCTTCACCTGCTGTTAAAAGGGAAGAATTACAATCTGAAATGATGACAGAAGAGAGACCATTCACACCTGGAGAACGTCAAGCCATTCTCACAGCCTTGCCTCCTCTGAAGCGACAAGATCCAAACACAGAGTTTTGGCGAGAATTAGACTCTCTGGTTGAAGCACATCAAGTGACATTAAAAGACATACACACCATTGTGAAAGCTAAAATCCCAAGAGACAGATGGGAACGCTTGCCAGCTTCGATAACAACAGCCCAATGGATAAATTTGTGGGTTGATGACCAAGGACGACCCTTGGGTCTTTGGCAGGCATTGGATGTGTTTCGAAAAGAAATCCAAGAAATCTTGGGCAGTGGGAAAGTTCCTTTCACATTAGTGACGTTGATTAAGCAAAAGGATGATGAATCTCCAGATGAATATGCTCTGCGTAAGTGGAATGCTTACGAGAGATGGGCTCTCTGTGCTAAGAAACAACCTGACAGAGATGATGTGCAGTTCACTGACACACTTGTGGATGGACTTAGCACAAAATACCAACAAGCCTTATCACTTGGAGTCAATCCAGGTGAGACCTTTGATCAAATTATGCAATGGGCGGGCCGATTAGAGATGGCTACGAGATCAAATAAGGAAGACGGAAACAAGCCAAATCGAAGAGGAGTGGCAACAGCTCAATTCAACATGGACACAAAGAAGAGGAT
Organism: Scardinius erythrophthalmus; assembly: GCF_964197995.2. NCBI lineage: Eukaryota > Metazoa > Chordata > Actinopteri > Cypriniformes > Leuciscidae > Scardinius > Scardinius erythrophthalmus. Next base: position 36,341,343 of record NC_138226.1, on the reverse strand, counting down.
GATTTTCTGCACCAACTGTGGAAAGCGAGGCCACACAATAAAAGATTGTTGGGCTAAAGGAGGTGGAGCAGAAGGTCAAGGTCCATCATTTAGACAGGCCAGTGCGAAGAAACATGATGAAACCCCTCAGGGGAAAATGTTTACTGAAGCACAAGTCCGTCAGCTCATTGAGGGAATCGCGCGTCCGCAATAGGAATCAGCGGCCCCCTGTATTAGTAAGAAAAGAGACAATCGCCTTTTCATTAATGCATTAATAGGGGGCCACCCATGTGACATGTTGGTCGACACAGGAGCTTCAATTTCAATAACAGATCTGAACCTACCTACAACCGATGAAACTATGGAAGTTGAAGGAGTTGGAGGAGCTATCACTAAATTTCGCAAAAGTATACAAGTTCCTTTGCAAATACATGAAGATGAAGTCTTATGGACATCTTTCTGGGTAGGGCCGAATTCACAAGGAAGCCTTATTGGCATGGACATTCTTCCATTGTTGAACATTATCATATTCACTGACAGTCGTCAAATCGCTACAACTGCTGGGATAATACCACATGAAGATCGCACATGTAATTTAACGTCTGTTGGTACAGCAAAACCAATTATCAGAGATTGGGGAAAAGATGGTGTGTGGGGTCTTCTGTGCAGTTTATATCCAGATGTTTGGGCTAAACACAAATTGGATTGCGGTAAAGCCAACATTGACCCTGTTGTTATTGAGGGACCGATACATGCCCCTCATAAACAATACCCTATCCGACCTGAAGCCAGACAAGCCGTGGAAGAGATAGTGGCAGACTTGGAAGCTGAAGGAATTATCAGACAAACTTCATCAACCACTAATAGCCCTGTCTGGCCTGTCAAAAAAATCGGATAATTCATGGCGATTAACTATAGATTACACAAGACTTAACAGTGTAACACCAAAACCGCATCCTATTGTGGCCAATCCTGCCACCATTCTGAATGATATTCCAGGAAACGCAAGAATTTTCACAGCACTAGATGTACTGTCGGCTTTCTGGTCTATACCTATAGATAAAAAATCTCAAGAGAAATTGGCCTTCACAGTGGGGGCAAAACAGTTTGTCTGGAACCGACTACCACAAGGGCTAAATTTATCTCCTGTGGTCTTCCATAGAACTTTGGATCAGTTCTTAACGGAGCGAAAAGCTGAAATTGAGAGTTCAGGAAGTGTTTGTATCCAATATGTTGATGACCTGTTGATTGCAAGCCCAGATGAAAAGAGCCATATATTTGCTCTGAATGTTTTCTTACAAGCCCTTAAGAAAGGAGGATTCAAAGTCAACCCCGACAAAGCGCAGTTGGCTAAAACCAAGGTTATCTACTTGGGCCAAGAAATATCTGTCGAGGGAAGGAGAATGACAACAGAGCGTGTAGAGGCGTTACGTCAACTTCCAAAACCTCTAACAGTTACAGGAATACGGAAGGTGATGGGACTTTTCAACTACTGTCGCCAGTATATACCTGATTTTGCCAGCATCACTAGCCCTCTCATCGACTTGTACAAGGGAGGAAAGCCTGGAGTGGAAAAGATAAACTGGACGCCGGAAGCTGAGGAAGCATTTACTTCTATGAAAGAAAAACTGACTTCAGCACCAGCCTTGGGACTTCCTGATGGACGGTTGCAGTTCCATTTGTGGACCAGGGTGGGAGATGAGACGTATTCAGCAGTTCTGTGTCAAAAACCAGGTGATAGATACAGACCAGTTGGATACTTTTCCACAAAGATTCCTGTCACTATGATTGGTCAACCACGATGTATACAAGCTCTTGATGGTGCTACATGGGCAGTGGACGCTGTTGAAAATCTGATAGGAGCACAAACTATCATATTACACACTCCACACAGTATAGTGACGTTGTTGAATAACACAAACATCAAAACCATAACTGACGCAAGAAGAGCAAAATGGGAAGCAACTTTGTTGAACAAGGATCTGAGAGTGGAAATCATAAGAGACACTTCTCTCAACCCTGCAACAATGATGTTGGAACCACATGAGGGAATACCACATGAGTGTGAAAAACAAGTAGAAGAAGATAGTCTTGGTCCAGTAAATCCAATCCCTCTTGAAAATCCAGACAAAGAGTTATGGGTCGATGGATCCAGTTATTATGTTGATGGAAAACGACATACTGGATGGGCTGTCGTGGAAGCTGATGGAACTATCGTGAAGAAAGGAGCTCTTTCGGGGCAATTTTCAGCACAAGTAGCTGAGCTTATAGCACTTACGGAAGCCTTTGAATTATCGGAAGGTTATCGGGTCAACATCTATACAGATAGTCGTTATGCTTTTGGCGTGGTCCATGACTACCTTGCTTTGTGGAAAAGACGTGGACTTATCACTAGCAGTGGGAGCGAAATACAACATGCTTCCATAATTCGTCGCTTAATTGCAGCATGTCACTTGCCCAAAGAAGCAGCCGTGGTCAAAGTAAAAGCACATCAATCTGACAAGTCCAAAGAAAGTCAAGGGAACACGGCAGCAGATGCAGCAGCTAGAGAAGCAGCTCTACTTCCTCTTACTCCTGTTACCTTGGTACAGGAAAACAGTAAGGATAATCCTGAGCTCCATCTTCTGTCATATCAAGTGGAGACAGATGAAGAGAAAGAACAATGGATAAAAGCAGGAGCAAAAGAAGATGATCAAGGAATCTGGAGAATTCCAACAGGACAAGTGGTGATGCCTATTGGAACAAGAAGAGAACTAATGCAGCTGTATCATGGAAAAGTGCATGCTGGAGCAAAAGCAATGAAAGCTCAAATCAGTGAGACTTGGTGGTGGCCACGAATGATGAGAGACATTGATGATTACTGTAGGAGATGTTTGATATGCCTGAAAGCAAATGTGGGAAAATCTGTAAAGGTGCGAATGTCACATGCACCCAGACCAACGGGTCCATGGACACACCTCCAAATTGATTTCACAGGACCTTTATCACCCAGTGGAGGGTACCAATACATTCTAGTAATCATGGACAGATTTACTAGGTGGGTGGAAGCATTCCCTACGAGAACTTGCACTGCCGAAGCGGCAGCACGAGTAATGGTGGAAGAAGCTTTTCCTCGTTGGGGTCTTCCATATGAAATTGATTCTGATAATGGGACTCACTTCACTGGAAAATTGATGAAGGAAGCAATGAAATTGATGGGAATCAAACAAAAATTCCATATTCCGTACCATCCGGAAAGTTCAGGGATGGTAGAGAGGATGAATAGATCGTTAAAAACCGCTCTTACCAAAGCCATTCTGCAAACTGGCCAAGGTTGGCATAAGTTATTACCTGCTATTCTGTGGAACTTGAGAGCAACTCCTAACAGAGTAACAGGACTAACCCCTTTTGAACTGATGACTGGAAGAGCAATGGTTCTACCTCATGATGCCCCGCCACCTGCGGGAACAGGAGGAGATTCTACTTTGTTCCAAGAAAAGTTACGACGCTATATTACAATGCTTGACAAAGCTACTAAAGACAATAATAAGAAAGTGAGAGAAGCTCAACAGCAATGGGATGAAAAACATACCACTACTGATATTCCACACATTCCTGAGTTAGGTAGTTTTGTTATGGTCACACGTATTGCTAGGAAAGGTTTAGAGCCTAGATGGGAGGGACCATATGAAATACTTTTAACAACTGATACAAGTGTTTGTCTTAAAGGGAAAGGTGTAGGAACAGATAGATGGTATCATTGGTCACAAGTTAAACCTTGCTTAGTGAATGAACAAAATGATAAAGATGGCTTATGGCCTGATATTGAACACTGTTCATCCATTAGCTTTAAAGATTGGGAACAAAGAAGTGATGTTAATTATTTCTCTGCTTCCATTTCAGGAATCAATTCCATTGACATTGATTAGAGATGGTTGCCAGTTATTCTCGATACCCACCGACAATGGTATGCTTATTCTTAATTTTACTTGGCATTTACCAAGAAAGCCAAGCTTTATGGACTCCCCGAGTTCAGGAGATCACTCGGAATGCAACTCTGAAAACTGGCCAACATTTTACTCTACCCTTTATTTCCAGATGGGGATTATGGGATTGGGTGCCACGTAATGATAAAGACCTTGCTAAATATCGTGAGGGCATCTTTGGTGGATGTAACTTTCACCATCAATGTTACAAAAGCAGAGTAATTTGGCCTGTGAAAGACGGGGGGTATACTGGTAGTGCTCAAAGAAGAGAAATTTGTTCAAAAGAACAATGTGAAGTTATAGGGTTAGACCTTATAACATCTACTAATGTGGAAATTAATTTCATTTTGAATCGTACTCACATGCTTACAATATGGGACTCATTGGCCCAAGGGTGTATTTATCCCATAGTGTTGCCATGTGAAGGGTTTCTGAGGGATGCTTCCTCGGGGACAACGAGATTCAAGGGAAATTATATGCGAGTATGGCATTCAGAAGATGACAATGAATACTGTGAAACTGAACTAGAAACTGGGGAAATTGGAAGGTGTTTTTATCTTTCAGCGGAAAAAACAAACAAAGCTAAAACATGCCCAAATACAACTACTGCACCAGTTCATGGTATTTTGTTGGCAAAAGAAACCAAAACCTTGATAAATGAAGCCCATATGGTGCGACAACGTATTAATTATAACTTGAAATCCCTTATTACCGTTTTTGATCAGTCTTATTGTGGTAATTTTACACAAATAAGAAGTTGGTTGGAAAAAGAAGTTGAATATTATACCTCTAAAAATCCTCTGAGTAGTAAAAATCGGAAACCTCGAAGTATATGGGGAGATATAGCGGGGGTATTTGGCTCTGTCAATTCAATAAGTAATACTGCTCAAATGAACCAACTAAGCGACTATACTCAGTGGGTGGGAACCATGACGGGGAAAGGACTCACTGAGGCTCTACAAGGTTCATTGCATATTATAGCAGCGGGTGAGCATCTTAATAATGCTGCAAAAGAATTGGCAGATGCATTAACAAAATCATCTAACTTTGAGACACATCGAGCGGCATGTTTATTTTTAGCTCAGAATTTAAAGGATCAAATGGTAGAGGATATACAAGTTATTCGAATGGGACAAGTTCCTGAGCGAATAGCAGAATCGTTGTTAGTGGTTTTTGGTAACCGACTTAATTTGACTTCTGCTAAACATGTCCCACTAGTTAAAATCGCCATTAATGAAAATTTGTTGTCAGGTGCTGGAATGTTACCTTTGATCATGATATGGCCTCAATATGGGAAGCGCAATATTATGACAGTTAGGCAATTCCAATCAATGGGTGTTAGACAAGGGAATTCGGTAATTAGATTAGGAAAGAATGGATATTGGGCTGAAGGTGAAACACCAATGATTTCTACCACAGATTGTTGTGTTGAGGAACATGAGTGGGTAATTTGCTCATGCTCTACAATGTTTAGTCTATCTCTTAATGGTTCCGCAGTTTGGGAAGTAGTTCCTTTAGATCAAGCCACAGGTGCATGGCAAGTGTCAGAAGCACAGTGGTGCATATTACATGACGGAATAAGTGATAACATGATATACGGAGGGAAATTGTGTCCAATTCCTCCTGATCCATTTTGTCTTGAGATTCTCTATCCTCTTCACTTGGGTGGAATTCATGTTCCACATGTGCAATTGTTGCAATTGGAGCCACAATGGTGGAATAACGATTTAGTAGAAGAAAGGAATTATGAACTCTTTGAGATGGTCAGAAGAGTTAAAAAGAGTGTAAAAGCAGCTCAAGAGGAGGGAATTCAAGCCATGGGTCATGTTATCGTAGCAAATGGTGTAGCTAAATTAATATCCGAAAGGAAGCTAACACATATCCTAGGAAAGTTATCATGGTCGGAATGGATAGTTTTGACTATGGTAGGAGTTTTTGTGTTCCTGCTATTAATACAACTCATACTATGTGTTAATAGAAGGAAAAGTACCAAACCTGTCAAATTGATTATTACTAATAAAATGGATGGAACCAAGAATGGAACATACAGCGTGAAATAGGAGATTTTATATACATTACTTACAAAACACAACTCCACAAACAATGAATACTCGTTTACCGATTTTCAACCCCAAGGGATAGGATCTTTTTAACATCAACGTTTGTTTTGGTTTGTTGTTTTGGCCGGGAACTTGAGGAGTTAAGTACTTAACGAGTCAAGGCACCGGTAGAAGAATTATTAGTTTTTCCTTTCTTAGATGGTTGGGGTTCATTTTAAATACATACATATAGACGTTAAAATAACACATAGTATACGGGGACATGACATGGGGGTTCTTTGTTGTTTTGTTCTTTGTTTTGTTTTGTTTTGTTTCTCTTCTTTTCTGTTCTATTCTTCTGTCCTTTATATCTATTTCTTGGTCTGCTATTTCTTCTCCTCACTATCACTTCTATATAGGTTGGCCACCTGGGAGTGACGTGTGGAACTTACGGTCGTAGTTCCAGTGGAGGGAAATGAAGACTAAAATTTCATCTTTTAATATTGTTTTATTATTAAATATTATGTATCTGTATTATTATTCTTTATTAATATTCATAATCAGTTGTATTATCTTATAGAGTTATGAGTTTATGTGTGTATGACAGTCTGAGTGCATGAGAGACTATAGATAGCATGGGTGCATGTAAAGATCATATGTCAGAGACAGAGACAGACAGAAGGGTGTATACTGTACATGTGTTCAACTGATGCAGATAGTTTCTTAATATGGAAGTGAATTGTGCCATGTGTTCGTATGACATATACGTTCCAACAACACAGAATTTGTTACCATGAATGGAAGTCATTCTGTGATGTATATAAGCTCTATCTTACTGTACCACCTCAGAGAAACTAAGAGATGTGAGAGAAGAGAAACTAAGAGATGTGAGGGAAGAGAACACGAGAACGCATAGACCTGGCATGAATGTATCATCTTCTGAAAGTTTCTCTCCTGACATATAAGAATAAAATTCGTCTTGGCAAGATAACTGGTGTCCAGCCCTGTGACTCTAATAATAAGGGGAAAGACTAAATTTAAATCAACAAGAAGACTTTACCAAACACAGCATCTAGTGTTTTATTGTAGAAGTGAAATAAATTATAATAGTGAAACAGAAAAAAAAGTTAGAAGTTTGTGTTTATGATAATGTATAAAGTAAAAATATGATTATTTATATTTTATATAAAATATATATTTTACAAAACATTTTTTTACTCTAAAATTGCAAGAAAATGAAAACCAAAAATCTGAACAAGTTGTGTTCCAAATTTGAGGTTGATATCTAAAAAAATGAGCTTCCTATAAAATTTTGTTTGGGGCACATGCACCACAGTTTTTTCATTAGATCACACCCAAGCTTCCTTACTGACCATATAATGGCGCCTCCTTTTCCATATATGGATTTAAACTATATTTTTTCCATCATTTTAATACAATTTATGAAGTAGACATCCTATTCAGAAGTAGTATGGGAAGTTTGGATGAATTTGATTTGAATTCAACCTCTAATAAACGCAAAAAAATATATAGCTTTAGCTCGCAGCTGCATCACAAATCGAGAATACATAATATTTTTCTTTATATTTAAAACATTTTCAGCACTTTTTTTCTCATTTAATTGAATTGGTGTTGTATTTTGAACTCTTGGCATGAAAATAATCTGAGGTTTCTACCAATCTTTCATGATTTTTCATGTTTGTTGCTATTTCAGAATAAAGACCTAAACACGCCTAATGAGTATGAAATATTCTTGTTGCAATTTGATAAATTATTGCTCCTGTGTAATTTATTTTAAAAAACAATTACCAAATATGAAAACTAGAGATTGTAAGCTTTCAAATGATATATAGTTTGTCAATATTGCTTAAGGTTTTTACTAAGATATTATTGTTTTAAAAATATAGTGGCAAGCGTCCAACCTGTGGGACGGTGACAGTTAAGGGGTTAAATCTAAAGTGTAACTTGAATATGAATATTTTTCTTACACAAACGCATCGCTTTGCTTCAGAAGGCCTTTATTTACCCCCCAGAGTTGCATGGAGCACTTTTATCATGGATGGATGCACTTTTATGGACTTTCAAAACAGAAACAACCGTTCACTGCCATTATAAAGCTTGGAAGCCAGAACATTTTTTTATATAACTCCGATTGTATTCGTCTGAAAGAAGAATGTCATATACACCTAGGATGGCTTGAGGGTGAGTAAATCATGGGCTAATTTTTATTTCTGGGTGAACTATGCCTTTATAGGTATAATACACCCCAAAATTATATTTGTCATCACTTACTCATCCTCATGTTGTTCTAAATCTGTATGAGTTTCTTTATTCTGCTGAACACAAAAGAAGATATTTTAAAGAATGTCGGTAACTAGACAGTTGACAGTAGCCATTGACTTCCATAGTATTTTTTCCTACTATAACCTATATTTTCCTAATAACTAAATATTATATTATTATGATATACATTTTGTAGTAAATAATTACATTATTAGTAATTATTTTGAAAATTATAATCATATTTAGCAGTAATGTATCAATATAGATATTAGTAATGTACTGTAGAAATACAAGAAAATCGTTAACAGAGAAATTGTTTCAAAGATGCACACAGGAAATTACTCTAACGTGAATGCATTGATTGATTCCTAGGTTTATTTTGTTATGAATAAACAAATGTGCAATCTATAAAGCAAAAACCTTACAATTAAAGTTGAAATGTTGTAATGTTCAAGTTTTTGATCTAAAAAAAGAAAGATGCGCAAAGAAAATGACTCTAACATGACCATATTGATTGATTCTAAGATATTTAGTTTGTTACAAACAATGTGCAATCTGTAAAACAAAAACCTCAAAATTAAAGTTGAAATGGTATACTGTTGAAAAGTTTTTGACCTTGAGAAAAAGCTTTAAGTATATACTAACAATTTTTATGTTAATTATTTAATATTATGTTGGTACATTTTTGTGAAGTACACCTGTTTTGACCTGACGTCCATTGAAATGGACAAAAAAAAAAAAAAATATATATATATATATATATAGGAAAACATATTGAGTCCATTATATATATATATAACATATTGAGTCCAATATATATATACATATATATATATATATATATATATATATATATATATATATATATATATATATATATATATATATATATATATATATACAATTAAAGCCAAACTTTTTTTTTTTTTTTGGTCTCATTTATAGAAGCCTCATGAGCTGGGAAACTGTACTTTTATATTTTTCAGAAACTTTAAACATAATTCAGGTCTGAAGGGGCTAGGCTACGTGATACAATTTTCAAAAGTTGTGTGAAGAAATAATCAGTATGGGTTTCATGGCCTTATTTCAGTGACATTTTTTTTTTTTCACAAACCACGCATAAATGTCATTATCTCAAAACTACAAACTTTTACATACATGCTGCTGATATATTATTGTAGCAGAGTTTGTGCTAAATAACGTGTAATCAGACTTTAGCCATGAAAATGTCACAAGTAACAGAAATAAGCACAAATGTCAGAGCATGTCAGAACACCTCCAGGGCCAGAAAACACCTCAGACCCCAGAGGGTTAAATTCAACCCAGAGGGTTGAATTAAGTGTCAATTTGAGAAGTATTGTTAAAGAGCTTACCTGTTATGGCCTTGTTGATCCTGAAAGTCGAGCCAAAGTTAGTTGAGTCATCGCTATAGTTCGTGGTGTAATCTGGAGAAAATATTAACAGAACACTGTTAATTCAGAGGAATCGGCCAGTTTTTGTTGTTGTGTAGACGTTTGGATTTTCTGCTGTGATTTACGTGCATGGTGAGGATTCATCAAGCCGTGCTGAGAGAAAAGAAAGATGGCGAGCCTCCCAGACTGAACTTGGATCTTTAACTTCTTATCTTCTCATCCATTTGTTGTCGTTTTTCTTCCTGAACTGAAGCTGTTTAATGGACTCAGGTATATTTTTCTGAATTGAATTTATCGAATGGACTCAATATGTTTTCCTGAACTGAAGCTGTCTATTGGACTCAGGTATATTTTCCTGAATTGAGTTTATTGAATGGACTGAGGGGTGTTTAATCTTTATTTTTGCAGTTTTGTGAACTTGTTACAATTTGTTTTGTATATTTCTTAAGAGAAGTGTTATTCGGTATATTGTTCATTTTTTTGGGGTAAATTCATGTCAATTTGTTACTTTTGAATCATTTGACTCAAAACATTGATTTGAGCGTATTTGCAGCAACTGGTTTAAACCACAGTAAAACCAGGAAATTAGGACCTTAAATCAAACTATCCTTGTTAATCTAAACAAATAGTCATAATTAAATTAGAGAAATCAAGAAATTTGAACCTCAGCTGGAAAATAAGAAAGAGGGAATTTATCAACCAGAGAGTCAAGAAAGAAAGAGCTTTTGTTGACGAATTTATTTGTTTTCTTTTGGGTTTATCAATTTGTTTCAAATCAGAACTTGATCAGGGTTGATCATATTGTATATTTTTTCCCCCTTTTGTCAAAAGTTGGACATTTCATTTGGTTTACCTTTATCATTTATTGTTTACTGTTCATTTCATTCATTACATCAATACAAAGAAAAAAAATCATAATAGCTAATACAACAAAAAATCTAAAAACCTCAAACTTGTGTGTTGTGTTTGCTTTGCCTCTTTCAAGCTTGGTATCTTCTGATTGGCCCATTGATCTGGCTCAGTGTATCGAACCCAATTGAAGTTGCTACCTGTTGGCATTCAGTTAATATTATTGTGTATACTTATGACAAGTGGGTGTTACATTTGCAAGAGGAATATATATCCCTTGGGTCCCAGCAAGTTTTCACCAAGGTGGTAGGACCCAGCGATCCATTGCGCCACTTTGCATACCTTGTTTATTCGTGTAGCCAGCCCTCCAGATAATAAATATGCACTTGCTTTGCAATTTATCCATTGGGTTATTATGGAACAAACTAATCAAGAGTTCTAGACTTTGACGGGTATTTCTTATTTGTTTTCATGTTGCTGTTCTCATGATTGCTGTATACGATTTTTATAGACAACTATGCCTAGGGTCTTGAAGTTCTATCACACGACATGTAGCCACTTACATGTATGCTTACTTGGCATATGCAACTCTTTAGGTATTTACAACACCACTGGTCACTATGTGATATAAGTGAGAAAATTAATCATAAGAAGAAGTTTATATTAGTTCAAGTTTGCTCAGTGTGAAAATTAATCATAAGTATAAGTTTATATTAGTTCAAGTTTGCTCTGTATGGATGTATTGTTCTGTTCCAGTGATTTTCTGTGACTCAACCTTGAAGGGAAAAGATATGACCTATGGGGTCAAAGCCTGTTCCCCAATGGTATCTGCTGATGTCTTTGCAAGAGGCATATATACCCCTCGGGTCCCAGCAAGTTTTCACCAAGGTGGTAGGACCTTGTGATCCATTGCGCCACTTTGCATACCTTGTTTATTCGTGTAGCCTGCCCTCCAGATAATAAATATGCACTTGGTTTGCAATTCATCCAATGGGTTATTATCGAATCAAACTAATCAAGAGTTCTAGACTTTGACGGGTTCTTCTTATTTGTTTTCATGTTGCTGTTCTCATGATTGCTGTATGAGATTTTTATAGACAACTATGCCTAGAATCTTGAAGTTCTATCACAACACATATAGCCACTGTAACGATAATCACTTCTGGGGAATAATTAACTCAAATGAAGGGGAATATTCATGAGTTTATTAATATGATTTGCTTATCGTCTACACATATTAAATTACCCAAAAAGGGAATATTTGATCAATTTGTCAGGGTAACTTTTACCAGAATTAATTTCAGTTATCTAAACATACTGTTTGTCCCGCAAACTCTATGTAAGACTTCCTTATCAAATACCAATAAAAGTACCCTTCTTACAAACTCCAAGAAATATAAATTTTCTGGCCGTGAACATTAATTTTCCTGTGTTTATAAAATTAAACTACTCAACGTAGTAAATAATAAAAGCTTCGTAGCTGAATCGTACTTCTCATTGACTTTGTAATATGAGCATTTTAGACAGAAGCAATAAAGGATATAATGGTTTTAATAAACTGAAACTACGAATACAGAATTCTACATTTACACACGGAATACATGTATATACAAACAGTAAAACTAATGAGACAGACTAATACTAATGAGAGAGAGATTGTGAAAAAGAGAGAGGATGAGCGAGCGAAAGTGAAAGCAAAATAGGGAGAGATCGCAGTATGGCAAAAATCACAGACAATGTAACCTTTGAGAGATACAACAAGAAATCACATCAATCAAATCAAATCAATAATCAATACTTGCATATGGTTCTCTTTGTATAGCTGAGGAAAGAAGGTGCGTGTGTCGTTGTTTCGGAGCTGGGCGTGTTCTCTCGTGTCTTCCTGGGCGAGCAGATTCGCGGGAAGATTTAAAGGTTCACCGAACGTGAAGTTACCAAAGAAACGATTCAGAGTTCATCTCCCTCGTGGAGGGAGAGGCGAATATGAAAATAAAACTTAGTAAAGAAAAGAAAGGTCAGAAATGGAGGTGCGCGTCCGAAGACGGTGGCCGAAGCCTGTCCGAAGTTGGTATTTTCCCGAAGTTTGACCGAAGAGAGCGAGAAACGGGTAAGTTCCGTCTTTTGAGGGAATCCCGTCCACGCCCCTTTTTGCGGGGAGGGCAAATCATCTCCCGAGATTTTCGAGCGGGAAGAAGTTCCTTTGTCCTGTGGGGGGACGAACACTGGAATGAGTCATGAGGAGATGGGATTGAGCCCTTTCGGCTCCAGAAATATGAAATTTGTAAAACAATGCACATTACTGCATTCTGCTATCGGAATTCGACTCCGTTAGATTGAGAGAATTAAAGATATCAAACACGTCATATGAAGATTATAGGAATACAAAGTTACATAAGATATGCATATTGTAAACATTTAAAGTTTGATTAACACACGATAAAATTGTAGATACTTCCAGTGTGACGTGTAGACATCTAAGCACAAAAGGAATACATTTAATACATTTAAAGGTACTTTTCTCTGAAAAGGTCCATGGATGGTGTTTGTGTGTGTGTGTGTGTGTGTGTGTGTGTGTGTGTGTGTGTGAGGTGACTTCTCAGTCTCCCGGGGGTTGTAAAGTGTTATCCTATAGCAAAGGGGGTCGGGTTACAAGACCATGATTCTATTTGAGAACATTAAATAGGAGAAACACAAGTTACAAATCAAAGAAAATCATAACTATCACATAAAAGGGCTAATCAAACATGCAGGCCTTAATACATCATCTTAGATTCTGAATCACTTGTATTCTGAATTAAATGCAAGGTCAGTTGTTGTGTGTGTTTGGAATGTCTGTGTGTGATTGGAATGTCACGTAGAAAGTCCATTATCTCTCTGGCTGAGAGAGAGAGCAGGGGGGGTAGCATTGCAAAACTTCGTTTGAAGCTTGCGAAGCTAAGAGGAGATGCGGTGTCGTGTTGTTCTGGTAATACTCCAGGGTGCCATAAAGTGTCGGGAGAGCCAGAAAAGTGGCCACCAAGCCACGCAATTAATGCGTCTATGGCAGACTAGCTGGAGCCGACACAAATGATTTGCATTCGGGGGTTCAGAGTGTGAAAGCAAGAAGGAATGTGCATTTGTGTTCAGATTCAACGAGCCATGATTCATTAATTCAGAACCAATGAATGAATGATCTGCTCATATGCTACACTACATACATGTTTTCTTACTTGGCATATGTAACTCTTTAGGTATTTACAACACCACTGATCACTATATGATAAAAGTGTGAAAATTGATCATAAGAAGAAGTTTATATTAGTTCAAGTTTGCTCTGTGTGGATGTATTGTTCTGTTCCAGTGATGTTCTATGACTAAACCTTGAAGAGAAAAGATATCACCTATGGCAGGGATAGACAACTCCGGTCCTGGAGGGCCACTGTTAGTGCTGGGCGGTTTACCGGTTCATACCGAATACCGGTGTTTGTTTTTGTTACGATATGAATTTTTAATATACCGCAATACCGGTACGTCGCTTTAATCGGAACGCGGCGCTGCGCGACACAGTCTCACCCCTCATTTACAACACACATCTGCGGCGCATTACAGCTGCGACAAGGTTTTATTCCGTCCTCCACGCGGTGCGTCAAAATAGACTAGGCGCCTATATTTAGCGAAGCGGCGCGGAGAGCCGCTTCTGGGAAGCTTCGATCTGAAACACAAGCATTGACTAGAATGGGCACGAGACGTGTGGGGGTGAGAGTGTAGCGACTGGGATATTTGAATCATTCGTTCGTTTGATTCTGAATTAACAGATTCGGACTGTGTTTTCTAAGAACATTCCTGCCCATAACGGTCTTTGCTAAGCTTATCAGAGCTCGTAACCTCCTGACTTCGAAATTACAAATCATACGCCAGGCTCCATAAAGACTGGAACAAATGGACTTTTACGACATTTTATTGCACCTTGGGGGAAACGACAAGAGTTCACAAAAGCAGCCTGAATTCGGAATGACACACACACACACACATACATACACACACACACACACACACACAAACATCTGTTGTGTTTACCTTAATATCCTTTTAATGTATGTAACTCAGACTTGTATCTGAACTTCCTGTATGTATGTGTGATTAATGTTGTTGTGATCGTATAGCTATGATCTTCGAGTGTTGGCTCTGAAATGTATTTTTCTCTGAAGAATCTTCTCCCAGTAGAATCGCATCCTGTAACCCGATATCATTGATAACAGGGGCACAACATTCCAACGCACACACATTCCAAAACTCACAGATACACACACACACACACATTACCATATACGGACTTCCACTGGTAAAATTTCATTTTACCAACTATTACAACCGTATAAAGCGTGTTCTGGGTGATTTGCATGTTCCCCAGAAGGATATTAGAGTAGTTGTGTTTTTGAATTACAGTAATGTAATCTTAAAGTGCCTTCGTGTCAACAAAATAATGTATCTCTATGTTGCTATCTTTGCCAATATTCGTCCTTAGTATTGTTTGGATCCCCTCGGCATGACGAAGAAGAGACTGTGATAAACGTTATGGTTCCATGCGTTTTAATTCCCTGAGCATAATATCATATTTTGCCCCCTCGTGATTCCATGCGAGGGTCAGGAAGCATTAACACACCCAGACGATCTTCCTGCTCAGAATACCCTAAACTGATTCGAGGTGTACACAGGACACTGATAAAAAGTCCAAACCCTCCCTCTTCTCTTTTTTTTTTTTCCTACGCTCTTCTTCCTCCTCCAAAACCCAAGCCCGGACCGGCTTCGGCCTGCTTCTCTTTTATTCTCTTTTATTTCTTTCGTTTTCCTATTCGCCTCTGCTCATTCACGAGCTGAATGAACTTAGCCTGAACCATTCCCGGCAACTTCACCTCAAAGAAAGACTCTTTGAAGCTCCCGCGCTCGCACGCGCACCGAAAGACACAGCACGCGCACACCTCCCCTCAGACGACTCACGCTGCTTGAAAGACACGCAGAACCCTGCCTTCCTCCCTCATACACAGAGAACCATGTGCCATGCAAGTATCGATTATTGAATTGAACTTACAATATAATTTCTTTGTTGTCTCTTACGGGTTACTGTCTGTGATTTTGCCATGCTGAGGTCATCTCGGTGATCTCTCTCATCCTGAACTTTAGTTTCACTTTCTCCCTTCCTCTCCCTCTCTCATCTGTTATCCGTTTAGTCTTGTATTTTGTTTACGTGTCCTGTACATACATATTTACTCGTGTAAATTGTAGAACTTGTATTCCTTAGTTCGATGTAGTATTAGTCTAATTATTAAATTCTATATGTCCTTGACTGACTCTGTTTTTAATTGCCCATGTTACTTAGTCCCTGAAATGTTCGATCTTAGCTATATGCTTTATCTTGGTAGCTTACGATTTAAGTAAGCTAATTTTACAAACATAGAAAGTTGTCTTTTCAAGGCCTGGAAAAGATACTCTTTCTCGTGTTTGTAAGAAGGATAATTTTCCTTGAGAATTAAGTTAATCTTACGTTCAATTCAATGTTTGCTGGACAAACAGATTGTTTGATAACTAAATTAATTCCATTAAAGTTATCCCATAACTTCGAGCTGAAATAAGACTATTTGATGTATTAATGACGAACCATAACCCGTTATGGTAATCATTCATATATCAATCTAGTTCAGCTGCGATAAATTAATTTAACTGTAACATACAAAATATTAATCATATTCATGATTATTAAAATTCCCTATAGATCATTTGAGCTAATATTAATATTAATGTACAACCCATTGTTGCAACAGTTTGGTGGAACGAATGCGGGGCATTTCAAACTTTGTTTATGGGCAATAGTCAGTTTCAGTCTGTTTATATGGTTATTAATATTTTTTGCGCATTATGAAATTATGAATTTGTGAGTTAAGTCGCTAACGCGAACTCACTCCTAACTGTCCAAAGCAAAAAGCCGAAGTCAGTAGGCCTAACGTACATTTTAACAAGTTGCTAAAATATGCCTAGACGATTTTAGCACTGTTAAATGCTACGTACACTGCAGTATTTAATATTACAAATGTCCTGTTAAGAGATGAAGAAATATCTCTGCAGTTGATACATTTCTAATATTTGTTTTAAATCGCTGTGAACGAAGAATTCTCACGTGCGTACTACCGGTATTAATAAATATGTTTCTAAAGCGAGATTCCTTTTTAAACATTTAGGCCTTGCAATGCATGCATGCTATCGTTATTGAATTCGTGGTTAGTCCAGTGATATTCAACAAAACGGTAAACTCCTGGTTAACATTGACCTAGCTAATCAATCGAAAACCTAAATACACAAATCATAAGTGCTATTTTGATAAATGTGTAATATGGGAGTCTAGCAACAGACGGAAAATTCCTGTTGCCCACATTTGAGTATTTGCGGCGAAGAAACCCCGCCATACTCTCCTGTGCAGAATTAATAGCACCAAAAGGTCCGCCGAGACCTCTGTCCTATTTGTGAGTGTTGCAGAAATCAGCGCGTGACGCGAGCTGAAAAGCTCTTAGCGTTTGAATCACATTGAAGTTGTGTAATTCCATTTACTAAACGCCAGAGGGCGTAAGTGGTTAGCAGCCTCAAATTACCCCTTTGCCCCCCTGATTTCCGCCTGCATGAGCGCAACAACGCCATCTCGTGGCCAGTTATCAGATAACGCTCTCTTTACGGCTGAATTCATTTCCCTGTGAATTAATGTTTAAACTCTAAATAACTATTCGCATTTATAGCTTTGCTCGTGCTATTATTATTTTGTGTTAAACAATTTTCCTGCTTTTGGACTGATACATTTACTCTGAGTTTGGTTCAAACAAGATTTGGATTAAAACTCAGATTAAATCTCAGCCATTCCCTTAGAGGAAACAACGGCACCTAGTGGCCGCCTCCCGCTAGGTCGGTCCACTCAGCTCTCTTTTCTCTCTTTACAAATCCTGTCGGGAATTGTTTACTTCCACTTTTCTCTTTTGATTATCTTAATAATTATTGATGAGACTTCACTGTTACCATTAATTATTATGGCATATTATTCTGAGTTTTCCTTTTACATGTTCTTTACATGCTCATTCAAATTTGATTTAAACTAGTTTGAATTTTAAATTTAAGTTGAGTTGTGTATTCACCCACTGATATCCACTTGGAGGAAACAGCACCATCGTGTGGCCTTGTGGATACTAAGTCGGCATCACTATTTTCCTCCTTTCACTCTTTTATATCGGCTTTCTCTCCTGATTATTTTTATAAATAGGACTGATACTTTAGTGTATCTGGATTATTATAAGATATTCTGATTTTTACATTTCCTTACATGCTTATTTTAAATTTTAATTTAAACAAGTTTTGAATTTTTGATTTGAATTAAGTTTTCTGTTTGCCAGGTTGAGCACAGAGAGGGAGCACGCCCCCTTGTGGTGAAAACCCACTACTGCGGCCTGCCTCTTCTCCTGGGTTCATCCTGTCATTTCATTTTGATTTTATTTAAAAAAAAAAAAAATTTCTATCATTTTATTTCTACTGTTATTCTTTTCCTTCTCTCTTTTGGGTTAGGTCATTTTGATAAGTGACGTTATCATAATCTCCTTTTGTTATAATTAATTAGTAAAACCTTTGACTCTTATTGCCACATAAATAATTAATCCATTTGGTTTAAACAAACTAGCCTTAATTCACTTTAAGTTTCACTTGTTTATCCTTTTGTGTATTTATAGGTGGCATTCACTAGAGCACTGTGGTGAGTTGCAGTCATCTCGGGTTGGTTTCCGCGAGTGAGGTCATCTGTCCGACGCTACCTGGCACTGGCCGTGTGTCTCGGACTCTTCCGAATCTCGTACCTCCGGTTGTGGCACGCCACCCCGACATCAGCAATTTGGCCCGCCAAAAGGTTAAGTCAACGTCAGCGACACACAAGGCAATTTTGAGACAATCACTCGAACTGGGGTCTGCTGAAAGGACCACTCCGAAAGGAGAGTTCCGAGGAAAACTCAATCTTTCCGTGCCGTCTGATGATTGACACCTTGGCGTTGCCACTTTGTGTTTAAAGTCGCAAGTGGTTTGAGTGGGCACACCGTGGTACCGAGAGACGAGGTTGCCCGAGAGCACTACGGTCAAGTGTTGGAGAACCGTCGGAGAGGTTGACCGAGCCACTGGTTTCCACCTGAGTGGCCTCAATTCACCGCAGGTAAACTAAATTTAGTAAAACCCATTCCACTTACTATAAGCCACAGAATATCAGATATCCCCCTGGGTACATTCTAGATGTTTTGTCCCACCTTTCTCTCTTCTCTAAGCCATACCATCTTCCTAGGTTTCCTGCCCCGATAGCCCCCACTCACCTGTTGGTCTATCTTAAACCCTAGCAGTGGTAATAGCTTAGGTCTCTTTATCCTCTTGAACACGTACTGTGTTACTATTCTGTTTATTTTAATTTCAGACCTAGTCATCACTAGTGTTTTGTTGTACCTCAGTCTTTTCTATCCTTTGTTCGGTTGTGATTTGTTTCTTTCATTTTCACCTAGAGACAAGTAACCTATGAGAGCCACCAAGGAAGCTAAATAATAGAGCGACAAACCAAGCAGCCGGTGTCATCACGTGACCCGCGAGGCTACTGCCTGTCAAATCTCTAGTTCGGGTCCTTCGACCCAAGTCAATTGCCTCCGCTAACTGTCTAACTGTGCATCAGTTAGCCCAAAATTCTCATAAACGGCATAGGCCTTATGAGCAGTGTTGGGGAAGTTACTTTTAAAAAGTAGTGTTTGCTCGTTACTCGTTACTTTTTAAAAAAGTAATCCGTTACTTTACTTAGTTACCCCATTTGGAAAGTAACTTTTTACGGTACTCGTTACTATTACGTTACTTTTATGTTGCTTGACTTTGGGCAGAACCCAATATCTGTTCCTAAATATGTAGACATAAAGTTATACAATGGAGGACATAACAGGTAATTATTTTGTGCTCTTTATTATAAAAAAATAGTATCAATTTCGAAAGAAAAAAAGTCCTTCTCATTGGCGCTGCTGTGTGCGGCAACTTTTATTCTCAGCCGGCTCTGCATCATGGGGTAGAGTGCGACACTCCGCGATGAGCAGCGCGCCTGCACCACTTCTCTCCGCTCCGCTCCCCCTCCCTATCCACCGAACTTTAAATTTCGGCAACAGCCAATAAAGCGCTCCTGCTCTCTAACACCGGTGCGAATCGCGTCTTGATAGCATAGGACAAAATGATATAGAAGACATAAGCTTAGTTTTCAGACATACGACTCACTCTAAGGGAGTAGGAGAAAAAAAAGAGATTTTGAGAGAAAAAAAAAATATTTTGTTTAAAAGTACACATATTCAAGCTTTCTATATATTTCTCAGGTCTGTGAGACAAGTATAGCTTATCTGAGTTTCAGTTCATTTACAGTATGGAGACGAGCTCCAGTTCACGCGCTGGTGCCGTCATGATTATTTTGCATGCCATATTTACTTATTTATTAAATTCAGGCAATTAATTGGTTGGTAAAACATTGATTAAAATTAAGATACAATTAATACTCAACGAAATTCGTTTTAAAGAAAGTCTTTCTACAAAAACAAACTTAATAAAGTGGTCTAAATCATGTCTGCCCACTCCATTTATCTCCCGATATATTGCACAAAATTATGATCTTACTCATGCTTTTCACTTTTCATATAATCAACATAGATTAAATTATTTATTTATTTATTTCATTTAAACATAAATATGAAACTAAATAGTTTTCTTTAATTTACTTCTTATTAAATTCAGGCAATTGATTGATAAGACATTTATTAAAATTAAGATACAATTAATACAAAACGAAATTCACTTTAAATACAGCTTTTCTACAAAAACAAACTTAATAAAGTGGTCAAAATCATGTCTCCACACAAAATTGTTATTTTATTTAATTTAAACATAAATATGAAACTAAATCGTTCTCTTCAGATCTCAACCGCTCTCTTCTCTCAAGCGCGCAGCGGAGGCAGTGTCGCTGTCAAATATATCCATGGGAAAAGTAACGTTGCGCCGAATTGAAAAAGGAACTACGTTTCGTTACCAAATTTTTTGTAGTAACGCGTTACACTACTTTTTACCCGAAAAAGTAGTTACGTTACACACAACACTGCTTATGAGTATAGCTAATCAACCTTAGAACGAACTTGCATTGGTCTCTTTGTGTGTGTGCTGTGTTTTCTCTCGCCTACAGTGAAGCCAATATGTCCCGTGCATCCAGTCCCGCGGTCCGTCGGGAGCACTTAGCGACATGGCTGGAAGCGACAACGAGCACCTTCCTGCCCAAGGAAGCCAGTGACCTGCAGCATCTGAACCAAACGCAGCTGGATACTGAGCTGGACCAGCTGATGGCACAGGATCCTAGCCAGAGTTACACCCACAAAGAACTCGCCAGGATCACCGGGACCCTAGCTCACCTCCTCGTCGCCCAGGCACGGCTCAGCGAACGGAGCAACATCGACCTGGAGCAGCAAGCCGCAACGCTAAAGCTTCAAGCGGATGAGGCCTGGAAAAACCAGGCCCGAACCCAGAGTCGTCTAGATCAGCTCCTCCTCGAGACCCAGTACCGGCACGAGAAAGAGGACGCCACAGATCCAGAGCTAAAGAAAGAAGTAGGAAGACTTCGAAATGCCCTGCAAGATCTGCGCCTCGACACAGACCAAAGAGAACAGTTGGAGAGAGAAACCAGAAAAGAACTCGACGAAAAACTCCAACAAAGTGACACTCTCCTAGAGAGAGCCGAGACTGAACTAAAAGAAGCAGAAGCAAAAGCCAGGGCCTGCGAAAAACATTTGCAAACGGCCCGAGCTAAAATCGGCGAGCTTACTCTGCAGAGAGACGAGCTCCAAGATGAACTTGACACTGTTCATGCAGAACTGAGACAATCAGTCGTGGCTGGAACGGAGAAACACACATCACAGAGTTTCTCCCGCCCAGCCACCCCAACCCTTTCAGCCCAGAACCCAAAACTGAAAAGGGAGATGTAAGCCCACGGCTCAAGACATCACCAGCCAGCTTTCAAGAACACCTGTCAGCAGCAAAAGGGGGAGGACCCCTTCAGACAAGCCCCGACAGAGAGTGGAACCACTCTCGACACGACACTGGTAAGCTCAAGCCTGAGCTCACATCACATAACCACAGTGCAGCCACGTCTGAAACAGCAGAGATCCTAAGGGTGCTGAAAGAGCTTCTTCACCAGAAACGTCGCAAGAAAGAAAAGAAGGACGAGCCAGACATCTTATGCCTAAGCATAAGAACTGAAACCAAACCGTCTGACCGCCATCTGACTGAGCCAAGCACCCCGAACACTGCTTGTCATCCACAGACCACAGAGCTAACTGTCACATCACAAGGTGACAGCATCACCAAAGCTCCACAGCTGACAGCTGCACACCCTGAACGAGACGACACACTTCCTCACACCAAGCACCAAAATACCAAGGTACCAGGAAACACTGTTCTGTCTAACTGCCTCCACAGCAAGCCACACGAGACCGTTCCTAACCACCCATCGACGGTCACACCTGCCATGCCAACTTTCCTGGGCAACCTGATCAAAAAGGGGGTGGTCCGAAAACTCCACCTGAACATCACTTTGGAAAAGGAAGTGTGCATGGAAGCCTTGATCGACACAGGATCAAATCTTACAATGATTTCAGCTGAACTTTTCAAGAGACTCCAATTTGAAGCTAAGAGACAAGACCAGACTCTTACACCTCAAACTTGTGAACTGAACGTACAGTCATACAGTCAACATGACATCCGACTCGAACAGGTAGCCCACATTCACTTGACGATTGGTCCTTTGAGTCTAGTCCATCCCGTGTTCATCTCAAAAATGGACACTTTTCCATTCCTCATCGGCCGAGACCTTCTACATCGTTTTGAACCGTTACTGGACTTGAAACAGCTCAAAGTCTGGGCTCAAGTACGAGAACTTTGCCCCCTCCAGTCACAGCCAGACGGTCAGGTCACAAAGGTCACAGAGTTCATGGAAACTCCCACAGCCAGCCAGGAAGACACAGACTCAGCACCAACTGAAGGTTCGAATCCGCTACCCTGCACCTTACAGCCCACCAAAGACTTTGACACTTGCTGCCTCAAAGTCATGACTGACCTGCAGCGACATTACCTCACTCAAGCCATTGCCAAGCCTGGCGCATTAAACAACAAGCTGTGGTAATTTTTAACCCACCCACCCACCCTCAAGGTTGGAAAGATTACACACAGCATAAGAACTTTAAAAACTACACTGCCTACCTCAGAGCCGCTTACGCTGGCTCCGCTGTTTACAAAGACAAACATAACGGACATTCCGGCTTCTGTCACCTACATAAAGACTTTCCTTATCCACCTTAACGCGCCGTCTGACCTCACTGACAACCAGTGTCTCAGACCACTGCATAACACAACGCACATGCTGCGCGTACAGAACAACATTATGAGTTGTGCACCGATTGACATCACAATGCCAAGGCTTATAATGCCACGGCGCACAAAGGGGGATAAACTGCTAATGTTCGTCTATAACGCATCATGTGCTGCACACCGCGGCACCAGAGACACTGACGAGACACTGAAGCAAGCGACAAGCCGGCAGCAAGATGTGGCAAAACGTGGGCCAAGGCGAACTAAACCCAGTCGCCGCCCACGAAGTAAAAAGACTGCACTGTCCAATCAAAGACAACCCTTGCTGGCTTCGTCCTCCCCTTTCTCTCTCTCTCTCCCTGTTGTCTGTACCAGGTTGCTGCTGTGGTTCGCCATGCTGTACTGTCAGCCAACCAGAGGACAGCTGCCACCGAGAGAACGACCGAGACTCCAGATCTCTGACGGCAGGACCTACACCCAGCAAGTGCATGTTCGACTCATCCAGCCCCGCCCGGTCTACAGAGCACACTACCCCAGCTCCGTAGCCCAATACATCTGGACAAGTGTCCGACGGACAGAGGACTCCCTCTCTCACGCCGAGGCCAAGGTCGAACAAATGCTCAACCAACTTGAGAAAGTGACTGTTGCACAATCGGGACTCCTAAGCACCAACCACCACTCCAGCCAGTTCCTGGGAGCGTTGCTCGGAACCGGAGCTGCCGCCAGAACTCTGTTTAACATTGGGGTGTCCAGTGTAAATGCAGCGAACCAGACCGCAAACTCCATGAAGCCGCAGTTTACTGTCTTACAGAGTGACTTTGTCCAGACTCAGCTGGTTACAGGGCCAACGACAGACATGCTGTGGGAGGTTAGCTCCTCCAATGACAGCATAGCCGCAGGTGTAATCCCACCATACCTGATACTAAGCCTGATGCTAACCGTGCTGGTTTCCGCCATCAACACGCCAGCTGACTTTCTACAAAAACACCTGGCCTACTCTCTGGGTAGCACCATCTCACCCTGCGTCGATCCCGAGCAGAGAGAAGTGGGCTTTCTCCTAAATCCGCCTATCATCGAGTCAAGCCAAGTCTACAGACTTACAGACATTTGCAAGGTCAGGTTTTGGGAACGCAACACCCACATCAAGATACGCACTCCAGACGTGGTGGCCTACCACAACAGCGACATACAACCGTACTCAGCCCCAAACCTGCACCTGTGCACTATGACCAAAGACATTCCTTATCTCTGCCCTGCCGAAGCTAAGCCTCACACACAAGTGACAGAGACGCAAGCAGAGATTGTAGGTGAAAGGTGGTCTGCTAACACACCTGTGCACACAGCCACTGTCACTCACGACCAGCATGACACAACCAGCCGTGTCAACATGCTCAACCAGAATACGGGACTTCAAGTACCGAAAGGTGTCATCCTACACCTTGATGGCCTAACATGGTACCAGCTTCCCAGCAAAGAGTACCAGACAGCACTGAAACTCCCATCCTCCAAGAACTTCAACTTCACCTTGAATCCAGGACTGGAACTCTGGATTGAGAAAAGGGGGTCCCAACTCACCGACCCTGCTCCTGTCAACACAGCCCTCCGAGCACTGTCTCGACGACCCGTTCTGAACACTTCATCTGCGGTCCAAGCTGGGACCGCCGCCGACATTGGGCTGTGCACCTCTGCAGGTAATCAGCCACACCCTAACACCAGGGTGGCCTCCATCCTGTACAGAAGACTCAACGAGATGCGATACAGCCAAGCTCACGAAAGCTGTGTCCAAAGGTTTCAGACGGAATCCCCGGAAAGGGGGTGTCAAGTCAGAGACCACGCCGAACCTCATCGAGCTGAATCCTCAGCTCCAAGATCCACCTGCTACACGACCATCATGATCCACCGGCTACACGACCATCATGATTCACCTGTCATCTGCCCATCGTGATGATTGCCGTCCGATGATGTCCACGCAGGGACTTCATCGGACGAAAAGGGGGACTGTAGCGACTGGGCTATTTGAATCATTCGTTCGTTTGATTCTGAATTAACAAATTCGGACTCTCTGTGTTTTCTAAGCACATTCCTGCCCATAACGGTCTTTGCTAAGCTTATCAGAGCTCGTAACCTCCTGACTTCGAAATTACAAATCATACGCCAGGCTCCATAAAGACTGGAACAAATGGACTTTTACGACATTTTATTGCACCTTGGGGGAAAGGACAAGAGTTCACAAAAGCAGCCTGAATTCTGAATGACACACACACACACACATACATACACACACACACACAAACATCTGTTGTGTTTACCTTAATATCCTTTTAATGTATGTAACTCAGACTTGTATCTGAACTTCCTGTATGTATGTGTGATTAATGTTGTTGTGATCGTATAGCTATGATCTTCGAGTGTTGGCTCTGAAATGTATTTTTCTCTGAAGAATCTTCTCCCAGTAGAATCGCATCCTGTAACCCGATATCATTGATAACAGGGGCACAACATTCTAACGCACACACATTCCAAAACTCACAGATACACACACACACGCACATTACCATATACGGACTTCCACTGGTAAAATTTCATTTTACCAACTATTACAACCGTATAAAGCGTGTTCTGGGTGATTTGCATGTTCCCCAGAAGGATATTAGAGTAGTTGTGTTTTTGAATTACAGTAATGTAATCTTAAAGTGCCTTCGTGTCAACAAAATAATGTATCTCTATGTTGCTATCTTTGCCAATATTCGTCCTTAGTATTGTTTGGATCCCCTCGGCATGACGAAGAAGATTTTTGATAAGAGACTGTGATAAACGTTATGGTTCCATGCGTTTTAATTCCCTGAGCATAATATCATATTTTGCCCCCTCGTGATTCCACACGAGGGTCGGGAAGCATTAACACACCCAGACGATCTTCCTGCTCAGAATACCCTAAACTGATTCGTCATCCACGAAAAAGGAGGCGTACACAGGACACTGATAAAAAGTCCAAACCCTCCCTCTTCTCTTTTTTTTTTTTCCTACGCTCTTCTTCCTCCTCCAAAACCCAAGCCCGGACCGGCTTTGGCCTGCTTCTCTTTTATTCTCTTTTATTTCTTTCGTTTTCCTATTCGCCTCTGCTCATTCACGAGCTGAATGAACTTAGCCTGAACCATTCCCGGCAACTTCACCTCAAAGAAAGACTCTTTGAAGCTCCCGCGCTCGCACGCGCACCGGAAGACACAGCACGCGCACACCTCCCCTCAGACGACTCACGCTGCTTGAAAGACACGCAGAACCCTGCCTTCCTCCCTCATACACAGAGAACCAATGTGCCATGCAAGTATCGATTATTGAATTGAACTTACAATATAATTTCTTTGTTGTCTCTTACGGGTTACTGTCTGTGATTTTGCCATGCTGAGGTCATCTCGGTTATCTCTCTCATCCTGAACTTTAGTTTCACTTTCTCCCTTCCTCTCCCTCTCTCATCTGTTATCCGTTTAGTCTTGTATTTTGTTTACGTGTCCTGTACATACATATTTACTCGTGTAAATTGTAGAACTTGTATTCCTTAGTTCGATGTAGTATTAGTCTAATTATTAAATTCCATATGTCCTTGACTGACTCTGTTTTTAATTGCCCATGTTACTTAGTCCCTGAAATGTTCGATCTTAGCTATATGCTTTATCTTGGTAGCCTACGATTTAAGTAAGCTAATTTTACAAACATAGAAAGTTGTCTTTTCAAGGCCTGGAAAAGATACTCTTTCTCGTGTTTGCAAGAAGGATAATTTTCCTTGAGAATTAAGTTAATCTTACGTTCAATTCAATGTTTGCTGGACAAACAGATTGTTTGATAACTAAATTAATTCCATTAAAGTTATCCCATAACTTCGAGCTGAAATAAGACTATTTGATGTATTAATGACGAACCATAACCCGTTATGGTAATCATTCATATATCAATCTAGTTCAGCTGCGATAAATTAATTTAACTGTAACATACAAAATATTAATCATATTCATGATTATTAAAATTCCCTATAGATCATTTGAGCTAATATTAATATTAATGTACAACCCATTGTTGCAACAAGAGTGTCTTTTTTTCTCGCGGCGCGCGTGTTTTTATACTGTATTAACGTATCTGAAGTGAACTGACGGTCTTTAGAAAAGTTTATTTGTTATTACGACTGAATCTTTCTTTATCTTTCCTGATAAAGCAGTGTTTATGAGCGTTGCTGCTTTGTGTACAGCCGTTACCGGGGAAACCACTGTTTCTGCCGCTCCTAAAGCGCGTCCTGCTGGCACCTCTTTGTAAACAGCCTTGCAAACCTGTATTATTAATATTAGTGTGGATTTTTTCTATAATATTCACTCATGACAATAAAATAGGGCATTATAAGTAAATCTACTGCAGTATTTCCTCTCTCACTCAGTAGAAAATGTGGTTAACACCCATCATGCTTGAAAAAAAAAAAAAAAACGGTAAAAACCGTGAAACCGGTATAATTTAGAAAAAAACCGTGATGTTGATTTTTGGTCAAACCGCCCAGCACTAGCCACTGTCCTGCAGAGTTTAGCTTCAGCCCTGATAAAAACTTACCTGCCTGTATCTATTCAGGCTACGTTTACACGTGGATGGCTATTTTCATAAACGGACATTTCACCCCTCTTCGTTTTCAAAAATAACATCGTGCACACGAACCTGTGTATATGCTGTCAAGAGCGTGCCAAACCTGTAGGTGGCAGTGCAACGAGAAGCTCAAGCCCACCTTAGCCAATCAGAATCCCGAAAATAGTTACATTCTGTGACGTTGCTGCCTAAAACTCCGTTTTTCTCAGTTTACATGCAAACGGGCAAACGGAGATTTTCAAAATCTCCACTCTGGCCGGAGTTTTTAGAAAGAATCGGTTTCATTGGCGAATCCTCCGTTTGCGTGTAAACGAAAGGCGCAAACGAAGGGAAATGTCTCCGTTTTTCAAAATAACCATGCACGTGTAAACGGGGCCTTAGTAATCCTGAAAACACTGATTGCCTTGTTCAGGTGTGTTTAATTAGGGTTGGAGCTAAACTCTGCAGGACAGTGGCCCTCCAGGACCGGAGTTGTCTATCCCTGACCTATGGGGTCAAAGCCTGTTCCCCAATGGTATCTGCTGATGCCTTTGCAAGAGGAATATATATCCCTTGGGTCCCAGCAAGTTTTCACCAAGGTGGTAGGACCCAGCGATCCTTTGTGCCACTTTGCATACCTTGTTTATTCGTGTAGCCTGCCCTCCAGATAATAAAGATGCACTTGCCTTGCAATTCATCCATTGGGTTATTATGGAATCAAACTAATCAAGAGTTCTAGACTTTGACAGGTTCTTCTTATTTGCTTTTTTGTTGCTGTTCTCATGTTTGCTGTATGAGATTTGTAAATACAACTATGCCCAGGGTCTTGAAGTTCTATCACACCACATGTAGCCACTTACATGTTTTCTTACTTGGCATATGTAACTCTTTAGGTATTTACAACACCACTGGTCACTATATCATAACAGTGTGGAAATTAATCATAAGAAGAAGTTTATATTAGTTCAAGTTTGCTCGGTGTGAAAATTAATCATAAGTATATGAAAGGACACCAGCTCAAATGAGGGGAATGTACAATTAAAATTATAACTATAAATTATGATTTATTAATAATTATAATTTTTCGTACTGATTATCACTTACACTCTTCAAATCGCCCAAAAAGGGGATACCTAGTCGTTTGTTTATATCTCTGTATATAGACAACCAATGCCAACGAATTGAAATTAATTATGAATGTACAGAAGGGCTATAATTTGAATTTGTGAATGCCTACTAAAAGTATATCACATCAAATAATTTGTTTGTCCGCCAAACGGATTATGCGATGTTCTTATCAACTATCAAGGAGAGATATTCTTATAAACTTTCAAGAAAAAATATTCTCTTGGCCACAGAGAATAATTGTCTTGTTCACGAGATTATTAACTTGCAGGTCAATCACAAATTTATCGAGCTTGTAGCTATAAGATCGAACACATTTAAGAGGCTTTGAATTGTTTCTTATTTGCTGCTCACGAAATAGAGTATAATAGGGTTTTTAATTGCCAGAGAATGTTGGTGAACATTCTTAAACTAAAACACTTTTGATTCAAGACTACACATTACAAAGCCACACCTCTATTATAAAACAAAAACTAACCACACATGCATATAGGAAGGTACATACATTAAAAGGATATTTCTATCCTAGGTTACATACAAAGGACGTTTGTGTGTGTGTGTGTCAAGTCAAGTCAAGTCATCTTCATTTATATAGCGCTTTTAACAACGTAGATTGTTTCAAAGCAGCTTCACAGAGATAAGCGTATAATTTAAGGTAACAGATATTGTTTTGGCTTTATAGCAGAGTTAAGTTATTTTCCATCTAAAGTTA
Organism: Scardinius erythrophthalmus; assembly: GCF_964197995.2. Lineage (NCBI taxonomy): Eukaryota > Metazoa > Chordata > Actinopteri > Cypriniformes > Leuciscidae > Scardinius > Scardinius erythrophthalmus. Next base: position 36,311,969 of record NC_138226.1, on the reverse strand, counting down.
GTTTTGATTGATTTGCTTCCGTCGCAACGATAATTTGTTATTAAATTAGGGGCCGCTAAGACGACACCATTCCCTCTACACAAACCTGTGAGAAACGCTGATGGCGTTCACATGCACATTTAGAATGGGTTCTATAGTTATGTGCATTTGAAAATACGCAGGTTTGGAATTCCCTACAAGCCAAGCCTAAACAAGTACTTGTCTTTCCTTATAAATTTTGATAAAGAATTTTATTTTATTTTGTTGATTTGTGGTAGGAACGCGAAACGAAATTTTCCCGACAACGCCTTATCTGTATAGTGGTAGTGGGATCCTCCATAGGGAGAGACTAGTTGGCACTTCAGCACTGCGTTGTCATCGGTCCAGGCGAAGGTCCTTCGTCAGATCTGGATATGGCCTGGATCCGGCAGGCTGCAGGAAAACCTCGGGATAAACACAGATACTAAAATTAGCGTAGATGCCATTCTTCTCATGATGTAACGAGTACATCAGGTTTTATGGGAAGTGTTCCTGGTTCTGGCTGACCTAATCTATGCAGCCTAACACTGGATTATAGAAGTCTATAATGTATTATGTGAATGCTAGGTCAAAGAGATGTGTCTTTAATCTGGCTTTGAACTGACAGAGTGTGTCTGCTTCCCAGACAATGGTAGGAAGACTGTTCCAGAGTTTTGGTGCTAAATAGGAAAAGGATCTACCGCCAGCAGTCGATTTTGATATTCTAGGTATTAGTAACTGGCCGGAATTTTGAGATCGCAATAGACGTGAAGGACTATAATGCGTTAAGAGCTCGCTCAAGTACTGCGGAGCTAAACCATTTAGTGCTTTGTAAGTAATCAGCAATATTTTAAAATTTATGCGATGTTTAATAGGGAGCCAGTGCAGTTTTGACAGAACTGGGCTAATATGGTCATACTTCCTGGTTCTGGTAAGAACTCGAGCTGCTGCGTTTTGGACCAGCTGTAGTTTGTTTATTAAGCGTGCAGGGCAACCACCCAGTAGAGCATTACAATAATCTAGCCTTGAGGTCATGAACGCATTAACTAATTGTTCCGCATTTGTCAATGAGAGCATATGGCGTAATTTAGATATATTTTTAAGATGGAAAAATGCAGTTTTACAGATACTAGACACGTGACTTTCAAATGAAAGATTGGTATCAAAGAGCACACCCAGGTTCCTAACCGACGACGAAGACTTAACAGAGCAGCCATCGAGTGTTAGACAGTATTCTAGGTTATTACGTGAGGAAGTTTTTTGTCCAATAATTAGAAACTCTGTTTTTTCAGAATTTAGAAGTAGGAAATTACGAGTCATCCAATTTTTTATATCCGCTATGCATTCCGTTAATTTAGTGAATTTGATAAGTTTCGTTAGGTTTTGAAGAAATATTGAGCTGATTATCGTCGGCATAACAGTGAAAGCTAATTCCATGTTTCCTAATGATATCTCCTAATGGTAGCATGCACAGAGTGAACAGCAGCGGTCCTAGTACTGAGCCTTGTGGTACGCCATACTGAACTTGTGATCGATGAGACATCTCATCATTTACTGCTACAAACTGATAACGGTCAGATAAGTATGATTTAAACCATGCTAGTGCATTTCCCGTAATGCCAACATAATGTTCTAATCTATTTAAAAGAACGTTGTGGTCAATGGTGTCAAATGCAGCACTAAGATCGAGTAACACTAATAGCGAGATACAACCACGATCGGATGATAAGAGCAAATCATTTGTGACTCTAACGAGAGCTGTCTCGGTACTATGGTACGGTCTAAATCCGGACTGGAAATCCTCGCAGATATCATTTCTTTCCAGAAAGGAACACAGTTGTGAAGATACTGCCTTTTCTAATATCTTTGACATAAAAGGTAGATTCGAGATCGGCCTGTAATTGACTAATTCTGAAGGATCAAGTTGCGTTTTTTTAACAAGCGGTTTAATCATAGCCAGCTTAAAGTTTTTTGGTACGTATCCTAGAGACAAAGACGAATTAATGATATTAGGAAGAGGATCTATGACCTCTGGAAGCATCTCTTTCAGTAGCTTAGTCGGTATAGGGTCTAACATACATGTTGTAGATTTAGATGATTTAACAAGTTTAGTAAATTCTTCCTCTCCTATAGCAACGAATGAATCAAATTTTTCCTCAGGGAGACTACAATGTACTGCCTGATGCGATACTGTAGTAGACGGTTGCATAGTTATAATTTTGTCCCTGATATTATCAATCTTATAAGTGAAGAAGTTCATAAAATCATTACTGCTGTGTTGCTTGGAAAATTCTGGGCTTGAAGCTTTATTTTTCGTTAGTTTAGCCACTGCTTCAAATAAATACCTAGGATTATGTTTATTTTCTTCTAATAGGGTTGAAAAATAAGCAGTGTGTGTGTGTGTGGGTGGGTGTGTGGACAGACCACCTGGGCCTTCGTTTGCAGGGAAAGGAGGAAGATTGATAGCAATCTTTGTGATCTGCCAGTGAGGATCCTAGCGATGGTTCTGTTAAATTTCATACTGGCATAAGAGTGTCAGAAGGGCAATTTGGCCCAGGCTTTCGGAGCTCTTCGGGGTCCATTCTGTGTTATTCTTTGCTTTCTGGGGGGTTGTAAACACCCCAGGAGGATGGTCTCTCACAGACCAGGCGGCTCCAGTTAGTGAATTATATTTAACAGGTTAAAAGCTAAAAGCTTTCCCAAAATTTATAATGACAAGCCATCATGCGTTTCGTCCATATGCTACATATAAGTTTATATTAGTTCAAGTTTGCTCTGTGTGGATGTATTGTTCTGTTCCAGTGATGTTCTGTGACTCAACCTTGAAGGGAAAATATATGACCTACACTGTAAAAAAATCCCGTTGTTTTTACGTAAAAAAAAATGGCAGCTGTGGTTACCTGAACAATACTGTAAAAAACACATCAAACCGTAAACATACTTATGGAGTTACATGTAAATTTAACATTTTAAACATGTATATTTAACATTGGATTTCAGTAATATTAACATCATTGTTACACTGAAGTGAACAAGTTTGAGTAAATTTAACATTTTAAACATTTGAATTCAACATTGGGATTCAGTGATATTCACATCACTGCTATGCTAAACTGAACAAGTTTGCTCAGTGAAATTTACATCCAGCTGTTTATTTAACATTACATCAGGGCTTATTTAACTGGAAAATAAAGTTAATTTCATAGCAAAAGCTTGATTCTGACTAAATATGTATGTTCATTCCACACTAAAAAGAAGAAAACATATCCTTTACTCCCATCCTATTTCTCCCTACATATCTGCAGGAAGAAATAGCAGCCGTTTCAATTTACTTCTAAATGCAATGTTAGGCTGTAACAAACCACTCATTACTCAATGTACAATTCACAAGAATGCAAATTTATTGTTGAAAAATTTAGTGAATGAGGAAGAGAGAGAGAGAGAGAGAGAGAGAGAGAGAGAGAGAGAGAGAGAGAGAGAGAGAGAGAGAGAGAGAGAGAGAGAGAGAGAGAGAGAGTGTGAATGTGTGAACAAATGTGACCCTGTATGGCCTCTATCGTTAAAATTGGCCCACAAACAAAGGAGATATGGGGGTTTGCAGCCACTCAATTGAAGAAACACCTAGGGGAATAGAGAAGAGAGAAAGAAACACACAATCATCCCCATTATTTTCATTAGTCAAGTCAGTCAACAATCAAGGACAACTAACACTAGCACTAGCACACATATCTTTTTAAACGGCTCGCCATTCATGGTTGGAGAGGTCCTGAACAAGGTAAAGACTCTTGGATTAACATGCAACCGTGTTGCTTTTGTTCGTTCTACTTTCGTCCTCCCTCTCTGGATTAACAGAAAAGAAACATCTAGGGAAACATCTAGAGAAACAGATATGGGTGTTCACCTCCGCGGCCACTCAACTGAAGAAACACATAGGGGAAAAGAGAAGAGAGAAAGAAACACGCAATCATATAAATTAGTTTCATTAGTCAAGTCAGTCAATAATCAAGGACAAATAGCACTAGCACACATACCTTTTTAAACGGCTCGCCATTCATGGTTGGAGAGGTCCTGAACAAGGTAAGGACTCTTGGATTAACATGCAACCGTGTTGCTTTTGTTCGTTCCACTTTCGTCCCCCTCTCCGGATTAACAGAAAATAAACATCTAGGGAAACATCTAGAGAAACAGATATGGGCGTTCACCTTCGCGGCCACTCAATTGAAGAAACACCTAGGGGAAAAGAGAAGAGAGAAAGAAACACACAATCATATCCATTAGTTTCATTAGTCAAGTCAGTCAACAATCAAGGACAACCAACACTAGCACACATACTTTTTTAAACGGCTCGCCATTCATGGTCGGAGAGGTCTTGAATCAAGGTAAGGACTCTTGGATTAACATGCAACCGTGTTGCGTTTGTTCGTACCACTATCGTCCCCCTATCCGGATTAATAGAAAAGAAACATCTAGGGAAACAGAAGAGAGAAGAAACACAGACTACTTTATTTATACATGAAACACAACCATCTCCATAAGTCAAATCAGTCCAAAGTAAAAGACAAACAAGTTAGAACACGGGTTACAATTTTCCTTTAATTAAAGTGTAACTGGCATTATTCAGCCCATAGCCCTGTTGTTCGGGGTTACCACGAGCCATGATAGGTAAAGGAACAACATAATTTGGTACAACAAACAATCAATAGTGGCCCGGAAGCTAATGCTTACCTAACCTAACAGAGTACCTTACTAAAACCAAAACTTCCATAAAGGTGCCCTGTTGGGTTAGCATTAGCTGCTGGGCTGCTATTCACGTTATGTTGTACCAAATTTTCTCGCTCCTTTGTGTAGTGGTGGCTTGCGCCTGGCTCACACAACAGGTCAAGTCAAGTCAAGTCAAGTTTATTTATATAGCGCTTTTCACAACACAGGTTGTATCAAAGCAGCTTCACAGTAATAAATTAGAACAATACATCAATGTTTGTTTCTAGTGGAACGTCTACGTTCGGTAATGCTGATCAATAGTATCGTTGATTGATTAATTAAATTAAATATCCCCAAATATCCCCAACTGAGCAAGCCAAAGGCAACAGTGGCAAGGAACCGAAAAACTCCATCAGGTGACCTAATGGAGAAAAAAAAACCTTGGGAGAACCCGGGCTCAGTCGGGGGCCAGTTCTCCTCTGGCGTTTATGAACTAGAGGTCGGATTTAACTGTAGAATTAAAAGTATTATATGAATGCCTGGCTGAAGAGATGCGTCTTTAATCTAGTTTTAAACTGGGAGAGCGAGTCTGAGCAACGAACAGTATCCGGAAGACTATTCCAGAGTTTTGGTGCTAAATGTGAAAATGCTTCAGGTCTCCGGAGTTACACTTTAAATTAGCCAATTTCAGTAATCCATAAGCTATTATGATTGCACTATATTTGTCAGGGGTTCGAATCCCGCCACCACTTATATGCCCTTAAGCAAGGCACTTAACCCAAAGTTGCTCTAGGGGAGATTGGCCCTGAAGGTATTTGTATGTACAAGTCGCTTTGGATAAAAGCCTCAGCCAAATGACCAAATAAATAAATAGAATAAAAAAATATTGCAAAAAAAAAAAAAAAAAAACCTTACCTCTGTAGAAATTCCAGGGTCGATGCAAGCGTAGATGGATAATGGATGTTAAAGCAATATTAGCTGGCAAACATCATGCACAAGGACGTGATGAAGGAAGAGATGTTCTCGTTCACGATGACTTGATCTACACTCAGCATCATCCTTCTGGAGGAATAGCAGGACTGTCCTACAAAAAAACAAACAGAATCCATCAACAATGTTAACATTTAACATGTCTTTCACTAACTCAAGTGTCAAGTGTAAAAACAGGTGTGCATGTATGTGAGTGAGTGACAAATCCACACAAAAACAAAAAATGAGAGATGGAGGTGTGTGTCAGTGTGTGAATGAGAGAGCATGTGTTTGGAAGGCAGGGGTGTGTGTGTGTGTGTGTGTGTTTGAGAGAGAGAGAGAGAGAGAGAGAGAGAGAGAGAGAGAGAGAGAGAGAGAGAGAGAGAGAGAGAGAGAGAGAGAGAGAGAGAGAGAGAGAGAGAGAGAGAGAGAGAGAGAGAGAGAGAGAGAGAGAGAGAGAGAGAGAGAGAGAGAGAGAGAGAGAGAATTTTTGAATTTTAACAAAACATTTATTTTACAATTCTTATACATTACAACACAATTACAATATAAATATAACCACAGCAATACATGTCACATTAGTGATACTTATTGTAGCACACAAGAAAAAAATAAAAGATCATCTACAACAAAACAAACTGCATCATTGTAACACCACTGATTTGAAAAAAGACGTCAAGTCCTTCATCATTTTATAGAATTTAAAATCAATCCACACTTTTGATTTTATCCTGTTTTTTTAAAATAGAAACGACTTCACATCCTTCTGACCCTTCAATTTTGTTCTTCCTGCTTAAATATATTGCCATTTTTGCTTCACCTATAATGAAGTTTAAAAGTTGACATTTTATTCTATTTTTTGCTACCTACCGGTAACCAAGAATAAAACTCTGAACAGTAAAACATTCATTTAACTTGTTAAACAACAATTTAAGAAAATCCAAAAAATAACCCAACCTTGAACACTCCATAAAACAATGAATGATTGTCTCCCTTTTTGTACAAAAAGGACACCCATTAGACACATTAGGATTAATAACACTTATAAAAGCATTGACAGCAACTGCCCCGTGTAAAAACCTCCATTGAAGATCCCCCACTCTTTTTCCCAAAGGAGGTTTATACAACACTCTCCACACAGGTTTTATACTCTGATCCAAGCCAAGTTTGTCTCTCCAAACAGTGTCTACTCTTCCATCTAAAACTTTCTTATTTAAAACTTTAACACAGTTTCGATACAATTTCTTACGGTCAGCCTAGTGAATACTTAAATCTTCCAAGTTCTCCAACATCCCTCCATTAGCTCCTTTAAGATCAGGAGTAAAGAAAACTTCAGGAAAAGGATCTTTATTGTTTGGAGAAACTTTCCCTTCCCCATAAATCACAAGTAGAAGCTTTTCTTCCATCGTAAGTCTCTGTTTTAAAACCTCCAACAATTTTCTTGCCAATCTTTCCGACTTTAATTTTAGACCAGATGCTACCCCTTGCGAGTTATTTAACTCAGTACCCCCCTCAGTTATCAGATCACCCAACTTAACCTTTTTTGAAGAAACCATTACATTTTCAAATCCACATGCAATTTCATTACATACATCCAACCTGGCTCCAAACACAGTTGGCTCCTCTAATAACCAAAATAAAGATGACTCCGAAACCTCTCTTCTCTTTTTAAAAAAGCTCCACACTCTAAAAAGCCCCTTATAAAAAGGTGTCAGTCCATCTTGCTAGAATCCATTAAAAACAAAGTAAAGTCCAAACCCAGACCTCCAGCTTGTCTTAAAATAGATCCAGCAACGTTTCTCCAAACCAGATCCTCTGGACCTGTTAAAAGTCTTTGAATGAACTGTAAACGAAAGGTTGCTCCTCTGCTGACCAGGTGTATCAGTCCTTGTCCCCCTTCCTCTCTAGGAAGATAGAGCACACTCTGCGGTATCCAGTGAAGTTTAGTCCAGAAAAAATCCACTATTACAGCCTGCAGTTTTGCGAGAAGTCCACTTGGCGGCTCAGTACACGCCAAACGATGCCAGAACGTTGAAGCCACCAGATTATTAATAATTGTCACACGTCCTCTAAAGGACATTTTTGGCCACAACCATCTCCATTTTTCCAGACGTCCTTTTTTTTTTCCAAAACCCCTTCCCAGTTTTTTTGCAACATTGAATCATCTCCGAGATAAACACCTGTAAGCCCGTCTAATTGGTCCAATGGAGGTCTCCAATAATACGGGGAAGGTTTCTCTGCGTGTTACTGTCTTTCCTTTTACGCAACACAACAAGATTAAATGCAATATATTTTCTCACATGCATTAGCTCGTTTCATCTGACTCCAAAAATGAAAAGGTTTTAATGATATCTGTGCATCATTAAAACGTGAACGAATATTTGATTATTCTCTTAAAACTCTGTTTGTATTTTACCCGCTTAGATCAGGAAGACTATATCGCTCCGAGTTCCTTACCCAGGTCTCCGACACAAGTGGCCAGTCCCGAAGATCAGGAGCTGAGGCAGTTGGCTAATTCTCTAGGATTTTGCCGTACACGCGCAACAATCAAAGAGATTTTTCATAGCCCCCTTGGATGCCCTTCAGGAACTTAATTCAATCGTTTTACTTTAGTAGGTTTTGGCTCTGAATTAATCAAGCCTGTACATTTATCTAAAGTAACATTAAATTAGAACAGAAGACATCGGAACACATCCACCCACCCAAGTCGCCAGCACACTCCCTGATATCAGTTATTAGCCGTCGCTAATCTCTGACGCAAGCTTGTGGCAATATACGAATCCGTTAATCTTATTTGGGAAAAACAAATCTCAGAGTCGTTCAGAATAAAATCAAACGTTTACAATTTATTGACCAGGTAATGAAGCAATAATTCAAAGTCCAATTCGCAAGAATAAAATCATCAGTTAATCATAACATAACAACAATTCAGAAATGGAATAATTTGTAGAAATTACCTGGCAACGAAAATTACACACAGCGTTTGTGTGGGCAGTCAACCTACAGACTCCTCGAACTTTCTGCACCTTTTCCTTATATACCCAGATAATTCAATGTTCTTACCAAATGGTGGGGTCTGTCATTATAATTAGATTTTGGCTCCCTATTCAGGGATTCACACTGTGAGATCAGAATTTGTATTTGAATAGGTTCTTGTTTTACATACAGGAGGTACAGTCTGAATGGAGGATCTGGGGGAGGGAAACACCTTTAAGGGACACATCACTTTTCTCATATTTTATAACTTCTTTTAACTTTTCATTATGGTTGGGAGAATGAGACCATTTTACCAGGCGCACTGAGACACTTTAAATGATATCAAACATACATAGATACTTCTTGTACATACTTTACATTGCATAGGTTTTTCAGTGTATTTCAGGTGAGGAGGAGGGGGGATGAAGGGGAGATAGTGTGTGTGGAGTGTGAACTGCACTGTGTGTTGCATCTCAAAATCCCTGTTACATATGCAGGAGATAGTTCAAGTGTTAATGTCCAGGGGGGCCTTTGTTCCATCTAGGAGTCGACCAGACATACTGGCTCCAGCCTTACACACCCAAATATTTAAAACCACTTTTCTTCTACTCAAGTCCACCAGGTAGTTTAGGAAGGCATCTACCTTCCCATTTTCCGCCTACAATGGCTTCACTCTTACACCAGTTTACTTTAGCTGAAGACAATTGACCAAACTCATTTAAAATTACCTGTAAAGTGTTTACCTCCTCTTGATTTTTTATCATAACCACAATATCGTCAGCATAAGCTGATAACTTAATCTTACACCCAGATTGCGGTATACTCCACCCATCAATGTTTGCCCTAATCCTTAACAGCAGAGGTTCAATGGCTAAAGCATACAACATGCCAGAAAGTGCACACCCTTGTCTAATACCTCTTGTAATTTTAAAAGGAACACTCAAACCTCCATTTATTTTGAGTATACTCTCAATGTTTGCATACAACACCCCAATCATTTTAATAAAACCCGGGCTGAAACCAAACTCACTCAGAGTCTTCCAGAGGTACTTATGCTCAACCCGGTCAAAGGCTTTTTCCTGGTCTAAGGAAATAAGGCCAAAATCTAAATCCAATGATCCAGAGATGCCCAAAATATCCCTAATTAAATGAATGTTGTCAAAGATTGATCTATTGGGAACACAGTATGTCTGGTCTATATGTATGACCCCACCAATCACTTCTCTCAACCTGACTGCTAAGGCTTTAGATAAGATTTTTATATCAGAGCATAAGAGTGACACAGGTCGCCAGTTCTTTATGTTTCTGAGGTCTCCTTTTTTCGGTAACAGGGTGATCACTGCTCTCCGGCAGCTTGTCGGCAGCGACCCTCTGGTCAAGCTGTCATTAATCACCTCCAGAAAATCATCACCCAAAACTGCCGGGAAATATCTCTCGAAACATTGAACGTATACATACGGCACAGTTGCTGTGTCTCTATTTTTGCAATGTCCCACCATTGTTGCAAAGAGTCAAAGGATGACTTCTTATTCTTAAACTGTTGCCAAAAATGGCCAAACACCTCACAAAAAAAATGTATCTTGCAATAAAACTGTATTAAAATGCCAATAAGCACTTCTTGGCTTTACATTAGTGATAAAAACATTACAACTGACTAGACCATGATCTGAGAAACCCACAGGAGAAATTGCACATTGTTTAATAATATTAAAATGATGTTTAAAACAATACCACCTGTCCAGTCTAGCCATTGTCACATAAAGTTCCCTCACTTGTGTCCATGTGTACTGCCTCTGAGTTTTATTTAGAACCCTCCAAATGTCATACAATTCACATTCTTTCAGAATTTCATTTAAAACACACTGCGAAGGCATATGTGGTTCTTTGTGATTTCTATCAATTTTATCATCTTCTGTACAATTAAAATCACCCCCTAGAAATAAAAACTCTTCAGACTTACAACTCTTTACAATATCTCTAACTTTATTTAAAAACATCACTCTTTCACTTCCCAATACTGGAGCATACACATTTATAAATACAACAGAAAAATGTTCAAACTCAAGCCGTAACTTCAGCAACTGTCCCCCGACTACATGCTCTATTTCACATGAGACTGGATTTATATTATTTCTTAGTAAAATTGTTACATCTCCACTAGTGGTAGTCTTGTGACTCACTATCACCTTTCCTTCCCATTCCATCATCCATTCACTTTCATTTTTTATATCACTATGTGTTTCTTGAAGAAACATAACATAAATCTTTTTTTGTCTTATCAACTCATAAAGTATTGCTCTTTTCCTAAAATCCCTTGCGCCATTCATGTTCAGGCTGCCCAGTCTTAAATTACTCATAAATAAATGAAAAAAAAAAAAAGAAACTGTGCAAAACAAAAACAAGAAGTTGACAAAGAAAAAAGAAAAATTAAAACACTTCCTTTTCATCATTTAATCTACTGGATCTCACCTTTTGAACTAGTTTCTTTAACCTATATACTTCCTGTTCTGTGAGACCCCCTAGACCAATTTCTTTCATTGACATTCTTGCAGCCTCTGTGAACATTTCAGTATCAGGAAAAAAGTCTTGTACTTGAACTCCCTTCATGCCTTTTGTGTTCTGCAAAAAAGATTTAATTTTTTCAAGGGTGTAAGCACTCCTCCCAGATCTTCTTTGAGAGACTGAGTCAACTGAACTTACGGATTCACACTCACTTCCTGTTACAGAATCATCTGAGTTACTGTGTTCAATGTCAGCCATGGTTTCTTGAACCATCTTTTCCTTTGTCTGGTCTTCCTGAACCTGCTCTTTCCTAGCATGTTTTCCTCTACTTTTTCCACTGGTTTTTCTCTTTAAAGTCGGTGTTTTAAACAGATTGTCATCCTCCGCCATATCAATGTCTCCTGAGACTTCTGCATTCACATAAGGGCCAGCAGCATCATTTGCTTTTTCAATTTCCCCTTCTTCTACTTCTTCCTCATTACTCCTATTTACAGTTTCTTCTTGATTAGTTTGTTCACCATTCTCAAGCACTTCCCCTCCTTTTTCCTGATTTCCATTCTCCACATTATCTTTCTGTCCCTCACCTTCAATATTATTCCGTACTGCATCGTGTTCCACATTCTCAGGACACTCACGAGCAAGATGTCCTCCTTGTCCACATTTAAAACACTTCATTGTCTCCGATGTCACGTAAACCACATAGTCAAAATCATCAATTCTAAACTTTATTGCGAGATTCAACTCCGCACTCTCATTGTTCAGAATCATATACACCTGCCGCCGGAAAGAAACAACATGCTTCAACTGCGCCGATTTGCAATTTAAGGTGATTTTTTTTAACTGCGAAACAATTTTTCCGTGCCTGACCAGTTCTCTTTTGATCTCTTCATCCTTTATTAAAAGTGGAAGATTTGACAACAAGATCTTTTTCGCCGGTTGAATCAAAGGCATTACCGGTGTGTGCGAATCATTCAACACAATTCCACTAGCAACTACCTCATTAACCTTGTTCACGTCATCTAGGAACAAAACAAAAGCACTGTTCATCCTAGATACTTCTATATCCCACAACTTGAGCAACTGCTATGCTGCAGTCCTCTATAGAGCAGCGCTCCGCAGAGATGACTTTAATGCCATTCCGCCGCGTTAGTTTATCAAGCTGCACGCTCTCCGCTGCTGCCATCTCCGACAGCACTCACTGAGCACTCTCCCTAACTCCAGCAAAACCTCCACAAATACACACAAAAAAAAACTTTGCCAAAGAAAGAAGAAAAGATAGAAAACTCACACAGCCCGCAGGCCAAAGCTCTCGCACTCCACACAGAGAGAGAGAGAGAGAGAGAGAGAGAGAGAGAGAGAGAGAGAGAGAGAGAGAGAGAGAGAGACTTTTTAACAATCACTTTAATACAAAAGTTAAAAAATTATTTTTTCCTTCCTTTTCTTCTTATATTCTAAACAATTATACAAACATTAAGACATCACAAAACAAGACAAAACAAAAAAAAAAAAAAAAAAAAAAAAACTAACAAAAAATTAAATTTCCATCGTGATCAACATCACAAATACATTGATTCACACCCCACTTATATTTAAACGTTTCAATATCATTAACCAATTTGTAATAAGTGTACTCAATTTTTAATCGTGACCTTATAAACCCACTTAGGACAGATTCAACATCACAAGACTCATTACCATTCATTTTTTCTTTCCGTGACACCCAAATAGCCATTTTAGCTTGTCCACATAAAAAGTTCATTAAAACATGGGCCTCTTTTTTACTCTTTTTATACTTCGGACCATATATGAAAACCATAGGTGAGAAAACTTCTCCCAAGTCCAGACACCACCCTTCTATTATTGGAAACAACTGTTGTAATCTAGTACAATCTAAAAATAAATGAAAAACAGTTTCTGGTATCCCACAGAAAGGACATCCCTCCCTCACCTGTGGATCAAGACGTGCTCTGTGTCTGTTCGTAGCTATTATACCATGCACTAACCTCCACTGAAGATCTCCAGCCCGTTTTTCAATAGGAGGTTTGTACAAGGTCCTCCAGCTGCCCTTGGGGGAGGCACCTACTCCAAACACCTCTTGCCATTTAGACTCTTTTAAACTCATAAGAGCCTGAAAATGCAATATCTTGACACACATTGTGTACAATGATTTTTTATCCGTTTTGCTGAAAAGTCCCAACTGAGGTGTCTTAAAAGTTAATAGTCCACCCTCATTTTCTTCCCAGCTTCCAGTCTCAGCTGCAATGTTTACTTCTGGGAAATCACATATATTCAGTTCTCCATTATATGTTTCTAAGGAGAGTCTGTAACTCTGTGGCAAAAACTCAACTATCCGAGTCAAAATATTCTTTGCCACTCGTTTGAGATGAATGGCTGAGACAGACAGCTGCAGATGCTGCATGAACATGATGAATTCTGGGATAGAAATGAAGAAATCTGAGACAGATTTACATTATTTCTATCCCAGAATTCATCATGTTCATACACCCGTCTATGTCTCTGCCGTTCATCTTAAACGCAGGTGGGTGAGTGAGTGAGGTTAACTTACCACACACAACAATCGTGGGAGTCAAGGGAAATCGGTCCATGTCCACTTCCCCAGCCAGACAAGTGTCCTCCACATAATGGAACATCACATCTTCTTTCTCATCAAAATAAGCCAGCAGAAGCAGCACCATCTCTGTGACATCTTCAGAGGAACCGGTGTGTTCTCCCCTCAGCAGTTGTAGCTTCGTCGCAGCTTGATAGAATCTTTTGGTTTTGTTCACAGCAACAGTTTTCATGAAGTGCAAGAGCCTTTCCCCCTTCTGTTCCACATTCTTCAGGAAGGTCTCCTTCAGATCTACTCCTGTGAGCTCGTGTACCGTCATGCCAATCTCATTAAACCAATATGGCCAGTTTTCAAGGAGGTACTTTACATCTTTCCCTTTGTTGACCACTTGGCGTTGGGTATAGAACGTTGACTTCATCAGCAATTTCAAAGGAACTGGACTTTGATCACTTTGTCTAAACAGACTTCTTTTTTTTCTGCTGCTGGCTTTCGGCTGTTTCTCCAAGGGGCAAAAACTTCACATGCCAATGGATGCACCCATAAGTGTCTTGAATTTTTGCCCTTTTTTCAGGGGGTATTTCGTCAGTGTCAGAGTCGTGACAATTCTTTCTTTTTGTTATTTTTGGTGTTGAAGGCCGTTTCACATTTTCAAATCTGTTTTGAATTTGTTTCACTAGGGACTGGTAGCCAGTGCCTATTATGTCACCCTCTATGACATCTTGAAGTGATTTTGGATATTTTACCACCATTGTTTTGGCCACATCAGTAGCGTTCATTTAACTTATGGACGGTGTTACTTTCATCATTTCACGGACCACAATTCTAACCATCTCCTTCCTCAAACTTGGACCTGGACGTCTACCTCTCTCCAAAGCCTGCGTCAAAGCCTCGTGGAACTCTCCCCATGGAATCTGGAATGAGTCTGGAAAAGAGCGACCTGGGCTCTGACAGCAGCTGGACGACGACGTTGAAATTGGCGACAGAGATGGCACGGACGTGGAAGGTCCTGGTGAGACTTGAAGAACCACTTTCCTGGCCCTGGCCTTTAAAAATACACATACACAAAACAGAGACATAATATGGATGTTTTTATATTTTGACTGAACTTATATAGCCATGTTGATAACTGGTCGCAGCAACCAGCTTCCGGGCTTGTATGGGCCTGAAGGCTGACAACAAATCCTCTTCCTTAATAAACTGAAAGTCATCATGGGTCTCTATCCCCAGGGATTGAAGAGTTTCTACCAATGTCCTTCGATTTTTCTGCAAGGTCAGGCAAGACCTCAGTGATGGCTGAACGTAGAAATGGTTCAGTCATCTCTACAAATTGCATTTAAGACATAAAGGAAATATTACAAAAGTAGCTGATATATTTACTCAGGAACACTGTACATATTGTATCTATATTAGACACAACTCTAATTCCAATATGAAATAGGTTCAAAACTACAGTCAGTGGAGATAAATAATAGAGAACCACTTAAGGCTAAAATTATCATTCCATTCACCATTTCTGGCCAACTATAACTTTTAATATTTTTAACTATTCAAACATGGCCAAGATCACTTTGACAAAACGCTGTGTTTCAGTGGAATGACTCTGTGTTCATCAATGATGTATGATGTTAATGGATAAAAATCTACCAAGTCATTAATGTTAACACACTGCATTCCTGTACTTTGTTGTGTCACAGAGTACAGGTGGCATTTGGGAAGATGGTCAGATTTGTGTGTGTCCATAAGAAAATACACAGTGGCATTATCCTTAACTAAAATGATGAAAAGCTCCCCAAATTCCATGGACTCATCATTATTCAAGACTAGGAAATCGCCCTTCTTGTATGATGTACCTTTGTACTGAATTTCTGTGGAGACAATGGTATCATTTTCTGAAAATCCAAATTCACTAACAGCATGATTGAGTGTGTCACTGTAAAGGTTGGGAATAAAAGCACAACCATTTTTAATTTGCAGAAGCACACTGCATCCTGGTCCTGCCGAGACATATGCCTGAAACATCTGATGCCTTTCAGAAAAAGTTAGGCAAATGTTCTTAAAGTTTTTCAAATGCCTGGCACATCTCTTGAAATAGCTGTGTTTACTTTCGAAACGCAATGTCCATAATCTGATAAGGGGGCCAAATTTCAGAATTAGTGAAGGATAATGTCTCATGTAATGGTGTTTTGGTTTTAGAGTACTCTCAGGAAACAAACACTTTCTTAAATCCAGATACTCTTGGATTATGATGTCAAGATAAGCTACCTGTGACAACGAAATCTTTTGCGCACAAACCATATCGACAATATCTTTGAGCAGGAGAGTCAACTGCCACACGTCATCATCTGCCTTTTGCACCTTTTCGCCAATTAGAACAGGTAGCAACCTAAAAAAATTCCAGTTCTGGACAGCTTGACCAGAGAGTTTGAGTGCACCAGATTTGACAGAGCATGGCTTGGTGAAAGCATCAGCACCTTTGTACTTGAATTGTTTGATTGTCTGTTCAATTGGGTACATGTGAACCATTTCCTTTCTTTGATGAAATACTTCAAGTACAGAGCAAGATCATAGGACAAGACACCCTCAAAAATGTCATGACCTAAACAAGGTGAGAGACCAGGTTGGCATACATGAAAGTTTGGCAAATCATTGAAAACTGACCTCAGTTTTATTCCTTTGACTTCTCTGCTCTCCTCAGACAGAGAGGCGAATGCAACGTTGTAGGTATCAGCGGTTACTGTCCGCAAAGATTGGGTTCTTTCTGAAATTCGTCTCTGGTGACCTCACAGTACCTGCAAAGATAACGAGAATGACTAAAGTTTTCAGTAAACCTACCAATGCCGTGTGACCCTAAATTATCCCCTGCAATACAGTACAAAGCCCCTTGGACTGTTTCCCCTCCTGCATTGACTCCATTTTCTTCAAAATCTTTCAGATCCAATAAGATGTCAGCAAAAATTGTTTTAGGTCATTCTCTCCTCACAGCAAGACATATGATCCGTGTTAGATCGCACATGAACAGGCAAATTTGCCACAGAAAGATAAACATTGAGAACTTTGTGTGTCTTTTTTGCTGAGCTGAGAGGATTTACTACTTTAAATGCGTCTTGGTATATAAAAAAGTTGCAGTCCTCCTGGGTTTGCAATGAAGAACTGGTTGGACTTGAAGGCTTGACCGTCACAAATGTCACTAAGAACGCATGCATCTGTTTCATTTGACTGTTGCAACACTGAATTCTTCCAAAATTCTGATTCTAGTAAGCTAATCAATGTTTGCTTCACAGGTATATAATAAGCAATCATTTGTCTCATATTTTCATAATATCCTAATCTAACTACTTTGGGCTCTACATATTTAAGGTTGTTCTCAGCGAGCCTTTGTGAGATGAAGAGAACAGATCAGAATCCTTAATACAATCACAGACTTTTCCCATCACATCATCAGTTAGATTTAACTCATCTTTCAAGAGTGAGTGTAATTTGCTCAAAGTGTAATCAAGGCCTAATTCATGTACACTTTGCATCTCTTCAATAATTATCTGTATTGTTGAAGCTGGAAGTAGGAGCTGCCCTGGCAATTTTAGATAGAACAAGCAAACATTCCTAAGAAATGTTTCATTGAAATTCGGTGGCAATTCAGTACCTTCTTCTGTTGCACCATCTAAAGTCTGGGAAGCCTCTTCACAAGCAGTGGCAGAGCACTGTGGTGCGATTTCTCTGTAAATAACATTTATGTTTCTTCACTGAACATTGCGGATGTTTCCTAGACAAGTGAGCAGTAAATTATGACTTTAAAGTAAATGTGCTTTGACAACCGGCCACTGGACATGTCACAGATCTTCCCTCCACTAAATGTCTTTTTAAGTGTATAAGAAGTTCCTGCACGGTCTGAAATCTGTCTGAACACAGCGACATGGCGCAAATAAATTTGATACGATGGCTGTGCCAGTGTTAGCACTAACAGACGGCGCTGGCACATTGTGCTTTCGATAGAAGTGACCCTTAAATGCTGCATATGTGCAAAATGTCTGCCTGCAATCAGTGCTTAAAAACACAGCGTGGTTCGTTTCTATGTATCCTACAGTGCAATAAATAACCCCTCAACGTTTGCAATGTTCTGCCGCAAAAAACGACAATCAATCATGTTCAAAACTACCTTCTTATCATCTAAGACCCTAATGTTTAACTGATGCTACCACATCAGTAGACTATGCAAGCATGTTGGGGCAAGTCCACGTGGGGAGCTTAAAACAGACGTTTAACAGCCAGCAGTAAATGCAGCAATATAAATTAAACGGTTGCCCACCTATCAATTAGTGAAAAAAGTAAAAACACGTTGTTTCTTTTAACTAAAACGTATCTTTTCGACTTAACCTGACAGTTGAGTAGGCCTATGCTTCAGTGATATTTATTTAGCTGCTAGTACACTTAATTAGCTAAGCTAACTTTTTTAACCTAAAATGGCAGGGGAGACAGATAATGAAAAAATCTACATGAAATGCAGAAACATAGGGTTTATAAACACCCGCTCTTCAACTATACCTTTAACGTGAAATTACAAAAAGACACGTCGTTTCTTTTGACTAAATTACCTTTTATCTTTGACAACAGTGTTCAGCATCAGCAACCAACAGGATATTGCGCTCGAACTTTCTGGTGTGGGGACTAGATGTGGGCAAAGAGTATAGAAGTACCAAGAGGCGAAACTCCGTTGCAGTTTTGACAACAATCGCTAGATGGCGCTGCTGTTGCGCTGTCGCCATTTTGGACTGAACCGACGGCTTTACCGTTAGCACAAATACCGTATAAAGCATTACGTCAGGAAATAATTGGAAACAAAGAAAACAGTGTTCTGCCATCAACTGAAACAACTACCAGTGTAGCCTACACCAATCAACTAGCATTTCATAGATTCCACAAAGATCCAGAGAGGTTAAGTAGAAAATATTTTTATTAACGTTAAAGGTCCTGTTCTTCGTGATCCCATGTTTCAAACTTTAGTTAGTGTGTAATGTTGTTGTTAGAGTATAAATAATATCTGTAAAATTATAAAGCTCAAAGTTCAATGCCAAGCGAGATATTTTATTTAACAGAAGTCGCCTACATCGAACGGCCCGTTTGGACTACATCCCTCTACTTCCTTCTTTAATGCCGTCAGTAGAACAGTTTTTTGACTAACCTCCGCCCACAGGAATGCTCCCTCAACTCTACCGAAATTCGTTTATGTACTTGCGCACTTCTAATAACTTACTGTGTTTACTCAGCTCTTACGGTGATTTTCTGAAGTAAAACTGACGCTTCATCTTTTGTGTGATGTACAATAAACTTTATTAAACTCATCAGTATATGTTTGATCATCATTCAGACAGCAGACTTGTAGGCTATTAATAAATAATGGATACATACAAGCAGATGACAAATACGTTATAATAACCGTAATTAAACTACTAAACTATACCTGTTTCATCTCTATACAGCACTCTGACTCTGTAGGCATTATTGTCCGACTCGAAATGAACACGTTACTGAGAGTTTCTGATATTATCATCATTCCGTGAGGTGATATTGTCCTCAGAGACTGAGCGCGAGCTCATGAAGCTCCGCCCCCTGTGTCGTCCAGCAGCAGCTTATTTGCATTTAAAGGGCACACACTAAAACAGCGCGTTTTTCTTAGCCCCAAAAAATGACAATTTAAACATGCTGTAAAAAATTATCTGCTGGGTATTTTGAGCTTAAACTTCACATACACACTCTGGGGACATCAGAGACTTATTTTACATCTTGTGAAAAGGGGCATAATACAGGACCTTAAAAAAGTGAGCTAACGTCAACGATAACAGGTGCTGTAATGTAAGCTATCCCATAATTAAATCGCAGTAACAGTTTGCGAACGTTATTTGGTCGAAATTGAGTCAAGACTCGAACTGGGCTTTCTAAATCGCATATTTTCAGAGATATATGAACACCTAACCTGGCAAATGACCGCTTTATTAATTCATTGTTATCACTAAATTAACCCTTTAACTGTCATCCCCCCTTTTTTCGTATAAACATGAAAATCACTATCCAAACTTAAATGATTGTAATTCAAGAATGCTTTGGAATATAGGCCTATGGTTGGTCTTGTTTTAAAAAAGACTTTTGCCAGATTATTGTTGAAGTGAATAAATTATTAAAGTGAAACAGAAAAAAAGTTATCTAAGTTTGAGTTTATTAAAATGTACACATTTAAAAATATAATTATTTATATTTTATATAAAATATATATATTACAAAATATATTTTACTCTAATATATTTTAGCAAAAAAAAAAGTTGTGTTCCACATTTTAGGTTGATATCTCAAAAAATGAGCATTGTTACTTTATCTCACATGCACACTAGCACACAAACGCAGGGTCTCTCGCTCCCTCACCCTTTCTGCCATGTGCTCTACACGGTTTGAAGCTGCGCACTCTTGCTCGCTCGCTCTAGATTCCGGGAGATTTTAGCTCATTTGCGGGCATCTGGGAGCCGCTATCAATATGCGGGAGACTCCCGGAACTTCCGGGAGACTTGGGATGTCTGCTATAGAGATATTAAAAACTAGAAACTACTATTTAGTTCCCTTAACCGCTTTTGAATTGGAACCGGTATCGTTCTATTCTATGACAGCTGTGTTACGTTCAGTCCAAGATGGCGGAGCTACAGCTCTGCGCATGGGTGCATTTGTTGCAATGGAACGTTCTATTGAGTTTCGCCTCTTGGTACTTCTATACTCTTTGATGTGGGTGACGTTGAAGCACACCACTGAACTACAGACGGTGAATGGGCGGAGCTGTGTTTGAACCAAAACAATTTGACATATTTGCTTGCAAAGTCTTTGTAAAGTAAATTTGCCTACATAGCAAGGCTAAAAAAACATTGTTTACTTACCGATAAGATTATCATTGTGTTGTATGAGAAATCCATGAGAAATTCCAATGGGTTCAAAGTAAAAGTCCTCTTCCAGATCCATTTGTCTGGTTCCAGAGCTGCGTTTTCCATTCGCAATCTCATCACTAATTCACTAATACCCGTGTTAACTAGGCCTAAAGCTTCCCTGACAATATCGCAATAGCCACGACACTTAGTCCTCTTAGGCAACATTAGACTGTCTATGAGATGAATAATAGCATCTTCAATCACCTAGGCAATTTTAGCCTAGTAAAAAAAAAATGGTATGAGAATAGACTGTTATTTCAACATTATGGTCTTGCAATTTAAACAGCACCACATTGTTTTACAATTTACAGTTTTATTTTCTCAAAACAATAGAAATACATAATTTCTACATACAAATCTGGTTTTGTTAACATACTCTTCCTGTAAAATCTACAGCTATATTTGATCTAACTGTCAACACAAAAATCTTTTCAAACAAACAACTTTGCATTGAATTTTCATACACAGTTTTTTTTTTATGTTGTGATTTTACAACTTTTTGCTGTTAATTTGATAGGACCCAGTGATCCATTGCGCCACTTTGCATACCTTGTTTATTCGTGTAGCCTGCCCTCCAGATAATAAATATGCACTTGGTTTGCAATTCATCCATTGGGTTATTATGGAATCAAACTAATCAAGAGTTCTAGACTTTGATGGGTTCTTCTTATTTGTTTTCGTTTTGCTGTTCTCATGATTGCTGTATGAGATTTTTATAGACAACAATGCCTAGGGTCTTGAAGTTATTTCACACCACATGTAGCCACTTACATGTTTTCTTACTTGGCATATGCAACATATGCAATTTAGGTATTTACAACACCACTGGTCGCTATATAATAAAAGTGTGAAAATTAATCATAAGAAGAAATTTATATTAGTTCAAGTTTTCTCTGTGTGGATGTATTGTTCTGTTCCAGTGATGTTCTATGGCTAAACCTTGAAGGGAAAAGATATCACCTATGGGGTCAAAGCCTGTTCCCCAATGGTATCTGTTGAAGTCTTTGCAAGAGGCATATATACCCCTCGGGTCCCAGCAAGTTTTCACCAAGGTGGTAGTACCCAGTGATCCATTGCGTCACTTTGCATACCTTGTTTATTCGTGTAGCCTGCCCTCCAGATAATAAATATGGGTAACACTTTATTTTGATAGTCCGTTTGTTGAGACTTTACTAGTTATTTGTAGCCATTCAGTAGCTTGTCAACAGTGCATCAGTTGACATTCAACAACACTGTTTCAACAGACAAGTAACATACGTTCAACTGACTGCCTATAGACTATAAGGTACAATTCAAGTGTTAATCTACAGATTTTACAAAAAAGTGCCTGTTGACTGTCAATATTATTTTGCAACAGGTTATTAACCAATTGGCGACTAACTTTCAATTGTCAACTAACTTTCTGTAGATTGAGTACCAACAACTCAAGATCAATCTGTCAGTTAAATGTCAACAGTCATGTCAGCATATGAAGTATGTGATACTGTATCCTACTCAAGGGGTCTCATGTGCATCAAATTAATGATTATTTTAGCTGATTTAAAACTATTTTTAAAAAATTGTTAACCATTTGTAGATAATCTGTTGATAGTCAACTAAAGATTAGATCTGTTGCTTGTCAACAAATAAATTGTTTATGATCAGTTGACTATTAATAGACATTCTCCACTAAGTGTTAGTAGATATCTTTTAGGACTATCTAATTAAAGTGAAAGACAGTTGATATCAGTAGAAAGTCTATAACCTATCAACAGATTAATAAATTGTTTATGATCAGTTGACTATTAATAGACATTATCCACTAAGTGTTAGTAGATATCTTTTAGGACTATCTAATTAAAGTGAAAGACAGTTGATATCAGTAGAAAGTCTATAACCTATCAACAGATTGCATACCTAACCTGACTGAAGTAGAACAAACACTATGGCCAGCACATCAGAGAAAAGAAAATCACTTTTATTAAATAAAAAAATAATAATACAACCCATTATTTACTAGGATATCACGGTCACATCTGAACCATCTGATTACATGAAAAAAATTATATTGAGCATTCCAAATGAGAAAACTCTTAGTCTACATCATTTCAAATGCCCGAGGCCAAGATCAAAAGTTATAAACAACAAATAACAATAATTATGAATTAATACATTTAGCCTTTCATGACAGTAAGTTTTACAGAAAATCGCATTTATTAAATGCAGTTTAACGTTATAACAGTTACTCATTTAAGAAATTTAAGAAATAATCTCTGTTCCTGCTGCAAACTCGCTTAGGAGGATTAACAGACAAGACTATAGTTTAAACCCTTAACAATACCTTAACAATACCTTCTTTAATCGTTTAACCATTTTGTAACATTTTGTAACATTTAGTTTATTTAACATTACGGTGAGACGCAAAAGGCGTTCCCCTTCGTTACGGGGAACTCCCGCTGCGTCTAATATAAACGCTACGGGGAATGCCTTCGGCATGCGTTATCTGAAGTCACTATACAACTATTCCAATCTGGATTGGTGTGCGTCATCGTGCGTCATGACGTTGCATGTGACGGTGACCCGGACGCTATATAAGGGTCACAGGAACAAGGAAATGACAGCTTCTGTACTTCAGCAGCGTTCTATGTCAAACTGTACGTCTTATTTGGTGTTGTCTGTCAAATCTACTATGGCGAAGGCAGTGTGCGTCTCCTTGATTTAAGAAAAATTAAAGAAGCAAGGATGGCGCACACTTGCTTTGTGGTGTTGGGTTGTGAGCGGAGCTTGCACGGACAGTTCTCGAGGGCACTGTCTATTTTGTGCAAACTGAAAGTATTCTGTGACTGGGAATCTCGCGTCTGCCGAGGCAGCGCGTAGATTACAGGTCTGCAGGGTGTAGACTCCGAGTTTACTCTTCTGCTCCCGCCTAAGCCTGTTTAAAAAGAATAAAATAGGCTTGCGTTCCTAGTGCATCAGCTCGCGTCTGTCGAGGCAGCGCGTTGTCTGTTTGCATTGGGTTTACACGTGGAGCAGTGTTTACAGGTCTCGCGCACGGTTCGGAAGCCCGCGTCACTGCGGCTTCTTCCGACCATGTTAAAGACCCGGTGTTTGATTTATCTGATTCTGAGGAGTCAGATACTATCAACACTGAACCACGAATATTCACCACATTATGAGGAGTTGCTGGAGAAAGACTGGGGCTGTAATGAAATTAAATGTTTGGTAATTTAATAAGAAGGAAGCGACTAAAAAGAGTGCTTCCTGCAAACCCAGTCAAAATCCTTGTGTCAGAGTCTTCCTTTTTCAAACGATCTCCATACTGAGGTATTGAGATTGTGGAATAATTGAAGAAGAAAATTAAAGGGGAATTTAATGATGCAGGGGGTAGAAGAATATTTCTCCCAGATATCGTATTACCTCTGATGACTCAGACACGTCCCTCCAAAATTAAAGTGGAGCTAATATAAATATTATCTCGAATTTGGTAGGGAAGGCTTATATGGCGGCATTTAAAAAAAAAAAAAAGAAAATGCATACCTACATATGGTAGTCCAGGTCCCCCGGGGACAGTCACCAGCTCCTCATATTCTGGGAAGTCACCTCTTCCCCTCCCCTTCCCCCTGTACAGGGCTCGGGGTCAGAGGAGACGTTCTCATAAAAAAAAAAAAGCCCCGAAGTCAGGTCTGAGGACTGCCTTTCGGGCTAAGAAAAAATAAATAAATAAACTATGAGGTCCTGGCGTAAAAACGCGGACCCTTATGGGCACTTCATATTATTTTCGGTTAGTTCCTGCCGATCTATCGCTTCAGGTCACCGAATCTCAAAACCTGAGGTCAGTCTCGAGGGACTGATCTCCCTATTAGATTATTCATCGGTTACGTCCTGCCAGTAAACTGCTTCAGACCACCGATAAGCACATTATATCACCTGAGACTAACCCAGAGAAATTGATTTCTCTTGTAGATTGTTTAGACGCCTGGTCAGGCCTTCCGAATATATCTAAATGGACCCTGGGTATAGTTAAAGGATATAGAATACAGTTTAAAGTGAGACCACCCGATTTTAACGGGGTATTTCACACACTGGTTTTCTCACATCAGCGCCAGGTGATGGAAAATGAAGTTGAATCTCTTTTAGCAAAAGCAATAGAAATTGCCCCTAATCAGGAGAGGGATTCAGGTTTTTACAGCCGTTACTTCATTGTTCCGAAAAAGGATGGTGGACTTCATCCTATTGTAGATCTTAGAGTATTGAATAAATCTTTGAGGAGATTTAGTTTCAATATGCTCACTATACCCAGTATCATTCAGCAAATCAGATCTGAAGACTGGTTTGTGACAATAGATCTCATGGATGCTTATTTTCATAACTTCATCATCCATTATCATAGGAAGTTCCTTAGGTTCGCTTTTGGGGGGAAAGCTTACCAATATAGGGTTCTTCCTTTCGGCCTAACTCTATCCCCTTGCACTTTCTGTATGGATGCTGCCCTTGCTCCACTGAGACTTCAGGGGAACCGCATCCTAAATTATTAGATGACTGGCTTATTCTGGCAGAACCAGAGACGCTAGCAATCCAACACCGAGATGTTGTTTTGCGTCATCTTCAGTGCTTGGGGCTAAGGCTCAATGTCAAGAAAAGTTCTCTGTCTCCTCTTCAAAGAATAAAATTTCTTGGAGCTGAGTGGGACTCGCAATCTATGCAAGTTCACTTGACCCAGCCACGTATTTAAAGTATCGTGGCTGCAGTTAGAGCTATCAGGTTAGGCCAGGCCATCACTGTCAAACATTTTCAAGGAATTTTGGGCCTTATGGGGCCCTACAGTGGTGGCTCGGGACCAGGGGGTTTTCCCCAAGGGGCAACCCCTTCCGTATGATTAGAGTTACGACCAGGTACCTTCGTTCTCTAGTCATATGGAAAGACATACGGTTCCTGTCCCAAGGCCAGGTGCTTGGAGCTTCGTGTCCCAGAAAAATTCTGACCACGGATGCTTCCCGCATGGGCTGGGGTGCGGTCATGGAGGGCCGGTACACCCGCGGGGTCTGGAAGGACCATCACCTCTCATGGCACATCAGTTGCCTGGAGATGCTGGCAGTATTCTTTGCCCTCAGGCATTTCCCTCCAGACCTCAGAGGCCATCAGGTCCTTATTAGGTCTGATAATATATCGGTGGTTTTCTATATCAACCATCAGGGGGGCTTGAGGTCTCGTCCTCTGTGTAAATTGGCCCATCATATTCTATTTTTGTCTAAGGACAAATTTCTCTCTGTGAGGGCTATGTATATACCTGTGGTTGATAATGTGGGAGCAGACACCCTGTCGAGGCAGGGGCCCAGGCCAGGGGAATGGAGGCTCCACCCCGAGGTGGTGGAGCTTATATGGGAGAAGTTCGGCCAGGCGGAGGTAGATTTATTCGCTTCTCATGAGAATTCTCATTGCCCGCTCTGGTTCTCTCTCTCGCATCCAGCCCCGTTGGGTCTGGATGCCATGGTACAGACGTGGCCGAGGCAACGTCTGTACGCCTTTTCCCCCGGTCGCTCTACTCCCTGGAGTTCTGGAGAGGGTCAGAGGATTTTGAGTAGATCTTATTCTCGAAAAACCACACAGGCCTTCTCGAATAGGGTGATCTGGTGGCCGAGGTCATCAGATCAGCTACCTCCAGAACTCCCCGGCTCAGGAAGTTTTAATTGAGTTAGCTGGACCCAGTCTTTTACTGCCCTATGGCTTCAGTACTGGGATTCTTCTATACTCTAATCGGGACCTCTCGTCCACGCTCAGAGCCGCTATGGCGCCTACGGCCTCCGTATGCTCTCAGGGTGGTCCACCCGGGTCGTCCCATGACCTCCATATTTCCCTGTAGCCTTCTAGGATGAATCCTGTTATCCTTGCAGGCTGACAGGTCTGTGGAAAGAAAAGCCCCTGTCGGTTCTGCGGGATACGTGTATATATGTTAGATTAAAAGAAAATCTACATATTTTGGAAATCTGTTAGCTTTCTAGTATGAAATTTCCCCGGTCACCAATAAGGGTACCGGAGGCTATCTTATGATTTCCTCTGGCTCTTCATCCTTCGTTGCTATAAGTGTGACAGGAGAGCCTTCTAGGCTTTTAGGGTTATCCACTAATGGTGCCTTGGAGTCAGTGTCCTGCCTTTTTAGGCATATGTATATATTGGACCTCACTTCTGAGGCTGTTAACTCAGCCTTTTTCTTACACCAAAAAAGACAAGAATAAAATCTGGATGAACCCTGTCTCTGCAGGCTATCATATTAAATTGCTTAGAGCCTTTATTCGGCTCCGCAGAGTATATCTATATAGGGTATTAAATGGGAGTTTGTTAGCTTTCTTTGAGATATTTCTCCCCGGTAACCAAGGTACCGGAGGCTATTCTAAAAATTCCTCAGGCTCTTCATCCTTCGTTGCATGTGCGGTGTAAGCAAGAGAGCCTCTTAGGCTTCCAGAGATGATCCACTAAAAAGGTGTTAGGAGTTAAGTGTTCTGCCTGTCATTAATCAGGCCTATCTACTTGGACCTTAATATCGAGGTTGTTGATGCAACCTTCCCTTTGTACACCAAACAAGAAAGAATAAAATTCTTAGAACAGTTGGATCTTTCACTCTCCCTTGCTTTAGTGCTCTTGAGTGTGCCAGATGTTTCACACCAGGGGCGCCTGTTCTCGGTGGGGGCTAGCTGGTACTCGTTCCCCGTAGCGTTTATATTAGACGCAGCGGGAGTTCCCCGTAACGAAGGGGAACGTCTCGGGTTACTGGATGTAACCCTGGTTCCCCGAGAGAGGGGAACGAGACGCTGCGTCCCCTCTCCCCACCTTCGGGGCGCCCTGAGAACAGCTGCTTTGAACCTTTTTCGAAGCTGTCATTTCCTTGTTCCTGTGACCCTTATATAGCGTCCGGGTCACCGTCACATGCAACGTCATGACGCACGATGACGCACACCAATCCAGATTGGAATAGTTGTATAGTGACTTCAGATAACGCATGCCGAAGGCATTCCCCGTAGCGTTTATATTAGACGCAGCGTCTCGTTCCCCTCTCTCGGGGAACCAGGGTTACATCCAGTAACCCGAGACGTTTTCTCCTATATAACCATAATACACCAAAACACAATATAAATGAACAAAATACATAATTTTTATTAGCTAACGTAACGTTAGATGTAATCCAAATCTTTAGAATCCATACGCAAGCAAGAAACAGATCCAAATTCAGCCCTTCATCCACATCCAGCGATCTCCATCTCCATTCTCAGCAGCGACCGTAAATGTCAAATCCCGCGCTCGTGATGAATAGGCTCTGTGCACGTAACAGTTCCGGGTTCGCGTGTACTAGGCTATCAACTTCCTGTTCAACTTCTTGTTTATACACGGACAGATATGGCTCTCTTTTATAGTCGCTGTCTTCAGGATTTACCTCGTCTCACGGTAAATGACATAGACCGACTCGTAACAACATCATGTGCTGCTCCCAACAGCAAGCGGGAAAAGGGATTTAAAATGTATATCGGCAGCTATATCGACAACTATGAGGGTAAGTAAGCTAACGTTATCATGCTAACAGTTATATTGTAATCAAGTAACTGACGTGACTGAACTTGTTAACGTTAGCTATTTTGTTTCACACTACTCTACTATATTAAAACAGACAAACTAGCACAGTGTAAGAACGTGCAATCCAGTTTCGAAATGTATGTTCATCTTTTTCCGTAACAGTGTCAATGAAAAACAAGGTGACAGGAGAGGTCAGCGTGAGGGCAGTCTGTCATAGATCCATGAGGAAAAATGAAAAGCCACACGAATTGAAAGTAGGGTGATTAGGGTCAATGTTAGGGTAATGGTTAGGCTGATAAGTTGCCCATCTGATAAGTAACATTATTTAAATGTACATGGCTCAGTCTACTGTTTATGGATGTGAATGAGTAGGCCTATGTAGCTCTCATCTACAATACAACATAGGTAAAGTTGGTTTTATATTCGCACAGTCGCATATTCGCGGACTTTCGCGTTCAGTAACTCGTGAACTAAAAGTTGTTACTACACAAATAACACCTAACACATAACTATACATATAACACCTGCTGACAACCGAAAGTGCAAAGCGAAAGTGCAGAGCCTAATTTTCCTCAAAACGAGCTTTCCTTCGCAGTGGAGAAAATACATTGATCTCTATGCGCAAGCTGCTGAGAAGGGACCGTCTGCAAAGTGCAAACCCCGAAAAGTGTTACTACAAAATATTCAAAAACTTCACTGTAATTCTGTATTGTTGCCAAATTCAGATCACACATGACACATCACTGCTGTCCTGCTGGTTATATAACAAGACTTTGTTTTGGATAAATGCAATACAATTGTATAATTGCATTACAATGTGTGATCTGAATTTGGCAACAATACAGATAATTACAGTGAAGTCTTTGAATATTTTTCATAATAACAAATCATAAAAATAATGCAATTTTTTTTTTTTTTTACCCAGAATAAGTGTTGTAGTATAATCATCAGGACAGTAGTGATGTGTGAACTGAATTTAGTGACACTATAGTGTGTGTTTTTGATTTACTGATTGGTCCCTTCGGATCCGTCTCTCAGCCGCCTGCGCATATAGAGATCAATGTATTTTGTACATTCGGAGGATCATTACAGCGCCATGTCACATAGTCAAGTTTTCCTAAAAAGTAAAAAATTGCCAAGCGGGGAAAACATTTTAAGCGTGAATGTGCGAATATAAAAACAACTTTACCAAGTCAATACAACCGTATGCTTTTATTAGTTATATTTTTCTTGTTAACAGTTTATCTCTTAAGAGGTATTTCTCATCTAAGCTTCTATTTCTCTGGTGTTAAAAGACTTGAAACCTGTCATTTTGGTGAGCACCCACTGCTCCTGTGTGGCGGGGTGTGCCTTATGCAACCATTTGGTTGCACTACTATATCAAACAGCACACTTTTCACAATTAGGCCTCCCTGCTGTACCCCCAGTGCACAGTTGCACAGAAACTGAGCAGACCTGGCATAAGCCAAGGACCTTGGTAAGTCATCTGTCTGTCATGTGAATTGTACCATGTAACTATTGTGATGCCATGTCAAAATGTGTCATTGCTGTCAGGGTGTTAGGCCAGGTCCGGTGGGAGACATGGAGGTCCGCAAACCCCAAAATTCTACCTCTGTTTGTGTGAGGTGAGACTATATTACCTTTAGTTTAAGATGTGTTGATGTGGTTAATATATATGCAGTTAATATGCTGCAGTTTTTTTAGTTTTTTTTTTTTACATCTTTTCACTTCAACATTTTCAGAAGTTCTCTACAAAGCACTGGATGGGGAAATGCCAGATCTTGCCACATTGAGAGTGGCAGAAGTATATAGGGACTTTCCCCCTTTGCTTGCACCTCTGGTGACCACCATGGGCATGTCAGCAGAAGTCCCATTAGTTCAGTCAGCTTTTGGGGCTGTCCAGGCCGGGAGTGTGCTGTCATTTCAGCAAAAACCACCAGAAATGCGGGAAATCATCAACATCCCAGATGCCCCTGCCCAACCTTCCCTTCCCATCCAAGGCTATAGGCTTGAGCCAACCACATGCGCTCATGTGTTATCAGAGGAGGAACATGTATATATAAAATCGCTACAGGTGTCATTCCACATGGCCCACAGGATTGAAGCTGCAACACGGGAGCAGAGCTCATGCCAGGAATGGCATCGACTGAGAAAGATGCGAGTTACATCTACACGCTTTCACGAGGCATGCCATGTTTACTGTCATACATCAGCTGAAAATCTGGCACACAGAATTCTGAGGGGGACTGTCATGACGAAGGACATGAGGAGAGGAATCGATATGGAGCCAGTTGCCGTGACAGAGTACTGCAGTTTAAAAAATGTCAACTATTCACCCTGCGGGTTCATTATACACCCTGATGCTCCATGGCTGGGGTGCTCCCCCGATGGAGTCGTGTTTGATCCTTCTGAAAACCCACCATTCGGCCTGCTGGAAATTAAGTGCCCCAACATCAAGAGTTACGTTGACTGTCCCTACCTGAAAATGTCTGGTGGCTCTCTGCAGCTTAGGAGGCAGCACAAGTACTATTGGCAAGTACAAGGTCAGATCCTCCTAACAGGTTTGGAGTGGTGCGATTTCGTGGTATGTGCGCAGGAGGACATGCTTGTTGAACGCATACACAAAAATGTAGATGTAATGCGTACCATTAGAGACCGAGGAGATCTTTTTTTTTTTTTACCACTACCTACTGAAGTGTTTGCGTGTTTAAGTCATTTCAGATTTCAGATGTTGCTTCATTTAATGACTGTGTTAAGTGTGAGTGTGGCCACATACCACTGGTGGTCCATTCAATTACTCTGAAATTATTGTACAGTATTATATTTATGGTATTCTATATTTATTGTATTATTCTTATTAAAATGATTTACATATATACACTCATGTACATATATTTATACAATACATATAACAATCTATATTTATTATATTACAATACACATGTATATATACATATCTTTATACAGCATTATATTTATTGTATTATTCATAGTTATTTACACTAAACAATATTTACATACATACACATACACTATATTTATACACTATATACACAATATAATATACCTATCTATTATATTACAGTATATATACATTATCTTTGTACAGCATTATATATATATATATACACATTATCTTTGTACAGCATTATATATATATATATATATATATATATACATATATATATATATATATATATATATATATATATATATATTATTATTTTTTTACAATATATATCTAATATATCAATATATCTATTATATTACATTACACATGTATATACATATATCTCTCGATTCTTATGGTTATTTTTGTGTTCTGTATTATGAAATTATAATAAAATATGTATAAGGAAACACTGTCTTAGTTTTGTCTGTTGATCAGAGGTATGAATACAGAACAGTGTGAAATCCATAGTATTTACAAAAGTATATGTACAATATTTATACAAACCTTAGCATATCACCAAGGATGAGAGTTTTTAGACTCAATGGCTCCATGCCTTGACAAGTGGTCCACATTGGTAGTTCACAAGCAAACATGCCACTGTGAACAGTTGGTTTATGCTACCAGAAATGGACAAGGGGATGACGGTGTCAAACAACTTATGCTCTTTAACACGACGGATAAGACGTTCAACATGTACCCTGAGCCTAGCCACAGACTGAGTGTGTGTCACTTCATCAGCTGACATTTGTTTTCCATTGGTCAGGAAAACAGGCCGGTGGATTTTACATGGCACTAGGCTATCAATTAAGAAGCCCTTATCCACCATGATGGCCATGTCAGGGGTAAGAAGGTTAATGATCCCTGACTGTTTGAACAGCTCCCGGTCACTAATAGACCCTGCATACAGTGCAGAAACAAATGTTATTGCACCATGAGGTGCCATTCCTACTAAAGCTTTGAAGGTGCAGTGAGACTTGTAATTTGAAAAGACCTCACTTTGTAGTAGCAAAGAGGAAGGTGTTTGGCAGCGGATCTCTGTACAATCCAGGATAACCTGTGTGTCTCGAAATTGATGGAATTCTTCTGGCAGATGGGCTCGTACTTTCTCTTTTGGCATCCAAATGCACACTGACCCCAGGACAAAATACAGGAAGTTGGCCCAGGTTGTTACGATGCGGCTTACAGTGGTCTGATGTACTTGAAACCGATGACCAAGGTCCCTTTGCTTGAGGCCCAAAGCAAGATGCATCAAGAACAGGAAGAACTCATCTATTGCAGGAAGTGCCCGAGTGTTTCCAGGCTCCTTGAAGACTTTGGAATTGGTGACACGAATCATCCTGTGAGTTGCCGGTTCAATCAGTTCCCAGAAGGCCATCAGGTGGTTGTATGTTGCAAATCTGTCAAGAAAGAAACGTGCATTGGTTCTCACATGGCATAAAATACTTATACATAGCTTTGTAGTAAGTTTAAAGTTTAGAAAATAGGAATGCTGAACTACAATCTTGCAATATTGAGCCATGACAATTATGGAATTTGGTATGTATGATTAAACTAACTCTGGTTGCTGTTTAGGGCTGTGAAACGATTAATCGCATTCAAAATAAATGTTTGTGTACACATAATATATGTGTGTGTACTGTGTATAATTATTTAGAATATATAAAAACACACACACGTATGTATATTTTTAAGAAATATGTGTTATTTATATATAAAATATTTATATTTATATATAATTCAAATTATATATATATATATATATATATATATATATATATATATATATATATATATATATATATATATATATATATGAAGAGTTCAGATGCAAAAGCCTCTAAGTGCCATCTGAAATTTTCTTCTAGAATGATAATTTTTTATAAAGCTTGCATATTTAAGTTAAGTAATTTCACTTAAATGACAATTAATAGGTAATTTGCATTGCCATTTAAGTGAAATTATTGAACTTAAATATACAAGCTTTATAAAAAATTATCATTCTAGAAGAAAATTTCAGATGGCACTTAGAGGCTTTTGCATCTGAACTCTTCATATATACACACAGTATATTTAAGCAATTATTTCTTAAATATATACATGCATGTGTATGTACACACAAACTTTTTTTTTTTATGTGATTAATCACGATTAATCGTTTCACCAGCTGGTGTTCATACTTATAATTATGTTAGTCTACGTTGTTGTTGTTATTATTTTGGTCAGTGTAGCCTACTTTTAGGCTGCCTAGGCTACGTGTAGCTAGCGTATATAACTCCAATCATATTTATCAGAAACGTGGACTAGTGTTTTCAGGACAGTGGCAACGCTATTACAAATGCTTACCACAGGCAATATAATCTTACCTTGTATAAAAGCGTATGTCCTCGTCGGACCCAGCAAATCTCCTGAGACCAAAGCGGTGTGTGATCTTTGTTTGCTCCAACTGCTTCCGTACATCTTCTATCTCCCTTTTTAACTCCTCGTTTTCATGTAGAACCATGTCCACAGCTGCAGCTTCGGGAACTGAACAATAATCATGTCCAGTCCTCTCCACATCAAAGTCCATATCTTCTTGGTTTACGTCCGAGTCAGGATCAGGGGTCAGCGGTCTCTCTCGACGTTCCCAAACACTCAACCTCGGCGGCTGCTCCTGACGGTTCCACTCAAACAGTGTAGGGAAAACACATTTTTTCAGACGTTTCAGATGAGCCCCTTCCATAAAGTCATCATGTCTGAAATGAACGCTACACACCTTTGTGTTTTTGTTGACTTGGAAGTCATCTCTCCTGATCTGCGCGATCCACTTTTTTCTGAGATCCTCTTCCACTGGAAATGAATGGAAACTCACAGTCGAGTTGTATCTTGCCGACACAACGCACAACGGCACACAACAATGTTCCGATCTAGGTCGCATTAGCTTTTGGTATCGGAAAACCTTTTTCTCCATGGTTAAGCTGCCAAAAACTAGATATAAAAACAACCAGAAATGTTTGTCGCTGGTAAGTATCGCGCTAACCGTCAGATGTAAATACGGAACCGGAAACTGTTAGCCCAGTAGAGAGTGTAGTCGGAAACACGTCACAATCCCCGCTGCATAGAGCCTATTTAAATTCAAAAATTGCGCCCTCAAGAAGCGTTACGACATGTTTTACGGCAGAGATATCAAACGCTCACAACAACATTGAAATGCAGAAGCGCGCGCGCCGTCTTCACGCAGAGGGAAGCTGGGTTAACATTTTCATGGATTAATAACTTAAATTCTGCTCTGTCCCTTATACAAAACTTTTATATACTGCCAGAGAGGACTGCAACACATCGTCATTTGAGCGACTTTTGGTACTGATTTACATTTTCGCAATAAATGATTATGATTAACGTTACACATCTGTTGTTTTTCTTCGTAATTTTAGCCTGCATAGTTTTAAGAAATGGTTATGGGTAGGTTTAGGGGCAGGAGTAGGATTAATGTTAGTGGCTCAAAATATATTTTAATGCTATTAATAAAACTGGCATTTCCCTACACATCTCTGTTCATAAAGTGTTTTATTCTTTTTATATTCTGTATAAAATGAGTAATTTATATTTAGGTTTGGGAGTAGGGTTAAGGGAACTTACATTTATCTATAAAACAGTATAAGGGAAATTATACAGATATCTTTATGATTCGTAAACCTTTTGTAGCTGTGAATTCATAATAATTCTACGTTGCAGACATGTCTGTATCATACATTTCAGCATCTATCCAAACATACAAAAAAAGTAACGTTATGTTTTCAATCTGTTGATAGGTTATAGACTTTCTACTGATATCAACTGTCTTTCACTTTAATTAGATAGTCCTAAAAGATATCTACTAACACTTAGTGGAGAATGTCTATTAATAGTCAACTGATCATAAACAATATATTAATCTGTTGATAGGTTATAGACTTTCTACTGATATAAACTGTTTTTCACTTTAATTAGATAGTCCTAAAAGATATCTACTAACACTTAGTGGAGAATGTCTATTAATAGTCAACTGATCATAAACAATTTATTAATCTGTTGATAGGTTATAGACTTTCTACTGATATCAACTGTCTTTCACTTTAATTAGATAGTCCTAAAATATATCTACTAACACTTAGTGGATAATGTCTATTAATAGTCAACTGATCATAAATGTATTTGTTGACAAGCAACAGATCTAATCTTTAGTTGACTATCAACAGATTATCTACAAATGGTTAACAATTTTTTAAAAACAGTTTTAAATCAGCTAAAATAATCATTAATTTGATGCACATGAGACCCCTTGAGTAGGATACAGTATTACATACTTCATATGCTGACATGACTGTTGACATTTAACTGACAGATTGATCTTGAGTTGTTGGTACTCAATCTACAGAAATTTAGTTGATAATTGAAAGTTAGTCGCCAATTGGTTAATAACCTGTTGCAAAATAATATTGACAGTCAACAGGCACTTTTTGTAAAATCTGTAGATTAACACTTGAATTGTACCTTATAGTCTATAGGCAGTTAGTTGAACCTATGTTACTTGTCTGTTGAAACAGTGTTGTTGAATGTCAACTGATGCACTGTTGACAAGCTACTGAATGGCTACTAATAACTAGTAAAGTCTCAACAAACGGACTATCAAAATAAAGTGTTACCTAAATATGCACTTGGTTTGCAATTCATCCATTCTGTTATTATGGAATTAAACTAATCAAGAGTTCTAGACTTTGACAAGTTATTCTTATTTGTTTTCATGTTGCTGTTCTCATGATTGCTGTATGAGATTTTTATAGACAACTATGCCTAGGGTCTTGAAGTTCTATCACACCACATGTAGCCACATGTTTTCTTACTTGTCATATGTAGCTCTTTAGGTTTTTACAACACCACTGATCACTATATGATAAAAGTGTGAAAATTAATCTTAAGAAGAAGTTTATACTAGTTCAAGTTTTCTCTGTGTGGATGTATTGTTCTGTTTTAGTGATGTTCTGTGACTTAACCTTGAAGGGAAAATAAATCACCTATGGGGTCAAAGCCTGTTCCCCAATGGTCTCTACTGAAGCCTTTGAAAGAGGCATATATACCCCTCGGGTCCCAGCAAGTTTTCACCAAGGTGGTAGGACCCAGCGATCCATTGCGCCACTTTGCATACCTTGTTTATTCGTGTAGCCTACCCTCCAGATAATAAAGATGCAATTGCATTGCAATTCATCCATTGTGTAGGATTATCCGTGAACAGGCCATTTCATTAAATGAACCCAACACCGCATTCCACAGTTCGGAACGATTCCCCATCGAACCATTAGTAAGTCATAAAACACAGTCATGGTGCCGAGATGGCTAAAGGAGATGTCACCCCCCTTTCCCTTTTTGTGCCTGTCTAATCTCATATCAGCGATGCCAGGACAGCAGGAAAAGATTTCTCTTTGTTCCCAGTATTTACCTCACATATATCTTAAGTATCATGTATGTTTTATATAACCTGTGGAGTTCTTTCTGTGTGTTTATAACCTTTATTACAGCCTTTTCGTAGGGTTTTCTACCTCAGTTATAGGAATTAATCACCAGAAGTTGCCTCATACATGTGTATCCTCTGTATTATGTATGCTTTAGTCAGCAGCCATATCACCCTGTAGCCCAAGACTGGTTGCCCACTGAAGCTAAGCAGGGCTGAGCCTGGTTAGTACCTGGATGGGAGACCTCCTGAGAAAAAAAACCAGGTTGCTGCTGGAGGAGGTGTTAGTGAGGCCAGCAGGGGGTGCTCACCCTGTGGTCTGTGTGGGTCCTAATGCCCCAGTGTAGTGACGGGGACACTATACTGTCAAAAGAGCACCGTCCTTCGGATGAGACGTAAAAACCGAGGTCCTGACTCTCTGTGGTCATTAAAAATCCCATGGCATTTCTCGTAAAGAGTAGGGGTGTAACCCCGGTGTCCTGGCCACATTCCACACATTGGCCCTTACCAATCATGGCCTCCTAATAATCCCCTTACATTGAATTGGCTCTATCACTCTCTCTCCTCTCTCCACCTATAGCTGGTGTGTGGTGAGCGCACTGGCGCCGTTGTACTGTGGCTGCCGTCGCATCATCCAAGTGGATGCTACACACTGGTGGTGGTTGAGGAGAGACCCCTGATATGATTGTAAAGCGCTTTGGGTGTACACTAGTACATATGAAAGCGCTATATAAATGCCTCATTCTCATTCTCATTCTTTATATTATCCAAGTTAATTTTGTGAGTTAAACACTTATCACAGCTAAATCCTTATTAACTTCCACCTCAACTATGGTAAATATATGTATTTTGGTACCTACTTGATGGGTAAATGATTTCTAGAATTTTGATATAAAGTAGATGTGTGTATGATGCACCATATTTAAACTATTAAGTTGGCTTATTAAAGCGTTTAACTAAACTCTCAGGAGTTTGGGCACAAGCGATCACGTGGACATTACGCTAATTACATGCAAGAACCGGAGAACGGGGCATAGGTCCCGCCCAAGACAATATCTGATTGGCTGTCACACTCGAAAGGACGGGATGGACACGCTTATAACCCAATGACAAGCAGCTAAGCGTTGCTTTTTGCCTTGCTTTTGCAGTGACCTTTGCTCTTGCTTATGTTTGTGCTGACCTTTCCGTCGTCCAGCGTGTATGCTTACATACTCTTCAAACCACCAAGAGCTCACTCAAAACTCATCAACTCTTCCGTAAGATCCTTCGTTGAACTTCGTCAAAGAAAACCCTCTCAGAGTCGCTTCAGACTCAGAGGAAACTCTGTTGCATAGCTACCCACAATCCAGGAAATCCCGCGAACGAAGCACCACCCGGCAAAGCCAACCAACCACTCACCATTGAGTGCTGTCCCTTTGAACGCATCATTGACCAACTGCCAGCCAATCAGCGCCGAAGAGATTCCCTCCAGCAACTTCGTCACAGAAGGGAACGCACGCGCTCACAGGAGCATCCATAAGTACACAATCTCATAATTCTGGCTGAACTGGTGCAGATCTTATTAAGAAAACAAACTAAGATTAAAGTGCTAGTAGATTGATTCTCTCAGGTTGCGGTCAAGAAATAGTGTCTAGCGCTAGACATTTGGGACTCCATTCACCCTCCGTTAATAACATCACTTTTCTCTGTCACTGTTTGAATAAATGTTTGTGTGTTTTCATTAGTTTAGTTTGTGTGTATTAGAGTAGTTCAATAAAGTCTTGCTTGATTTTACATACAAGCATCTTGTGCTGTGTGCTTACAAGTTACTGCCTTAAACTGTAGATTGTGTTACCTTGCTCATAATCAGTTATCATAATTTTATGATATTATTACCGTAGGCCACGGGATAATATTCTGTCTAGAATTGATAAAATACCCTAATCTCAACTTATCGGTGGACGAATAATTGATAAAGTGTTAAATATTAATTCTGAATAATTTGCATATTAATTTGGTTCTTGTTCACTGTAATTCAATCCCCCTTTGAGTTATATTGATCTTAATTCCCTTATTAATCTTACAATTGGGTTATTATGGAATCAAACTAATCAAGAGTTCTAGACTTTGACAGGTTATTCTTATTTGCTTTTATGTTGCTGTTCTCATGATTGCTGTATGAGATTTGTATAGACAACTATGCCTAGGGTTTTGAAGTTCTATCACACCACATGTAGCCACTTACATGTATGCTTACTTGGTAAATGTAACTCTTTGGGTAATTAAAACACCACTGGTCACTATATGATAAAAGTGTGAAAATTAATCATAAGAAGAAGTTTATATTAGTTCAAGTTTGCTCGGTGTGAAAATTAATCATATGTATAAGTTTATATTAGTTCAAGTTTGCTCTGTGTGGATGTATTGTTCTGTTCCAGTGATATTCTGTGACTCAACCTTGAAGGGAAAAGATATGACCTATGGGGTCAAAGCCTGTTCTCAAGTGGTATCTGCTGAAGCCTTTGCAAGAGGCACATATACCCCTCGGGTCCCAGCTAGTTTTCACCAAGGTGGTAGTACCCAGCGATCCTTTGCGCCACTTTGTATACCTTGTTTATTCGTGTAACCTGCCCTCCAGATAATAAAGATGCACTTGCTTTGCAATTTATCCATTGGGTTATTATGGAATCAAGCTAATGAATAGTTCTAGACTTTGACAGGTTCTTCTAATTTGTTTTCATGTTGCTGTTCTCATGATTGTTGTTCTCATGATTGTTGTATGATATTTTTTATAGACAACTATGCCTAGAGTCTTGAAGTTCTATCACACCACATGTTGCCACTCACATGTATGCTTACTTGGCATATGTAACTCTTTAGGTATTCACAACACCACTGGTCAATATATGATAAAAGTCTGAAATTTAATCATAAGAAGAAGTTTATATTACTGTAGTTCAAGTTTGCTCTGTGTGGATGTATTGTTCTGTTCCAGTGATGTTCTATGACTAAACCTTGAAGGGAAAAGATATGACCTATGGGGTCAAAGCCTGTTCTCCAATGGCATCTGCTGAAGCCTTTGCAAGAGGCATATATACCCCTCAGGTTCCAGAAAGTTTTCACCAAGGTGGTAGGACCCAGCGATCCATTGATCCACTTTGTATACCTTGTTTATTCGTGTAGCCTGCCCTCCAGATAATAAATATGACGGGTTCTTCTTATTTGTTTTCATGTTGCTATTCTCATGATTGCTGTATGATATTTTTATAGACAACTATGCCTAGGGTCTTGAAGTTCTATCACACCACATGTAGCCAAGTACATGTTTTCTTACTTGGCATATGTAACTTTTTAGGTATTTACAAAACCAATGGTCACTATATGATAAAAGTGTAAAAATGAATCATAAGAAGAAGTTTATATTAGTTCAAGTTTGCTCTGTGTGGATGTATTGTTCTGTTCCAGTGATGTTCTGTGACTCAACCTTGAAGGGAAAAGATATGACCTATGGGGTCAAAGCCTTTTCTCCAATGGTATCTGCTGAAGCCTTTGCAAGAGGCATATATACCCCTCAGGTCCCAGCAAGTTTTCACCAAGGTGGTAGTACCCAGTGATCCTTTGCACCACTTTGTATACCTTGTTTATTCGTGTAACCTGCCCTCCAGATAATAAAGATGCACTTGCTTTGCAATTCATCCGATGGGTTATTATGGAATCAAACTAATCAAGAGTTATAGACTTTGACAGGTTCTTATTATTTCTTTTCATGTTGCTATTCTCATGATTGTTGTGTGATATTTTTATAGACAACTATGCATAGGGTCTTGAAGTTATATCACACCACATGTAGCCACTTACATGTATGCTTACTTGGTAAATGTAACTCTTTTGGTATTTACAAAACCACTGGTCACTATATGATAAAAGTGTGAAAATTAATCATAAGAAGAAGTTTATATTAGTTCAAGTTTGCTTGGTGTGAAAATTAATCATAAATATAAGTTTATATTAGTTAAAGTTTGCTCTGAGTGGATGTATTGTTCTGTTCCAGTGATGTTCTTTGACTCAACATTGAAGGGAAAAGATATGACCTATGGGGTCAAAGCCTGCTCTCCAATGGTATCTGCTGAAGCCTTTGCAAGAGGCATATATACCCCTCTGGTCCCAGCTAGTTTTCACCAAGGTGGTAGTACCCAGTGATCCTTCGCACCACTTTGTATACCTTGTTTATTCATGTAACCTGCCCTCCAGATAATAAAGAGGCACTTCCTTTGCAATTCATCCATTGGGTTATTATGGAATCAAACTAATCAATAGTTCTAGACTTTGACAGGTTCTTCTAATTTGTTTTCATGTTGCTGTTCTCATGATTGTTGTATGATA
This sequence comes from Scardinius erythrophthalmus, assembly GCF_964197995.2. Classification (NCBI taxonomy): domain Eukaryota; kingdom Metazoa; phylum Chordata; class Actinopteri; order Cypriniformes; family Leuciscidae; genus Scardinius; species Scardinius erythrophthalmus. The sequence continues at coordinate 36,270,975 of NC_138226.1, read as the reverse complement.
TTTTTATAGACAACTATGCTTAGGGTCTTGAAGTTCTATCACACCACATGTAGCCACTTACATGTATGCTTAATTGGCATATGTTACTCTTTAGGTATTCACAACACCACTGGTCACTACATGATACAAGTGTGAAAATGAATCGTAAGAATAAGTTTATATTAGTTCAAGTTTGCTCTGTGTGGATGTATTGTTCTGTTCCAGTGATGTTCTGTGACTAAATCTGAAGGGAAAAGATATCACCTATGGGCTCAAAGCCTGTTCCCCAATGGTATCTGCTGAATCTTTTGCAAGAGGTTTTTATACGCCTTGGGTCCCAGCAAGTTTTCACCAAGGTGGTAGGACCCAGCGATCGATTTCGCCCCTTTGCTTACCTTGTTTATTCATGTAGCCAGCCCTCCAGATAATCAATATGCACTTGCTTAGCATTTTTTTTTCCATTGGGTTATTATGGAATCAAACTAATCAAGAGTTCTAGACTTTGACAGGTTCTTCTTATTTGCTTTCATGTTACTATAGACACATATGCCTAGGGTTTTGAAGTTCTATCACACCACATGTAGTCACTTACATGTATGCTTACTTGGCATATGTAATTATTTAGGTATTTACAACACCATTGTTCACTATATGATAAAAGTGTGAAAATTAATCGTAAGAAGTTTATATTAGTTCAAGTTTGCTCTGTGTGGATGTACTGTTCTGTACCAGTGATGTTCTGTGACTAAATCTGAAGGGAAAAGATATCACCTATGGGGTCAAAGCCTGTTCCCCAATAGTATCTTTTGCAAGAGGCATATATAACCCTCGGGTCCCAGCAAGTTTTCACCAAGGTGGTAGGACCCAGCGATCCATTTTGCGCCTTTGCTCACCTTGTTTATTCGTGTAGCCAGCCCTCCAGATAATCAATATGCACTTGCTTAGCATTTTTTCCATTGGGTTATTATGGAATCAAACTAATCAAGAGGTCTAGACTTTGACAGGTTCTTCTTATTTGCTTTCATGTTACTATAGACAACTATGCCTAGGGTTTTGAAGTTCTATCACACCACATGTAGTCACTTACATGTATTCTTACTTGGCATATGTAATTCTTTAGGTATTTACAACACCATTGTTCACTATATGATAAAAGTTTGAAAATTAATCGTAAGAAGAAGTTTATATTAGTTCAAGTTTGCTCTGTGTGGATGTATTGTTCTGTTCCAGTGATGTTCTGCGACTAAATCTGAAGGGAAAAGACATCACCTAAGGGGTCAAAGCCTGTTCCCCAATGTTATCTGCTGAAGCTTTTGCAAGAGGCATTTATACCCCTTGGGTCCCAGCAAGTTTTCACCAAGGTGGTAGGACCCAGCGATCCATTTCGCCACTTTGCTTACCTTGTTTATTCATGTAACCAGCCCTCCAGATAATCAATATGCACTTGCTTAGCATTTTTTCCATTGGGTTATTATGGAATCAAACAAATCAAGAGTTCTACACTTTGACAGGTTCTTCTTATTTGCTTTCATGTTACTATAGACAACTATGCCTCGGGTTTTGAAGTTCTATCACACCACATGTAGTCACTTACATGTATGCTTACTTGGCATATGTAACTCTTTAGGTATTTACAACACCACTGGTCACTACATGATAAAAGTGTGAAAATTAATCGTAAGAAGAAGTTTATATTAGTTCGAGTTTGCTCTGTGTGGATGTATTGTTCTGTTCCAGTGATGTTCTATGACTAAATCTGAAGGGAAAAGACATCACCTATGGGGTCAAAGCCTGTTCCCCAATGGTATCTGCAGAAGCTTTTGCAAGAGGCATATATAACCCTCGGGTCCCAGCAAGTTTTCACCAAGGTGGTAGTACCCAGCGATCCATTTCGCCACTTTGCTTACCTTGTTTATTCGTGTAGCCTGCCCTCCAGATAATCAATATGCACTTGCTTAGCATTTTTTCCATTGGGTTATTATGGAATCAAACTAATCAAGAGTTCTACACTTTGACAGGTTCTTCTTATTTGCTTTCATGTTACTATAGACAACTATGCCTAGGGTTTTGAAGTTCTATCACACCACATGTAGTCACTTACATGTATGCTTACTTGGCATATGTAATTCTTTAGGTATTTACAACACCATTGTTCACTATATGATAAAAGTTTGAAAATTAATCGTAAGAAGAAGTTTATATTAGTTCAAGTTTGCTCTGTGTGGATGTATTGTTCTGTTCCAGCGATGTTCTGCGACTAAATCTGAAGGGAAAAGATATCACCTAAGGGGTCAAAGCCTGTTCCCCAATGGTATCTGCTGAAGCTTTTGCAAGAGGCATATATAACCCTCGGGTCCCAGCAAGTTTTCACCAAGGTGGTAGGACCCAGCGATCCATTTCGCCCCTTTGCATACCTTGTTTATTCGTGTAGCCTGCCTTCCAGATAATCAGTATGCACTTGCTTAGCATTTCTTCCATTGGGTTATTACGGAATCAAACGAATCAAGATTTCTAGACTTTGACAGGTTCTTCTTATTTGCTTTCATGTTACTATAAGATCTATCACACCACATGTAGTCACTTACATGAATGCTTACTTGGCATATGTAATTCTTTAGGTATTTACAACACCATTGTTCACTGTATGATAACAGTGAGAAAATTAATCGTAAGAAAAAGTTTATATTAGTTCAAGTTTGCTCTCTGTGTATATATTGTTCTGTTCCAGTGATGTTCTTTGACTACATCTGAAGGGAAAAGATATCACCTATGGGGTCAAAGCCTGTTCCCCAATAGTATCTGCTGAAGCTTTTACAAGAGGCATTTATAACGCTCGGGTCCCAGCAAGTTTTCACCAAGGTGGTAGGACCCAGCGATCCATATCGCGCCTTTGCTTACCTTGTTTATTCGTGTAGCCAGCCCTCCGGATAATCAATATGCACTTGCTTAGCATTTTTCCCATTGGGTTATTATGGAATCAAACTAATCAAGAGTTCTACACTTTGACAGGTTCTTCTTATTTGCTTTCATGTTACTATAGACAACTATGCCTAGGGTTTTGAAGTTCTATCACACCACATGTAGTCACTTACATGTATGCTTACTTGGCATATGTAATTCTTTAGGTATTTACAACACCATTGTTCACTATATGATAAAAGTTTGAAAATTAATCGTAAGAAGAAGTTTATTTTAGTTAAAGTTTGCTCTGTGTGGATGTATTGTTCTGTTCCAGTGATGTTCTGCGACTAAATCTGAATGGAAAAGATATCACCTAAGGGGTCAAAGCCTGTTCCCCAATGGTATCTGCTGAAGCTTTTGCAAGAGGCATATATAACCCTCGGGTCCCAGCAAATTTTCACCAAGGTGGTAGGACCCAGCGATCCATTTCTCCCCTTTGCATACCTTGTTTATTCGTGTAGCCTGCCCTCCAGATAATCAATATGCACTTGCTTAGCATTTTTTTCCATTGGATTATTATGGAATCAAACTAATCAAGAGTTCTAGACTTTGACAGGTTCTTCTTATTTGCTTTCATGTTACTATAGACAACTATGCCTAGGGTCTTGAAGTTCTATCACACCACATGTAGTCACTTACATGTATGCTTACTTGGCATATGTAATTCTTTAGGTATTTACAACACCATTGTTCACTATATGATAAAAGTGAGAAAATTAATCGTAAGAAGAAGTTTATATTATTTCAAGTTTTCTCTCTGTGTATGTATTGTTCTGTTCCAGTGATGTTCTTTGACTACATCTGAAGGAATAACATACCACCTATGGGGTCAAAGCCTGTTCCCCAATGGTATCTGCTGAAGCATTTGCAAGAGGCATATATACCCCTCGGGTCCCAGCAAGTTTTCACCAAGGTGGTAGGACCCAGCGATCCATTTCTCCCCTTTGCTTACCTTGTTTATTCGTGTAGCCAGCCCTCCAGATAATCAATATGCACTTGCTTAGCATTTTTTTCCATTGGGTTATTATGGAATCAAACTAATCAAGACTTCTAGACTTTGACAGGTTCTTCTTATTTGCTTTCATGTTACTATAGACAACTATGCCTAGGGTTTTGAAGTTCTATCACACCACTTGTAGTCACTTACATGTATACTTACTTGGCATATGTAACTCTTTAGGTATTTACAACACCATTGTTCACTATATGATAAAAGTGTGAAAATTAATCGTAAGAAGAAGTTTATATTAGTTCAAGTTTGCTCTGTGTGGATGTATTGTTCTGTTCCAGTGATGTTTTGTGACTAAATCTGAAGGAAAAAGATACCACCTAGGGGTCAAAGCCTGTTCCCCAATGGTATCTGCTGAAGCTTTTGCAAGAGGCATATATACCCCTCGGGTCCCTGCAAGTTTTCACCAAGGTGGTAGGACTCAGCGATCCATTTCTCCCCTTTGCATACCTTGTTTATCCGTGTAAACAGCCCTCCAGATAATCAATATGCACTTGCTTAGCATTTTTTTCCATTGGGTTATTATGGAATCAAACTAATCAAGAGTTCTAGACTTTGACAGGTTCTTCTTATTTGCTTTCATGTTACTATAGACAACTATACCTAGGGTTTTGAAGTTCTATCACACCACATGTAGTCACTTACATGTATGCTTACTTGGCATATGTAATTCTTTAGGTATTTACAACACCATTGTTCACTATATGATAAAAGTGAGAAAATTAATCGTAAGAAGAAGTTTATATTAGTTAAAGTTTGCTCTCTGTGTATGTATTGTTCTGTTCCAGTGATGTTCTTTGACTAAATCTGAAGGGAAAATATATCACCTAAGGGGTCAAAGCCTGTTCCCCAATGGTATCTGCTGAAGCTTTTGCAAGAGGCATATATACCCCTCGGGTCCCAGCAAGTTTTCACCAAGGTGGTAGGACCCAGCGATCCATTTCGCCCCTTTGCATACCTTGTTTATTCGTGTATCCTGCCTTCCAGATAATCAATATGCACTTGCTTAGCATTTTTTCCATTGGGTTATTTTGGAATCAAACTAATCAAGAGTTCTAGACTTTGACAGGTTCTTCTTATTTGCTTTCATGTTACTCATGTTTCTATAGACAACTATGCCTAGGGTCTTGAAGTTCTATCACACCACATGTAGTCACTTACATGTATGCTTTCTTGACATATGTAATTCTTTAGGTATTTACAACACCATTGTTCACTATATGATAAAAGCAGAGGTGTATAGTCCAGGGGTCAGAAAGTATAAGTCCTGCCATATGTTTATTCCACGCATGAACTCAGCCAGCTGATTTCACTAATTAGTTCTATCTCCTGGCTGAATTAGCAAATCCAGGTGATTGGAACAAAATACTGAGGAGGACTTTTAATTTCTGAACCTGGACTTTACACCTCTGGCCAGATGTCAGCCAAGAGCAAAAGAAATAAACCAGAACTGGACCTTATCTGAGCCACAAAACCTGTGTATATTAAATATTAAGTCATCTCAGCCTTAATAAGCCTGTTAACAAGCAGAATCACTGACGTTTTTGTTGAGAATTAACAGAGGTTTAACTCTAATGTGTTTCATTTGAAGTCACCATAACAGTGATTTGTGTTTCCATTAGTTGGGCTCTTAACTCTTATTATGCCTTTTGTCTGTTTTTGGCCGCTGTGACAGTGTGTTTGTCAAACACATTTGCAAAAGCAAAAAAGCTAAAGTGAAATGAGATCAGGTGTGATGGTTACCTGTTGATGGTTTTGTAATCATCATGAAATAGACTGAGTCCCTGATGTTATTTGTATATAACTATTTTTTTGTTCCATCAATACATTTACATCACAAACCCTGTGTTACTCTAGCATGAGATCCAACAGTATTATACCTATCAGTTAAAATATTTTAATAAACATGAGCACAAAATTTTTACTTAGAGTGACACACACAGTTATTAACAATCAGTGTATGAATCTCAACAATGGTGACAATAAACAATATTCAGATAAACAGATCAACTCTGAACATCACAAAAAACTACTAAATGTCACTACAAAAACAACAGCAAAAAATAAATGAAAATATTTAGAATTAAACAAAATAATAGGACAATTCAGCTACATAATTTATTCATGCTGCAATGCATGCTGGGCGTTTTGTACTCTATGCTGGTACCCAGCATGCATTGCAGCAAGGGACTTTTGATTGTCACCATTGTTGGGATTCATACGCTGATTGTTGGTGTCTGTGTGTGTCATATTAAACTGACTTTTTCATGCTCATGTTTGTTATAATATTGCTCGATCTCATGCAGCAGTAACACAGGGTTTGTGATGTGAAAATATAATGGAACACAATTATTTGACTTTGAAAACATCAGTGATTCAGGCTTCTTCATGACGATTATAAAACAATCAACAGGTAACCATCATCACCTGATCTCATTTGACTTTATCTACTTTTGCTGCTTAACAAACATACTGTCTATCATAAGAGTTAAGAGCCCAACTAATGGAAACACTAATCGCTGTTATGGTGACTTCAAATGAACCACATTAGAGTTAAACCTCTGTTAATTCTCAATAAAAACTTCTGTAGACGTCTGACAGAAATAAAGTCAGTCTGGTTAGTAATAAGTGAAGCTGGTAATGCTGTTTGTGGAGTTGTTTAATCCTCCTCTGCTGAGATCTTCACAGATTTAATGTCTTCTTTTCTCTTCAGTTGATTTCATCTAAGGCTGTGACTGAAATCAGTTGTAGTTCTTGTTTCTGCTCATCTCTTTTTCTGTTCTCTTCTTTCCTTCAGTGATTCTGCTTGTTAACAGGCTTATTAAGGCTGAGATGACTCCATATTTAATATACACAGATTTTGTGGCTCAGATAAGGTCCAGTTGTGGTTTATTTCTTTTGCTCTTGGCTGACATGTGGCCAGAGGTGTAAAGTCCAGGTTCAGAAAGTAAAAGTCCTCCTCAGTATTTTGTTCCAATCACCTGGATTTGCTAATTCAGCCAGGAGATAGAACTAATTAGTGAAATCAGCTGGCTGAGTTCATGGGTGGAATAAACATATGGCAGGACTTCTACTTTCTGACCCCTGGACTATACACCTCTGGAGGAACTTGATGGGCTTTTGGCACTCCATCTTGTGCCTGCGCACTGCTATTGGATGGTGAGAGGCTTTCTTTTCCATAACAAACACGCCATACCATACAAACACACAGTCACACCAGCCAGAAAAAATAATAATAATGTTAGGGATTATTTTTGCCCCAGGGTGACACCCTTTACAGTACAGCTTATTGTGACTGTACTGGGGCGTTAGGACCCACTAAGGCCACAGGTTGATCAGACCTGCGTCCTCTCTAACACCTCTTCCAGCAGCTACCCAGTCTCCCAGAAGGTTTCCCATCCAGATAAAGACCAGGCTCAACCCTACTTAGCTTCGATGGGAGTGCAGGTGGAACCACTGCTGGCTGGTATTGCTTTCTTTGCAAGAGTTATAAAGACCAACTAATGGAAACAATAATCACCATTATGGTGATTTCAAATGAAACAGAGAGTTAAACCCCTGTTAATTCTCAGTGGACATCTGACAGAAATAAAGTAATTCTGGTTAGTAATAAGTGAAGGTGGTAATGCTTTTTGTGGAGTTGTTTAATCCTCTTCTGATGAGATCTTGAGAGATTTATTGTCGTCTTTTATCTTCTGTTGATTTCATCTAAGACTGTGGCTGAAGTCAGTTGTAGTTCTTGTGTTTATACTCATCTCCTTCAGTGATTCTGCTTGTTAACAGGCTTATTAAGGCTGAGATGACTCAAGCAAATGGCGAAATGGATCGCTGGGTCCTACCACCTTGGTGAAAACTTGCTGGGACCCGAGGCGTATATATGCCTCTTGCAAAAGCTGCAGCAGATACCATTGGGGAACAAGCTGTGACCCCATAGGTGGTATCTTTTCCCTTCAGATTTAGTCAAAGAACATCACTGGAACAGAACAATACAGCCACACAGAGCAAACTTGAACTAATATAAAATTCTTTTTACGATTAATTTTCACACTTTTATCATATAGTGGCCAGTGGTGTTGTAAATACCTAAAGATTTACATATGCCAAGTAAGCATACATGTAAGTGACTACATGTGGTGTGATAGAACTTCAAAACCCTAGGCATAGTTGTCTATAGTAACATGAAAGCAAATAAGAAGAACCTGTCAAAGTCTAGAACTCTTGATTCGTTTGGTTCCATAATATCCCAATGGAAGAAATGCTAAGCAAGTGCATATTGATTATCTGGAAGGCAGGCTACACGAATAAACAAGGTATGCAAAGGGGCGAAATGGATCGCTGGGTCCTACCACCTTGCTGAAAACTTGCTGGGACCCGAGGGGTATATATGCCTCTTGCAAAAGCTGCAGCAGATACCATTGGGGAACAAGCTGTGACCCCATAGGTGGTATCTTTTCCCTTCAGATTTAGTCAAAGAACATCACTGGAACAGAACAATACATCCACACAGAGCAAATTTAAACTAATATAAACTTCTTCTTACGATTAATTTTCACACTTTTATCATGTAGTGACCGGTGGTGTTGTAAATACCTAAAAAGAGTTACATATGCCAAGTAAGCATACATATAAGTGGCTACATGTTGTGTGATAGAACTTCAAGACCCTAGGCATAGTTGTCTATAGTAACATGAAAGCAAATAAGAAGAACCTGTCAAAGTCTAGAACTCTTGATTCGTTTGATTCCATAAAAACCCAATGGAAAAACTGCTAAGCAAGTGCATATTGATTATCTGGAAGGCAGGCTACACGAATAAACAAGTTATGGAAAGGGGCGAAATGGATCGCTGGGTCCTACCACCTTGGTGAAAACTTGCTGGGACCCGAGGGGTATATATGCCTCTTGCAAAAACTTCAGCAGATACCATTGGGGAACAGGCTTTGACCCCATAGGTGATATCTTTTCCCTTCAGATTTAGTCACAGAACATCACTGGAACAGAACAATACATCCACACAGAGCAAACTTGAACTAATATAAACTTCTTCTTACGATTAATTTTCACACTTTTATCATGTAGTGACCGGTGGTGTTGTAAATACCTAAAAAGAGTTACATATGCCAAGTAAGCATACATATAAGTGGCTACATGTTGTGTGATAGAACTTCAAGACCCTAGGCATAGTTGTCTATAGTAACATGAAAGCAAATAAGAAGAACCTGTCAAAGTCTAGAACTCTTGATTAGTTTGATTCCATAAAAACCCAATGGAAAAACTGCTAAGCAAGTGCATATTGATTATCTGGAAGGCAGGCTACACGAATAAACAAGTTATGGAAAGGGGCGAAATGGATCGCTGGGTCCTACCACCTTGGTGAAAACTTGCTGGGACCCGAGGGGTATATATGCCTCTTGCAAAAACTTCAGCAGATACCATTGGGGAACAGGCTTTGACCCCATAGGTGATATCTTTTCCCTTCAGATTTAGTCACAGAACATCACTGGAACAGAAAAATACATCCACACAGAGCAAACTTGAACTAATATAAACTTCTTCTTACGATTAATTTTCACACTTTTATCATGTAGTGACCGGTGGTGTTGTAAATACCTAAAAAGAGTTACATATGCCAAGTAAGCATACATGTAAATGACTACATGTGGTGTGATAGAACTTCAAGACCCTAGGCATAGTTGTCTATAGTAACATGAAAGCAAATAAGAAGAACCTGTCAAAGTCTAGAACTCTTGATTAGTTTGATTCCATAATAACCCAGTGGAAAAACTGCTAAGCAAGTGCATATTGATTATCTGGAAGGCAGGCTACACGAATAAACAAGGTATGCAAAGGGGCGAAATGGATCGCTGGGTCCTACCACCTTGGTGAAAACTTGCTGGGACCTGAGGGGTATATATGCCTCTTTCAAAAGCTTCAGCAGATACCATTGGGGAACAAGCTGTGACCCCATAAGTGATATATTTTCCCTTCAGATTTAGTCAAAGAACATCACTGGAACAGAACAATACATCCACACAGAGCAAACTTGAACTAATATAAACTTCTTTTTACGATAAATTTTTACACTTTTATCATATAGTGGCCAGTGGTGTTGTAAATACCTAAAGAGTTACATATGCCAAGTAAGCATACATGTAAGTGACTACATGTGGTGTGATAGAACTTCAAGACCCTAGGCATAGTTGTCTGTAGTAACATGAAAGCAAATAAGAAGAACCTGTCAAAGTCTAGAACTCTTGATTCGTTTGATTCCATAATAACCCAATGGAAGAAATGCTAAGCAAGTGCATATTGATTATCTGGAGGGCAGGCTACACGAATAAACAAGGTATGCAAAGGGGCGAAATGGTTTGCTGGGTCCTACCACCTTGGTGAAAACTTGCTGGGACCCGAGGGTTATATATGCCTCTTGCAAAAGCTTAAGCAGATACCATTGGGGAACAAGCTGTGACCCCATAAGTGATATATTTTCCCTTCAGATTTAGTCGAAGAACAACACTGGAACAGAACAATACATCCACACAGAGCAAACTTGAACCAATATAAACTTCTTCTTACGATTAATTTTCACAATTTTATCATATAGTGAACAATGGTGTTGTAAATACCTAAAGAATTACATATGCCAAGTAAGCATACATGTAAGTGACTGCATGTGGTGTGATAGAACTTCAAAATCATAGGCATAGTTGTCTATAGTAACATGAAAGCAAATAAGAAGAACCTGTCAAAGTCTAGAACTCTTGATTAGTTTGATTCCATAATAACCCAATGGAAAAAAAAATGCTAAGCAAGTGCATATTGATTATCTGGAGGGCTGGCTACACAAATAAACAAGGTAAGCAAAGGTGCGAAATGGATGGCTGGGTCCTACCACCTTGGTGAAAACTTGCTATGCAACCACAACCACAAAAGTTTTAAGAGCTAATGGATTTCCACCATCGAAAAATGCTTGCTGTAGCTTTGCTACAAGATTTATTTATGGAGAAGAAAGAAACACCCGTACTTTGGATGCACCCCCATCCGTCATGTTGACTCGCTGTGCCTGGAAAAAATGAGCGCGTCGCTTCAATTATTTGAAATAACGAACTTGAGCGCGCAAAAGACGCGATATGTGAACGGCCCTTGGTGAGCTAACTGTTACCTCCAATCAGGCCACGAGCTACTGGTAGCTCGCGAGCAACGTGTTGGAGAAGTGGGAAATCCTTATTTACCTTTTGAATGTTGAGCGTTATTAACTTTTGAATAAATGCTGACGCGGGACAACATGCCGATTTCCCAACACATTGAAAGGAGCAATGCCATTGTACCATTTTAATAGGCTACTTTTAAAGGCATATAGCTCAGTAATGTCAGTTTTATGTATTTTCTGAGAGGGGGCGGGATTTTTGTTGGGAAAGTCGGGAGCCCCCCCACACCCCTAGTTCCTACGTCTATGGCCCAATGACGCTACGATGAGTATTTACTACTTTTAAAAAATGCGGGTCAGGAAGCGGGTCGGGTACAATGCTTTCTTTCTTTTTTTTGCGGTCCGAGTTGCGGGCGGGTTCGTTGAAAACGTCGGTCGGGTACGGGTTGTTTATACATTAATCCGCGCATCACTGGTATATATGCCTCTTGCAAAAGCTTCAGCAGATACCATTGGGGAACAGGCTTTGACCCCATAGGTGGTATCTTTTTCCTTCAGATTTAGTCACAGAACATCACTGGAACAGAACAATACATCTACACAGAGCAAACTTGAACTAATATAAACTTCTTCTTAAGATTAAGTTTCACACTTTTATCATGTAGTGACCGGTGGTGTTGTAAATATCTAAAGAGTTACATATGCCAAGTAAGCATACATATAAGTGGCTACATGTTGTGTGATAGAACTTCAAGGCCCTAGGCATAGTTGTCTATAAAAATGTCATACAGCAATCATGAGAACAGCAACATGAAAACAAATAAGAAGAACCCGTCAAAGTCTATAACTTTTGATTAGTTTGATTCCATAATAACCCAATGGATGAATTGCAAAAAGCAAGTGCATATTTACTATCTGGATGGCAGGCTACACGAATAAACAAGGTATGCAAAGTGGTGTAATGGATCGCTGGGTCCTACCACCTTGGTGAAAACTTGCTGGGACCCGAGGGGTATATATGCCTCCAGCAAAGGCTTCAACAGATACCATTGGGGAACAGGCTTTGACCCCATAGGTTGTATCTTTTTCCTTCAGATTTAGTCACAAAACATCACTGGAACAGAACAATACATCCACACAGAGCAAACTTGAACTAATATAAACTTCTTCTTACGATTAATTTTCACACTTTTATCATATAGTGAACAATGGTGTTGTAAATACCTAAAAATGACATATGCCAAGTAAGCATACATGTAAGTGACTACATGTGGTGTGATAGAACTTCAAGACCCTAGGCATAGTTGTCTATAGTAACAAGAACGCAAATAAGAAGAACCTGTCAAAGTCTAGAACTCTTGATTAGTTTGATTCCATAATAACCCAATGGAAAAAATGCTAAGCAAGTGCAAATTGATTATCTGGAGGGCAGGCTACACGAATAAACAAGGTAAGCAAAGGGGCGAACTGGATCGCTGGGTCCTACCACCTTGGTGAAAACTTGCTGGGACCCGAGGGGTATATATCAGTGATGCGCCGGTTGATCCAAAATGAGCAGGTGCCTGCGGTCACCCGCGGGTCACGAGTGATCCAAAAATATGTTTAATGATATTCGGGTCGCGGACCGTCGGGTCAAATTTTAAAGGAGTGTCTTGCAACATGTTATCTACTACTAACATGTACAAGTTCAAATAAAGTTTTGACAAAAGAGTTTTTATAAAAAGATAAACCTCGCATATTTCAGCCTTTAAATCATTTTTATAAAAAGAATGAGTCAAAAAAGATAAATTACTGACATTTACAATGCACATTAGCTTATCTTTTATTATTAATAGTAGAATTCGGTCCGATTTTCCCGTGGCGTCTGTCGTTGCTATGCAACCACAACCACAAAAGTTTTAAGAGCTTATGGATTTCCACCATCGAAAAATGCTTGCTGTAGCTTTGCTACAAGATTTATTTATGGAGAAGAAAAAAACACCCGTACTTTGGGTGCACCCCCATCCGTCATGTTGACTCGCTGTGCCTGGAAAAAATGAGCGCGTCGCTTCAATTATTTGAAATAACGAACTTGAGCGCGCAAAAGACGCGATATGTGAACAGCCCTTGGCGAGCTAACTGTTACCTCCAATCAGGCCACGAGCTACTGGTAGCTCGCGAGCGACGTGTTGGAGAAGTGGGAAATCCTTATTTACCTTTTGAATGTTGAGCGTTATTAACTTTTGAATAAATGCTGACGCGGGACAACATGCCCGATTTCCCAACACATTGAAAGGAACAATGCCATTGTACCATTTTAATAGGCTACTTTTAAAGGCATATAGCTCAGTAATGTCAGTTTTATGTATTTTCTGAGAGGGGGCGGGATTTTTGTTGGGAAAGTCGGGAGCCCCCCCACACCCTTAGTTCCTACGTCTATGGCGCAATGACGCTACGATGAGTATTTACTACTTTTAAAAAATGCGGGTCAGGAAGCGGGTCGGGTACAATGCTTTCTTTCTTTTTTTTGCGGTCCGAGTTGCGGGCGGGTTCGTTGAAAACGTCGGTCGGGTACGGGTTGTTTATACATTAACCCGCGCATCACTGGTATATATGCTTCTTGCAAAAGCTTCAGCAGATACCATTGGGGAACAGGCTTTGACCCCATAGGTGGTATCTTTTTCCTTCAGATTTAGTCACAGAACATCACTGGAACAGAACAATACATCTACACAGAGCAAACTTGAACTAATATAAACTTCTTCTTAAGATTAAGTTTCACACTTTTATCATGTAGTGACCGGTGGTGTTGTAAATATCTAAAGAGTTACATATGCCAAGTAAGCATACATATAAGTGGCTACATGTTGTGTGATAGAACTTCAAGGCCCTAGGCATAGTTGTCTATAAAAATATCATACAGCAATCATGAGAACAGCAACATGAAAACAAATAAGAAGAACCCGTCAAAGTCTATAACTTTTGATTAGTTTGATTCCATAATAACCCAATGGGTGAATTGCAAAAAGCAAGTGCATATTTACTATCTGGATGGCAGGCTACACGAATAAACAAGGTATGCAAAGTGGTGTAATGGATCGCTGGGTCCTACCAACTTGGTGAAAACTTGCTGGGACCCGAGGGGTATTTATGCCTCCAGCAAAGGCTTCAACAGATACCATTGGGGAACAGGCTTTGACCCCATAGGTGATATCTTTTCCCTTCAAGATTTAGTCATAGAACATCACTGGAACAGAACAATACATCCACACAGAACAAACTTGAACTAATATAAACTTCTTCTTACAATTAATTTTTACACTTTAATCATATAGTGACCAGTGGGGTTGTAAATACCTAAAGAGTTACATATGCAAAGTAAGAAAACATATAAGTGGCTATATGTGGTGTAATAGAACTTCAAGGCCCTAGGCATAGTTGTCCATAAAAATTTCATACAGCAATCATGAGAACAGCACCATGAAAACAAATAAGAAGAACCCGTCAAAGTCTAGAACTCTTGATTAGATTGATTCCATAATAACCCAATGGATGAATTGCAAAGCAAGTGCATATTTATTATCTGGAGGGCAGGCTACACGAATAAACAAGGTATGCAAAGTGGTGCAATGGATCGCTGGGTCCTACCACCTTGGTGAAAACTTGCTGGGACCCGAGGGGTATATATGCCTCCAGCAAAGGCTTCAGCAGATACCATTGGGGAACAGGCTTTGACCCCATAGGTGATATCTTTTTCCTTCAAGGTTTAGTCATAGAACATCACTGGAACAGAACAATACATCCACACAGAGCAAACTTGAACTAATATAAACTTTTTCTTACAATTAATTTTCACACTTTAATCGTTGCCAAAAAAAAACATATAAGTGGCTACATGTGGTGTGATAGAACTTCAAAGCCCTAGGCATAGTTGTCTATAAAAATCTCATACAGCAATCATGAGAACAGCAACATGAAAACAAATAAGAAGAACATGTCAAAGTCTAGAACTCTTGATTAGTTTGATTCCATAATAACCCAATGGATGAATTGCAAAGCAAGTGCATATTTATTATCTGGAGGGCAGGCTACACGAATAAACAAGGTATTCAAAGTGGTGCAATGGATCGCTGGGTCCTACCACCTTGGTGAAAACTTGCTGTGACCCGAGGGGTATATATGTCTCTTGCAAAGGCTTCAGCAGATACCATTGGGGAACAGGCTTTGACCCCATAGGTGATATCTTTTCCCTTCAAGGTTTAGTAATAGAACATCACTGGAACAGAACAATACATCCACACAGAGCAAACTTGAACTAATATAAACTTCTTCTTACGATTAATTTTCACACTTTTATCATATAGTGTCCAGTGGTGTTGTAAATACTTACAGAGTTACATATGCCAAGTAAGAAAACATATAAGTGGCTACATGTTGTGTGATAGAACTTCAAGACCCTAGGCATAGTTGTCTACAGAGGTGTATAGTCCAGGGGTCAGAAAGTAGAAGTCCTGCCATATGTTTATTCCACCCATGAACTCAGCCAGCTGATTTCACTAATTAGTTTTATCACCTGGCTGAATTAGCAAATCCAGGTGATTGGAACAAAATACTGAGGAGGACTTTTACTTTCTGAACCTGGACTTTACACCTCTGGCCAGATGTCAGCCAAGAGCAAAAGAAATAAACCAGAACTGGACCTTATCTGAGCCACAAAACCTGTGTATATTAAATATTGAGTCATCTCAGCCTTAATAAGCCTGTTAACAAGCAGAATCACTGAAGTTTTTGTTGAGAATTAACAGAGGTTTAACTCTAATGTGTTTCATTTGAAGTCACCATAACAGTGATTTGTGTTTCCATTAGTTGGGCTCTTAACTCTTATTATATCTTTTGTCTGTTTTTGGCCGCTGTGACAGTGTGTTTGTCAAACACATTTGCAAAAGCAAAGAAAGCTAAAGTGAAATGAGATCAGGTGTGATGGTTATCTGTTGATGGTTTTGTAATCATCATGAAATAGACTGAGTCCCTGATGTTATTTGTTATATTTTTTTGTTCCATCAATACATTTACATCACAAACCCTGTGTTACTCTAGCATGAGATCCAACAGTATTATACCTATCAGTTAAAATATTTTAATAATCATGAGCACAAAATTTTTACTTAGAGTGACACACACAGTTATTAACAATCAGTGTATGAATCTCAACAATGGTGACAATAAACAATATTCAGATAAACAGATCAACTCTGAACATCACAAAAAACTACTAAATGTCACTACAAAAACAACAGCAAAAAATAAATGAAAATATTTAGAATTAAAGGAGCTGTATGTAAGAAATCTATTTCAATTAATCATAAAATTGCCCTGATGTGTCACTAGACATTAAGAAATCATGTTCATTTCAAATACTTATATCACTGACAACAGTAGTATGGCTAGGATATTGTCATTTAAAAAGTGGACTTGCAGCCCTCAACTGATGTTGATGTTGTCATTTTGTGTTTTGGCCTGAGCGCCGCCCTCCACCTATCTACCAATCACGAAGTCAGTAGTGTTTCGGGATCCGGGTTGCCAGCTTTGCTCTAACCTAACCTACCCTAACTCTAGTCGGATAAAAATGTCTAACGTTACTAAATCAAAAAGACCTCGTTATAATTCAGAAATTCGTTGTGACAAAGTCCGAAATAAAACCAGAATTTGTGTAGGAGATGCTTTTGAAAGATGGAGGCGGCTGAAAACGGAGAAGAATTTGAACACAGACGCCAACGTTGCTAATTTTCTCCTAGACAGGTAAGATTCATCTATGCTTGGCTAACTTGTACTGGATGTCAATGGAATAATAAATAATAAGGAAGTATTATTTTGTTGTTTAAGTCTATATGTTTTTTGTTTTGTTTTACTATTATCCTTTTTTTTCCTCAGATTTTTTTTGAATTGTAATTGTATTTATATGTTCAAAATAAAGAAATCAAATCAAATTAAATATCAAATCAAAAACGCTTATCTCTTCAGCTATTATGGCCCCAGCACCTCAACAATTAGTACATTTTTTAAATAAGTAATTACTCATCAAAATATCTCTCATAAAGCATAAACACAATTAACAGAAAAAAAAACTTACTGTGTACGTCTCGTCGTCACTTGCCATTGGAAGCTCATTGAAGCAGCCTATGTTTCTGCTGAATCCTGCAGCTTATCTGGCAACCTCGAGTCAGGGGGGAGGAGGAGGGGATACACGGCTCTACAGTATTTTTAAAGTGATTGCAGTACCAGTTTTGGCCACAATCCTACATACGGTTAGCCTGGCTCCGCCCTCCTACGTACTTCCGCTCAATTTCATTTTCCTTCAGTACTACGTCTGGGACTGCTGTATATTCTTAGGTTTCCAGAACCAAATTTTTTGTAGGACCAATCAGCGAACAGATGGAGTGGCTGAGAACGATGACGTTGATGTAGTGCGTCAGTTTGAGTTGGAATAATGGCAGCGCAGAAAGACGTGAGAAAAGCTATTCGGTCCGTTGTTGCAAAACGGCCGATTATACAGAAGTTAAAGCCGGAGCAAGAACAATGTTTGCTAAGTTTTGTTGGTGGCAATGATGTTGTGGCCCTCCTCCCCACCGGGTTCGGGAAAAGTTTGATTTCCAGCTCACTCCGTTAGCACTAGAATTCGTGCCAGAATTCCATAACTACTAAACTGCCGCAAGCAGTCATTTTGATCGCTATTCAAAGCTCTGGGCTATCTTTAATGATAAATCCCCAATTGAGAGATTAATACATTTATTGTACTAGGATGTCTTTTAAAAACAAAACAACACCATACTGTACATTTAAACAAGTTTAATTATAATTTATAAATAAATAATATTCGTAGATGCCCTGAACAAAATAGCCTATATGTTTTCATGTTTCCACTGTTTGATCGCGCCCGCCGACACACACACACCATATTCCAGCATTGCAGCCTGTTCATTATAGCCATAATAAAATAAAATAATAAAATACTCAACCTAACATATAAATTCAACTGCTTCTCAGTAGCCTACTAGTAGGCTACAATTCGTACCATTTTATGCGTGTGATGATTTTTTCCGTCGATATTGGACCGTGAGTGAAGTTCAAAATCCTATGATAAAGAATAGTTTAGCGTTTAAATACATCGAAAATGTTGAAACATTTGGATTCTAATTAGAGAGTTACGTGAGCCCAACGCCGCTTACTTTCACTTTCGCTTATAAAGCATTTCATTTTGGCTTTAAATGTAATGATATTCAGAACAGAACAAGAATGAAAAAATAACTAAAGGCTTTAGTTATTTTTACATTCTTGTTCTGTTCTGAATATCATTACATTTAAATGATTTGTGTTGAATAGCCTATGTTTAGTGTATTTTTTACCACATTTTATTGTTGCGTATATTGGTATAATAATACCGCGAAATTCAGTGCGGTCAATATGACCGTTTATGACCGAAATAGGTAAATAATAGGCTATGTTCATTTGTTTTTTTTTTTGCCTTGTGTAATTTATATGAAAAACATTTTAAATGAAAATACAGACACTTTTAGGAATAGTCAGGCACCAGAAGGATTGTATTTATTTTTTCAACAAAGTTATTGCAGATATAAAATTCAAAACGGTAAAAATGACTGGCAGTTCTAGTGGTGAATGAGTTAGCTAAGGCGAACGATAGGGATGCAAAGCCGATAGTTGTTGTCTTCTCCCCTCTTGTTGCACTAATGGAGGACCAAGTGAAGGAGGCAGAAAAGTTGTTTCCGTATCGCGCAGTAGCCTGGTGATCACTGTACAGCATTTGCGGCAGATCCGAAACGACCGCAGCGGCGTACTGTTAATGATTAGACCCAGCTTCGACAGTTGACTGAATACATCACTGTCCTTAGTGTCAAATATACATTTAGAATTTGCAATTGTTCCTTGAACTCTTAAATTCGATTAACAAAACCAGCAGCTCTCGTTGACAGACATCTTATTCTAAACATAATCCACTGATCATTTGGACTTCTTGTTTCCGCCGGCCGGTTTCGGCGCATGACATACGTCACGACCACACGTTAGCGATTGGCTATGGCAGATCCTGAGTGACTCTGGGCAGATCCAATAGTTTTGAACTTTAACAGAGAACCCGCCTACAAGGAAGTAAACGTTTCTCAATGGAGCGAGGCCAGACTCTCTGTACAAATGAAATGTACTAGAGTCTGGTAGAACCAGGCTAACATACGGTACCTTTAAACAAAATAATAGGACAATTCAGCTACATAATTTATTCATGCTGCAATGCATGCTGGGCGTTTTGTACTCTATGCTGGTACCCAGCATGCATTGCAGCAAGGGACTTTGGATTGTCACCATTGTTGAGATTCATACGCTGATTGTTGATGTCTGTGTGTGTCATATTAAACTGACTTTTTCGTGCTCATGTTTGTTAAAATATTCTGATTCTTACAGTATAATATTGCTCGATCTCATGCAGCAGTAACACAGGGTTTGTGATGTGAAAATATAATGGAACACAATTATTTGACTTTGAAAACATCAGTGATTCAGGCTACTTCATGACGATTATAAAACCATCAACAGGTAACCATCATCACCTGATCTCATTTGACTTTACCTTCTTTTGCTGCTTAACAAACATACTGTCTATCATAAGAGTTAAGAGCCCAACTAATGGAAACACTTATCGCTGTTATGGTGACTTCAAATGAACCACATTAGAGTTAAACCTCTGTTATTTCACAATAAAAACTTCTGTAGACATCTGACAGAAATAAAGTCAGTCTGGTTAGTAATAAGTGAAGCTGGTAATGCTGTTTGTGGAGTTGTTTAATCCTCCTCTGCTGAGATCTTCACAGATTTAATGTCTTCTTTTCTCTTCAGTTGATTTCATCTAAGGCTGTGACTGAAATCAGTTGTAGTTCTTGTTTCTGCTCGTCTCTTTTTCTGTTCTCTTCTTTCCTTCAGTGATTCTGCTTGTTAACAGGCTTATTAAGGCTGAGATGACTCAATATTTAATATACACAGATTTTGTGGCTCAGATAAGGTCCAGTTGTGGTTTATTTCTTTTGCTCTTGGCTGACATGTGGCCAGAGGTGTAAAGTCCAGGTTCAGAAAGTAAAAGTCCTCCTCAGTATTTTGTTCCAATCACCTGGATTTGCTAATTCAGCCAGGAGATAGAACTAATTAGTGAAATCAGCTGGCTGAGTTCATGGGTGGAATAAACATATGGCAGGACTTCTACTTTCTGACCCCTGGACTATAGACCTCTGGATAAAAGTGAGAAAATTAATCGTAAGAAGAAGTTTATATTAGTTAAAGTTTGCTCTCTGTGTATGTATTGTTCTGTTCCAGTGATGTTCTTTGACTAAATCTGAAGGGAAAAGATATCACCTATGGTGTCAAAGCCTGTTCCCCAATGGTATCTGCTGAAGCTTTTGCAAGAGGCATATATAACCCTCGGGTCCCAGCAAGTTTTCATCAAGGTGGTAGGACCCAGCGATCCATTTTGCGCCTTTGCTTACCTTGTTTATTCGTGTAGCCAGCCCTCCAGATAATCAATATGCACTTGCTTAGCATTTTTTTTCCATTGGGTTATTATGAAATCAAACTAATCAAGAGTTCTAGACTTTGACAGGTTCTTCTTATTTGCTTTCATGTTACTATAGACATCTATGCCTAGGGTCTTGAAGTTCTATCACACCACATGTAGTCACTTACATGTATGCTTACTTGGCATATGTAACTCTTTAGGTATTCACAACACCACCGGTCACTACATGATAAAAGTGTGAAAATTAATCGTAAGAAGAAGTTCATATTAGTTCAAGTTTGCTCTGTTTGGATATATTGTTCTGTTCCAGTGATGTTCTGTGACTAAATCTGAAGGAAAAAGATACCACCTATCAAAGCCTGGTCCCCAATGGCATCTGCTGAAGTTTTTGCAAGAGGCATATATACCCCTCGGATCCCAGCAAGTTTTCACCAAGGTGGTAGGACTCAGCGATCCATTTGTGACCCGTCACGGAAACCAGGGACACAAGTCGGCAGCACAACTTTCGAGCAAAAAGAGAAAGAAGCGTTTTTATTTCAAAATTGGTGATTTTCGTTTTTTTGCGGAATCTGTTAGTTGAGATCACGAAGAAGCCTCTCCATGTTTGAGATAGCAGTATTGGTATATTTAAAAGCGTACATTTTGATGTTGAAATCGGCTTGTTTTTCAGAGATTCTAGCACGCAGTAGGGGCGTGTCATTGTCGGTGCGTATTTCCATACTGAATAAGCCGGCGTGGCTACTTATTATGCAGCGCTCTGGCTGGCTCTATCTGATTTCAAAATTCAATGAAGATGGACGCCAATAACATTACGATGGCCAGCAATCGATTTAAATAATAGGTTACATGGGGTTTAATTTGTCATTTAATGAGATGTAGCCTAATACATGTTGTCAGTGCCGATCCGCCTATGTATTAAACATACATATGAATGGTACAGTAGTAGAGCTTTCGCCACCCGTATCAGAGGTTATGAGTTCGAATCCGCCCTTGAGCAGTTTTTCTTTTCTCGTATAGTTTTTTTTTCTCTCATCAAAACGATTATGTTCATCAGTGGTTGTATATCAAGCAGGGACACGCAAACGCCTGAATTATTTTGTGATTTCAACAGAATGAATAGAGAGTATCCGCAACGCAACGGATTGAAGCGCGCGTCGAGTGAAGACAGAGAAAACACTGTATCTGCGCCACTGATCGCAGCGGCAACGAGCACTAGATCACTTGAAAAAAAACAAACACACATTTCAGCGCTAGTATCTTATTTAAAAAAAAACGAACGAAATGAATGCTCTGCCAGTTAACTGGAGATGTTTTATTTATTTATAGAATTGGTACATTCGTGTCGCGAGATGTTTTAAAAAGTGGTGGGAACATGTCCCATCCGTCCCATCCGCAAATTATGCCTATGCCTATTTCCATAGTTTATTGCTTATTATTTATAATTAGTCTGTGAAACGTACTCGGTTACTAATGTAACCTCGGTTCTCTCTAGAAGAGGGAACGAGTATTGCGTAAGTAGCTTATGCATCGGGAAAGTCTTCTTTCTTCGAGATCTGAAGCCCAAAAATTATCCTTAATTTTGTATTCATTGTCAACGCAGTGCAGCAGCCGACAGACCTAGGCAGGCTGTATAAGCGTGCTCATTGGCTGCTCGGCGGCAACTGTTTAAGCCTATCGGTGAGCGCTCTGAACGCGGCAACCAATGAGGGCGCTTCGCGCCCTCCACACCCTTCTAACCGTCAGAATGGGCGTGGCCAGCGTGTATATATTCAGCGCTCACAGGCTAAAATTCTGGTTTTCGCAGTCTGAAGTGCAAAAGCTCGTGGCGCGACACGGCAGGTTACGCAATACTCGTTCCCTCTTCTAGAGAGAACCGAGGTTACATTAGTAACCGAGTACGTTCTCTTACGAGAGGTTCTCTCGTATTGCGTAAGTAGCTTACGCATCGGGAACCCTTTGTCAACGCCGTGTGCGCCGAGCATCCAGCCCATGAATCCCAGGGGAACCGGGGAAAACACTCTGCTGGGAAATGTGGCCGGTCGGAGAGACGGGCCAGCGTAGTACATGCACTTCATGCAGCATATGAAATAGAGCGGCGCGGCCGGTCTATAAACATATAACAGTACAAACAGTAGGGCCGGCAGAGCGAGCCCATACAGTACATAAGCACTCATAAGGGTAGGAGAAAACGACATAGTCGGTCTCACATGAAGAGAAAAATTCCCGCGCGGCAGAGAATAATACGGGCGGCCAGCTGCGCGGGCCAGCACCGATAACAGCGCGTAACGGGAAATAGGAAACAGAACGGATCAGCCGGTCTGAGTCAAACACTTCACCCTGAGTAGTTACCAGAATAGCGCCAGCATATGAACGTAGTCTGCACACGAGAGCTGGGCAGAGCATACATGTCACTTATACTGACAATATTTTTGCCTGTAGGGCAGGAACTTCCAGGTTATAAAACCTCACAAATATTGACGGGGAGGCCCAGCCCGCCGCCATACAAATGTCGTGGATAGAAATTCCACTGGACCAGGCCCACGACGAGGCCATGCCTCTAGTGGAATGGGCTCTGATGCCCAGAGGGCACTGCAGGTGTTTGGAGGCATAAGCTGCTGCTATCGCGTCCACTATCCACCTGGACAAGCTCTGCTTCGAGGCAGCAAGACCTTTGGTACGTCCGCCGAAGGAAACAAAGAGCTGCTCTGAACGCCTGAAAGCGGCGGAGCGCGTGATGTAAACTCTCAGCGCCCGAACAGGGCATAGGAGGTTATCACTGTCCCCACTATCGGATGCTGGCAGAGCCGAGAGGGAAATAACTTGTGCCCTAAACGGGGTTCCAATCGCTTTGGGGATGTAACCGTGCCTCGGTCTGAGAATGACTTTCGAGTCATTCGGCCCGAACTCGAGACATGCAGGGCTAACAGATAGCGCGTGCAAATCACCCACTCGTTTGACTGAAGACAGAGCTATCAGAAAAACGGTTTTAAGCGACAGATACTTTAGATCCGCGGATTCAAGCGGTTCAAAGGGAAAAGCCTTTAGGGCCGCCAGGACCAAGGACAAATCCCACGAGGGAACCGAGGGGGGCCGCGGGGGATTCATCCGTCTAGCTCCTCTGAGGAAGCTGATAATGAGCTCATTCCTTTCCATTACCCGGCCGCGCGTCGTCTCAGCGAACGCTGCAATAGCGGCCACATATACTTTGAGCGTGGAAGGGGATCTGCCCTTTTCCAACAGCTCTTGTAAGAAGGAGAGCACCCGCGGGACCCCGCATGCGCGCGGATCCAAGTTTTTAGTAGCGCACCATTTAGAAAACACAGACCATTTAGACGCGTAGAGCCGTCTCATGGAGGGGGCTCTCGACTGTGTGATCGTGTTCACGACCCCTTCTGACAGGTCAACGGGTATCCGTTGATTACCCATGCATGCAGCGACCAGCGCTCTGGATGGGGATGCCAGATCGATCCAGCGGCTTGGGAGAGGAGATCCTTTCTCACCGGGATCGGCCATGGGGGTGAGTGCGACAGCCTCACTAGCTCTGGGTACCAAGTTTGGTTTTCCCATCGCGGGGCTATAAGCAGCACTGAGTGGTGCGTTTCTCTGATCCTCGAAATGACCTGTGGCAACAGGGAGATCGGAGGAAAAACATACAGCGGGAGGCTGGGCCATGTCTGGGACAGCGCGTCCTCGCTCTTCGAATAAAACTTCGGGCATTGAGCATTGTCTTTCGACGCAAAGAGGTCGATTTCCGTTCTGCCGAATAGGCGCCAGAGAAACTGGACTGTCTGGGGGTGCAGAGACCATTCTCCCGGGGGAATGTTGTCCCTGGATAGTCTGTCTGGACCGACATTCAGGTGGTCCGGCACGTGCGCGGCTCTCAGCGAGCGCAGCGAGCGGTAAGCCCACACGAGAAGGCGTTCTGTCAGCCTGCACAGATTCCTGGATCTGACACCGCCCTGTCGGTTCACATAGGATACCACGGACATGTTGACCAAGCGGACTAGCACATGGTGATTCTGTATGAATGGGAGGAAGCGCCTGAGCGCGTTCTCGACCGCCATCATCTCCAAACAGTTTATGTGGAGGCATTTTTCCCGGTCTGACCATAGGCCCAAAGCCGGTTTGCCCTCGAACAGAGCGCCCCAGCCTGAGGTGGAAGCGTCCGTCGAGATAACTTTGCGGTGTGAGATAGCTCCCATTGTCACTCCCCGCTGGTACCAGTCGGCCGCTAACCAGGGCTTCAGAGCTGAAACGCAGCTCTGAGACACTCTGATGCGAACACCGCCGGAAGCCCATGCTCTGTGAGGCACTCGGGCATTCAGCCAGCGTTGTAGCGGGCGCATTCGTAAAAGACCCAGCCGAAGCACTGCTGCGGCTGAGGCCATACAACCCAGTAACCTCTGAAATGTTTTGAGAGGTACGGTGCTGCCCGGCCGGAGGGACGCGGCCAGGCGTCGAATGCAGCGCGCTCGCTGTGTCGACAGGCGGGCCGTGTACTGATATACCTGACCGTCGAAGGCGAATCTCAAGAATGGCCTGTGACGGGGTATTATCTGGATCTGAAAGTACGCGTCTTTTAGATCGAGAGATATAAACCAGTCCCTCGGGCGAATTTGCGCGAGAATTTGTCTGGTTGTGAGCATTTTGAACGGTCTTCTCATAAGAGCCTTGTTCAAACGTCTCAGATCCAAAATTGGTCTGAGAGCTCCGTCCTTCTTGGGAACGAGGAAATAACGGCTGTAAAAGCCCGACTCGCTCATGGAAGGGGAAACCGGTTCTATAGCCCTTTTGCACAGAAGTGTAGCTATTTCTGCTCGAAGTAGATGTGCTACTTCCACATTCACTCTGGTCTCGATACGCGCTTGAAAGCGCGGAGGGCGGCGAGCGAACTGCAGAGTATAGCCCTGTTTTACTGTGCTTAGCACCCGTTCTGATGTGCCTGGAATAGCTTCCCACGCTTTTGCGTGTGCAGCCAGGGGTAGAATGGCCTCCGGGCTCCGATCGCCGCGCATCGCGGGCTCGAGAGCTCGAAACGGAGGGGCGGGCGCGGCGCGCGCGCTCTTGGTGCTTAGATACGGCGGATCGCACGCAGCGATAGCTGGCCGTTTTACACACAGTGTCCCGGTGGCTTTAGACGGGGAACATATAGTGTGAGGCGCGACGCGCGATGTCGGCGCCGGGGCGAAAATGTTAGTTAGTATGTGTGAGCGCTCGAGGGCGGGCACAGGACTTACATTTCAGGGGCGGGCGCGGCGCGCGCGCTCTTGGTGCTTAGATACGGCGTATCGCACGCAGCGATAGCTGGCCGTTTTACACACAGTGTCCCGGTGGCTTTGGACGGGGAACATATAGTGTGAGGCGCGACGCGCGATGTCGGCGCCGGGGCGAAAATGTTAGTTAGTATGTGTGAGCGCTCGAGGGCGGGCACAGGACTTACATTCAAAACATGACCGGTCGTGCGAGGCCGTGTGACAGAGCGGGCAGTGAGTAGGTGTGGGCATGGAGAAGTGGACACGTGACCTACTTCTAACACTAAAGCGGCTTTTGCCTGCTTCATGAGAGTGGGCTCTGTGAGAGACACGGGATGTATAGTGCTTGTGTACAGGGGTGAGCACAGAAACGTGGGCACATTCACTGTACTAGAAACACATACGGCGTCAGCCGTGCAACCAGACATTATGCTCTTTTGAAATTTCTCTGGGTTGCCGTGAGAACGGCGGATGCGCGCAGGCGAGCGGGTAGATATACCGGCTCGTTGACTGCGAGGTAAACAGCTGCAGTAGCCGTGGCAACGGGGACTGACAGTGCGTGAAGCTTCGACGGTGGTCCAGCCGCAGAGCGGGGCTTAACCGTCTTTTCTTCTCTCGTGTTTAGACGCTCATAAATACTCGAGCACCCTGAGTAGGTGTGGTGCGAGAGGCGGGTTCGCTTTCTGTAAGTAAGAAAGACTGGCCGCGAGCTCGGAGAAGCAAGCAGCATAAATTTTTATCTGCCCCCGAGAGCTGGGATCGAACGCGGATCTCCCGCACGAAAGCGTATGATTCTGCCACTGAGCCACAGGGGCAAACACATTAGCTTTCGGTTAGCGCGAGCATATAAAAAGCGACCTCATGTGACGCGTCGGCGTTTGTTTGCAGGCGTGCGTGTGTTTAAAACAGGCTCGTTTACTGCAATAGTAATATTTCCAGTCGCCTGAACTTAAGAGGGGACTGAGAAATGTGTGAGAATTGGCGGTTGTCCAGCCGTAGCGAGACTAACACACTCTCTTCTCTTTTCGCCGGTGAGTGAGGCGCGCACGCTGAACGCTGCTCGTGACCGTCCGCTTCGTCATCCCTTGAACGGCGCAATCTGCGCGGCCCAACGAGGGAGAGAACGGGCTTGCTTTCTGTATGTAAGAAAAACTGGCCGCGAGCTCGGAGAAGCGAACAGCATAAATTTTTAACTGCCGCGAGAGCGGGGACCGAACCCGGGTCTCTAGCTTGACAGTCTAGGATTCCGTCACTGAGCCACAGGGGAGAATACAGGGGTTTGCTTGCAGGCGAGCGTCTATTTATAACAGGCTCGTATACTGCAATAGTAACAATTCCAGTCGCCTGAACTTAAGAGGGGACTGAGAAATGTGTGAGAAATGGAGGTTATAGTCCAGGCCACAGCGGGACGAAAACACTCTGTTCCCCTTTCACCGGTGAGTGACGCGCGAGGACGGAGTAGCTTTCTTGTAACGTAAAGAGAGCTCCAAGACCTTCCGCTCCTGCCATCCCTTGTGAGCGGCGCAGTTTGCGCGGCTCGAACAGAGGGAGAGGAAACTCGCTCCGAGACCGTCCGCTCCTGCCATCCCTTGTGAGCGGCTCAGTTTGCGCGGCTCGAACAGAGGGAGAGGAAACTCGCTCCGAGACCGTCCGCTTCTGCCATCCCTTGTGAGCGGCGTAGTTGCACGGCTCGAACAGAGGAAACCGAAAAGCTAACCGAAAGCATTGTCTAGAGTACGGGTATCTATCACATTCGCCTCATCTCCTGACGCGGCGGCGGCGCAGGCGAGAGCCGGCGGTTGAGCGGCCGGGAGGGAGAGGGCGAGAGAGAGCTCGAGGGAGAGGTTCCGGCGAGCTCCTCAGTCACAACAGTCTCCGGTGGTCGCTGCGAGCGGCGCTTCTTATTGCGCGGCCCGGCAGGGACAGGCGGAGCGACAGCTTGGTCGAAAGCTTCAAGTCGAGCCCGCAGGGTCGACATTGAAAGCTCTTCGCACTCGGAGAGTGCAGTGGCGGCGTGCCCGCGGCCCAGGCGGAGAGCGCAGAGAGGTGGCGGTCTCCGTTGCTGAGCGGGGCGCGGCACGAGCCGCAGGAAAAACGAGGCGTTTTTACAAAAACGCCTCGTGCGCCTGTGTGCTCTTTAGAATACACACAGTAACAGTAATAATGTAAAGGATATGTCGCCAGATAGCGTAGCAGGCACGGATGGCTGAAGGCGGCGAAGACGGCCGGCTTCCTCAGGTGCTGTCCTAAGCTTGCTGGTCGCTGGTTTCAACGGCGGCGGCTCTCAAGATCCAGCGATGCGAAGAGCGTCGCTGAAGACAAGAAAATCAGAATTTTAGCCTGTGAGCGCTGAATATATACACGCTGGCCACGCCCATTCTGACGGTTAAAAGGGTGTGGAGGGAGCGATGGTTGCCGCGTTCAGAGCGCTCACCGATAGGCTTAAGCAGTTGCCGCCGAGCAGCCAATGAGCACGCTTATACAGCCTGCCTAGGTCTGTCGGCTGCTGCACTGCGTTGACAATGAATACAAAATTAAGGATAATTTTTTGGCTTCAGATCTCGAAGAAAGAAGACTTTCCCGATGCGTAAGCTACTTACGCAATACGAGAGAACCTCTCGTAAGAGAACCTTTCATTGACAATGGCAATAAAATCTATTCTGATTCTGATTCATAGCCTACTCATACTGTGTGTGTATATATATATATATTTCTCACATAGCACATCCTGTTTTTGATTTGAACATTGTCTAGAATTTATCTTATTTTTTATTCAGTGTACACTAGAGTTGCCTATACAGTTTTATCGGTAGATGCTAAGAGACATTTATTTATATATTACCTGTTTGAAAACTTATTTTTTTTTCTTTGATGGCACATTTTCCTTTCTGCTTTTTCGTGCTTTACAGCTTTACAGGGGGTATGGCTTATCTAAATGATATGTAAATGAGCCTCTATTGTCACTCCCAGCAGGAAAGAGAGGTGAGAACTGAACAATCTTCAGTGGCTGTTTTCTCCCCTTTGAGCTTTTGTAAGTGCCTACCTTCAAATGGCCACAACTTCTCCAAATATTATCAGATTTCCATGTGTTACACATCGTTGGAAAGCTTGGAGACTACACTTTCAGAATCTGTGAATAACTCAAAATGCCCCAGAACCGACTTGTGTCCCTACTTTCCGTGACTGGTCACATTTCGCCCCTTTGCTTACCTTGTTTATTCGTGTAGCCAGCCCTCCCCAGATAATCAATATGCACTTGCTTAGCATTTTTTCCATTGGGTTATTATGGAATCAAACTAATCAAGAGTTCTAGACTTTGACATGTTCTTCTTATTTGCTTTCATGTTACTATAGACAAATATGCCTAGGGTTTTGAAGTTCTATCACACCACATGTAGTCACTTACATGTATGCTTACTTGGCATATGTAATTCTTTATTTACAACACCATTGTTCACTACATGATAAAAGTGTGTTAAATTAATCGTAAGAAGAAGTTTATATTAGTTCAAGTTTGCTTTGTGTGGATGTATTGTTCTGTTCCAGTGATGTTCTGTGACTAAATCTGAAGGGAAAAGATATCACCTTTGGGGTCAAAGCCTGTTCCCCAATGGTATCTGCTGAAGCTTTTGCAAGACGCATTTATACCCCTCGGGTCCCAGCAAGTTTTCACCAAGGTGGTAGGACCCAGCGATCCATTTCTCCCCTTTCTTACCTTGTTTATTCGTGTAGCCAGCCCTCCAGATAATCAATATGCACTTGCTTAGCATTTTTTCCATTGGGTTATTATGGAATCAAACTAATCAAGAGTTCTAGACTTTGACATGTTCTTCTTATTTGCTTTCATGTTACTATAGACAAATATGCCTAGGGTTTTGAAGTTCTATCACACCACATGTAGTCACTTACATGTATGCTTACTTGGCATATGTAATTCTTTAGGTATTTACAACACCATTGTTCACTACATGATAAAAGTGTGAAAATTAATCGTAAGAAGAAGTTTATATTAGTTCAAGTTTGCTTTGTGTGGATGTATTGTTCTGTTCCAGTGATGTTCTGTGACTAAATCTGAAGGGAAAATATATCATCTATGGGGTCAAAGCCTGTTCCCCAATGGTATCTGCTGAAGCTTTTGCAAGACGCATTTATAACCCTCGGGTCCCAGCAAGTTTTCACCTAGATGGTAGGACCCAGCGATCCATTTCGCCCCTTTGCTTACCTTGTTTATTCATGTAGCCAGCCCTCCAGATAATCAATATGCACTTGCTTAGCATTTTTTCCATTGGGTTATTATGGAATCAAACTAATCAAGAGTTCTAGACTTTGACAGGTTCTTCTTATTTGCTTTCATGTTACTATAGACAACTATGCCGAGGGTTTTGAAGTTCTATCACACCACATGTAGTCACTTACATGTATGCTTACTTGGCATATGTAATTCTTTAGGTATTTACAACACCACTGGTCATGACATGATAAAAGTGTGAAAATTAATCGTAAGAAGAAGTTTATATTAGTTCAAGTTTGCTCTGTGTGGATGTATTGTTCTGTTCCAGTGATGTTCTGTGACTAAATCTGAAGGGAAAAGATATCACCTATGGGGTCAAAGCCTGTTCCCCAATGGTATCTGCAGAAACTTTTGCAAGAGGCATATATAACCCTCGGGTCCCAGCAAGTTTTCACCAAGGTGGTAGTACCCAGCGATCCATTTCACCCCTTTGCTTACCTTGTTTATTCGTGTAGCCTGCCCTCCAGATAAACAATATGCACTTGCTTAGCATTTTTTCCATTGGGTTATTATGGAATCAAACTAATCAAGAGTTCTACACTTTGACAGGTTCTTCTTATTTGCTTTCATGTTACTATAGACAAAATATGCCTAGGGTTTTAAAGTTCTATCACACCACATGTAGTCACTTACATTTATGCACTCTAAAAAATGCTGGGTTAAAAACAACCCAATTTGGGTTATTTGGCAACCCAGCGCTGGGTAAATATTGGACAGAACACATGCTGGGTTATTTTGACCCAGCAGGCTGGGTTTTTATACATTAACCCATCTGCTGGGTTGTTTTTAATCAGTGCTGGGTCAAACAACCCCCATGCTACAGGTTATTAATTTTAGATAATAATAATAAAAAAACGAATAAAAAAATATTAATAACAATAATAACACTACTGTTTATTGATTCAATTAAAGTGTTTATTCCAGGAAATTAATATAATCAAAAATACATTCATGTTAAAAAAAACAGACATCTGCAACATAAACGGAGGCCCACAAAAATCATTTGTGCTAAAATGTTGGTATGTTAAAATATTATAAAATGGTAAGATTCTCAAAATTCAAAACTCTTCACTTCTAAACTGTAAAATAGCCTACAGCTTAAGATTCTATTCACAAAGAATACAATAAAAAACATGTAAGTACATACATTGTAATTCACTTAAATAAGCAATCATTTAGTCCTGTGTAGCAAAATAAAAACATGAAACTCTATACCTATAAACTGTAAAATAGCCTAGCTAAAAATTATCTTCACAAAATGATAAAAAAAAAAACCGGAGTCAACTTTTCCAGAGTTTCCCCATTCACCAAAAAACTGTCCAGCCATTCCAAGCTCCAAGACAAAGGGGAAGGGTTTTGCTTCTCTCTGCCTTTCCAGGTAAAGCACCATGTTGGTTCCAGACTAAATGAGGGAAAGACAATATCAGACACAGATAATTATTTAAAAGTGTGTCTTAGGTTTTCATAAGAGCAGTCTTAAATTAGTTAAATACCATCTTAAATTAACTTAAAGAATTAGTTCACCCCAAAATATAAATTCCCTGTAACAATTATACGGTAACAATCGTAATTAGGTCATATATGAAATATTAGCTCGAACAGTAAGGAAATTTGGGGAAATATTAAAATCATAACTCGTAGTCATAATTCATAAATTTCACATATGCTATTACATTACCTGCTACTTATCAAAAATATTTCGTTCTATAACTGGTCTCTCATCAGTCATTCGGCCAGCGAATGCTTTGATTACACCAGTTAAGAACGAATATTTATATTATCAAACCTCAAACAAATCCTCTCCTGGCCGTGGATCCAGATTGCTGGGTTTATGAATTAAAATAAAGAGCTAACTTGGTAGCCAGATCTTATTCGCAATTTCATTGACTATTACATTGGTGGGATTGTAACACAGAGTCAGTCAAAGTATAAAAGATTTATTTAATCAAAATTTAACACACAAAGGATTATATGCATATAGGCTAATCTACGTAACATTACACAAGACCCACGAACGTTTAAACAAACAAACATAAAACATGACTTGATCAGAATGAAAATAGGAAGAAAGTGAGGGAAAAGGTATGGTAATTTACAAACAGAACCTTTCAAGAGACAACTGTGAAAGCAGCTTCAAGAGAGATAAATTTTGTACTTGCGATTCTGTTCCTTTGTCTGTGTGAAGCTGGGCTTAGGGACCACGTGCTTTCTTCTTCTGGATCGTGTCTCACCGATTTGTGCTGGCGTTTCGCGTGAAGTTCTTAAAAGCTTACTGAATGTAACATTACCGAGAGGTACGGAAGTCTCTTTCCGGTGCGGAAAGGGCGAGACAACTTGGTTACAAGACGAGACTGGATTTCTACATCCGCGGTTAGTTGGATGAAGGCCCGGTGGTGCCTTCCCCCGCTCCGCTGCTCTTGGTGCAGGGAGGGGTGAGAGTTCAGAGTTCGGAGTCACGAGGATGAGCGGAGTATGAAAGCCGAGAGAGAGAGACGTCTGCTTGTGTTGTGGTTTTTAAAGCAGCGCGGGGTAACGCCCTGTTTGATGACGGTACCCAATGAAATCTTTCGGTTCTGAGGCGGGAGCGTTTCATTGTTTGTGAAGGAACGCCTCTTCTGATCTTTACACAGAAAAATGCATTAAAACTTTAATACCACATTATGTCTAAGAAATAAACATTTGTGCGGAATATAGTTTATATTTCTGTACAAAGAATCTCATTGCGATCCGTAGGATATCAAACCCGATATTAATATCAGTTAATGAAGCAGATACATCTCAAATGTATCAACACACGTGTCCATTAAATCTGCAGAAGGGCATAAATATCTCAATTTATCCCATCACATCCCATAGACAAGAAAACTACATAAAAACATTTTGATAATGGTTCATGCGTGTGTGTAACTTGTGTTTTAGGAGTTTCTGAGTGATTTGGTGTGTGTGCGTGATTCAGAGCGGGTTTTCTGTTGAGATCGGAATGTCAGGAATGTCTTTGACGCTGTGGAGAGGGGGAAGGGAGTCATAAAAACAAAAGGTTTCAGACACAGACTTTGCCAAGTCTGTGGGAATTAGAAAGTGTCTTCACTTTTAATTAGTATATAAATTAAAAGTCCATTTTTACCCATCGAGCCATAGTCGCTACATTCCCCCTTTTTTTGTTAGATGAAGACCTCGGAGGAACTTCATCGAACAACAAATCAGCGCGATGGTCGATGGCAAGTGGCTGATGACTGAGGACTCGGGTCAAATGAGGTTTAGGCGAGCCCCGAATCGGGACCCCCTTTTTTTTTTTTTTTTTTTTTTTTTGCGGTTCCATAGGAAACCACCAGACACGGCTTTGTGAGCTTTGCTGTGGCTGCTCACATTTGGTAGGGTCTGGTATAGGGTGAAAGCCAAGAAGGGAGTCGGGGCGTGGTTGGTTGCTGTGGAGGTGCACAGCGCGGCGTCAGCTGTGGTCCAGGTATGGACACAGGTGAAGTGTTTTTAGGCTGGGTGGTTGCCCATGGCTGGAGGGCCTCTCTGAGGGTGAGTCCTGCCTTGGTGTTTAGGACTCGGGCTGCTGCTCTCTCTGTGCGGTGCCGGATGCCAGACCTGGTGAGTGTGGCTGCTTTCTCGCGAACCACTGCGGCATGCATCCTGTTAGAGGCATTGGGAGAGAGAGAGAGAGAGAGAGAGAGAGGAGAGATCGAAGAGAAAAAAAAATTCCAGCGAAAGCTGTCTTTGGTTGGCTTAAGACAGTCCTTTGTTCTCGCTGAGGTTGGGTAGCCGCATGCTTTTTAGTGTCCGGTGTTCAACACATGGTGTGTTACTGGGCACGCTTGACCCCCCTTTTGTGCGCTGTTACCTTACAAGCTGTGGCGCTGTGATGGCAACATGTGCACAATGCGATTTGAGAGTCCGGTGAACGCAGCATGTGCTTGGACTCAGAGAGCAATCTGAGTTACTGGCTTTCAGTGTTCAGATGTTGTGCGAGGGTGGCAGGTGGGGTAAGCGGTGGCATTGGACAAGTTTGTTCTTCAGAGGCCCGCATGACCTTGTTTGTACACAGCGGAGGCAGCGTTAGTGGCTCTGAGGCGTGCAGTGTGTTGTTAAAGTTCGTTCGTGCTGTGTAATCACTGCAATCTTGAAGGTGTTAGGATGGTCGTTGTGTGACCATGTAAAGTGTTCGAACCACCCCCTTTTCGATCCGTTTCCTTAGAAACGTTGGCGTCTGAGCTGGTGAGGTGATCGAAAGGTGGCTCAGGCTGATGTCGGTGCTGTCACTTTGTGAAGTGCTGTCACTTTGTGAGGTGACAGTTAGCATTGTAGCTTGTGGATGGAAAGCAATGTTCTGAAGGCGACATTTTCTTCCACGTCGGTTCTGCTGGATGTCAAGGGCTTGGAAAAACCCTGGGTCTGATTCTCAGCAGGTACAGTGCGTCCCAAGCGGTCGCGTTGGGGACAGTGTGTAAATGAAAGTCAATGTCTGAAAGGTACGTGTGTACATTGCGGTCTTCAGCAAACATAGGGATGTTTCTGGCCATTGTCAAAGCTTGTGGGGTGAGAGAGCTGTTTGCTGGGGGCCCAATCCGTCTGGGGGGATTCTGACCCATTACAGCTCTACTCACTTCAGCTTGTGATGTGTTGACAGGCATGGTGTGGTGCAGTGGGCTTGCGCCCGCCTTTTCAGCTTTGTGTGTGTGGCTGAAAGGCACAGACTCGCTGGAAGGGGATAACAGTGTGAGGTGTGTTTCCCCTTCCCGGTCACCTTTAAGTCTGTCAAAATGTGCAAGTTCTTTGTGAGCGATGTCAACTTCGTACCTGAGATCATGACTTAGCTGAGTAAACTGATGGAGTTCAGCTCGGGCCATTCGTAAATGGGTTTTACGGGCCTTGATTTCAGAGTCTTTGTCTCTGAGTTCAATATGTGTTCTCTCTGTGAGAGCTTCAGCCAGTTGGAGTCTTTCGTCGAGGTCCTTCCGGGCCGCTGTAGCTTGAAGCCGTAGTGTGGCTGTCTTTTGCTGCAGGTCGGCGTTGCTCCTTTCGCTGTCCCGGGCGACGAGTTTGAGTGCGAAGTTTCCGAAGATTTTGGACAGCTGCTCGTGGCTGTATGTCTTGGCTGGATCATGGGACTCGAACTGGTTCAGGTCTGTGTCCCGTTGCTCTTGGCTCAAGGTCGTCCCAGCGGACTGCAGGACAGGGTGAGCTCGAAATCTCGGTTTACTGTTGGCGAGAGAGCACAGCACACACGAAAAGGAAAAACAAAAGGCAAGTTTGTTTTAGGTTAATGCGCTAGACTCATACGGGCCGCTGCCGTTATGAGAATTTGGGCTAACTGATGCTGACAGTTAGCGGAGCCAATTGCGTGGGTACGTTTTAGACCCACAATAGAAATTTTGGCAGGCGGTAGCCTGGTGGTCGCCTGGCGATGCCAACTTTGATCGTCACTCTATTATTCAGCTTTCCTGGGGGTCTCTCTATAAGGTTCTGTCTCTAAGTGAAATGAGGGAACAAATCACACAGAAAAGAGAGATAAAGGTGAGAGCAGGGAAAAAGGTAAACACAACACAAGGAAGTGAATTGATCTGCAAATGAAATGTCGTAAACAATAACACTGGGAGCGTTATTTAAATTAGAGGCCTAAGCCTCTTAAACACTGCTAGAGTTCCTGATAGGTCCAGCAGGCGTGAGTTATCGGGACAGGATCTCGGAAGAGGGGGTGTCTAAGAGAGAAAAGTAGGCCAAACACCTAAAACATGACCAGGGGAATATCTAGTATTCTGTGGTTTATAATAAGTGGATGGGTTTTATCAAATTTAGTTTACCTGGGGTGAATAGAGGTCACTCTGGTGGAACCCAGCGGGCGCGGTCAGACTCTCCGACGGTCTCCCTAACACTCTGTGTCAGTAACGCCGGACAGATAATTCCCGCCCACTGGAAACCAACCAGAAGTGACTGTTGAATCACCGCAGTGCACTGAGAGGGTCCTGCCAATATATATACACAATCAGGGGTGAACGTTAGGCCTAATGTGAA
Organism: Scardinius erythrophthalmus; assembly: GCF_964197995.2. Lineage (NCBI taxonomy): Eukaryota > Metazoa > Chordata > Actinopteri > Cypriniformes > Leuciscidae > Scardinius > Scardinius erythrophthalmus. Next base: position 36,234,767 of record NC_138226.1, on the reverse strand, counting down.
TTAAGGCTTTTTGGGTTCAACACATTGAGTAAATATGCATGCAGGAGTCAAAGGCGAAAGGTTTTACTAAACTTATGATAAAAACGAGAGGGAATTATGACAACTGGTGGTAATTATCAGAATAAACCCTCCCCCTTTTGGAGATTGGAGAAAGAAGAAAAGATTATCTGTGAGATAAAATTTGGAATAACAACACAGGCTTGTGATGCAGGAAAGGACTAGGCCTCTGACGTGGGTTTGGACCACAGGGGGGGGCGTAACTCCTTTCCACCTGGTTGAGCAGACACAATTTAAATTAAAATTCAAACTAGTTTAAATTAAAATTCAAATAAACATGCAAGAGATCCAAAGATAACAGAGGGAAGAAAATTAGAATGGTAGCAGTGAAGTATCCATACTAATTATCAAAATAATTGAATTGAAAATCGGAATGATTTTTTCCAATCCTTACAATAACCTTTAAGTTATTAGAAGTGGTTATGGTTAACCACAATGTTGAGACACTTCAATGCAGACTTGAGGGGAGAAATGATAATCCGACCCAGGAGGACCACAAGGTGGCGTGCTTCCCCCCCCCCTGGGTGGGCTCTCAATGGACTGAGTGAATTAAATTTTAAGCTCTAATTTGATTTTCTTTTTCAAATTAAACTCAAAATGTGACAGTCAGAAACAGAAGAGAGAATTTATCTAACTCTCAAATAACATCCGCATAACAAACTCGGGGTTTTGAATGCATGTCTAATTTGAGAGCTCAGAAAAATTCGGTCTAGAAATGAAAGCAGTTTTAGAGGAAACGCAGGTCTTATCTGAGAGCGTCCACGAGGTGGCGTTGTTGCGCTCGTGCAGGCTGACAGTAAGAGGAAGTGCTTGTTCAGATGACGTCAGCGTGGGGGCGTATACTCTGAGATCTGCCACACACCTAAAGGCTGCCCTCTAGTGTTGGTCAGTGTAGTGATTCAGCAACTGAGGCTTGCAGACTTTCTATGTCTTTTAAGAATCACAAATAAATTCTGGCTCGTTTTGCGCGCGTTTCACAAATGTGAATTACAGGAATTTTAACGTCTGTCTTCGATTACACATTTTACGGGAAACGGTTCAAATACACACAGGGATTATCGTCTGTAGTGTTTACAAATAGGAATTATCGTCTATTTTTTTTTTATGCAGGTATTTCTCATCTGCTAGTAATTACAGTCTCACATCACACAAAATTTCACTAATGTGAATTTACATGCGTGGCTTCACACTGAGTAGCTAATTCAGTGTTTCACCAGGAGAGAATCGTTGCTAACGATTTAAGAAGGGGGCCCTAGCGACTGAAATGGGGAAACTCGCCCAGATCAGATTTATGCCTCGCACGGAAAGGGGAGAGCATCGTCCTAACTCGGCGGTAATTAAATACTGATCAGATTTATACGTACTAATTAAGAGTTTTCTTTGTCTTAACAGTCGTTTAATTTTAATACTGCAGTTTATACAATTTAACAGTGACTAAATGTTTGCCATTTGTGGACACTGTTAATTTGTAAGCTGAGCTGGCTTTGTGCCTCGGTCAGCTGGGTGAGTTCGCTTTACGACTTTTCTCACAGTTCAACAACATGCATGCACAATTTTTAATCAACAAATCAATAAACTTATGACTGAAACTGAATTTTTCCACCAAGTAAAGTTTGAAATGCGTTGCGTTCTCCACCATCTGTAACAATTATACGGTAACAATCGTAATTAGGTCATATATGAAATATTAGCTCGAACAGTAAGGAAATTTGGGGAAATATTAAAATCATAACTCGTAGTCATAATTCATAAATTTCACATATGCTATTACATTACCTGCTACTTATCAAAAATATTTCGTTCTATAACTGGTCTCTCATCAGTCATTCGGCCAGCGAATGCTTTGATTACACCAGTTAAGAACGAATATTTATATTATCAAACCTCAAACAAATCCTCTCCTGGCCGTGGATCCAGATTGCTGGGTTTATGAATTAAAATAAAGAGCTAACTTGGTAGCCAGATCTTATTCGCAATTTCATTGACTATTACATTGGTGGGATTGTAACACAGAGTCAGTCAAAGTATAAAAGATTTATTTAATCAAAATTTAACACACAAAGGATTATATGCATATAGGCTAATCTACGTAACATTACACAAGACCCACGAACGTTTAAACAAACAAACATAAAACATGACTTGATCAGAATGAAAATAGGAAGAAAGTGAGGGAAAAGGTATGGTAATTTACAAACAGAACCTTTCAAGAGACAACTGTGAAAGCAGCTTCAAGAGAGATCAATTTTGTACTTGCGATTCTGTTCCTTTGTCTGTGTGAAGCTGGGCTTAGGGACCACGTGCTTTCTTCTTCTGGATCGTGTCTCACCGATTTGTGCTGGCGTTTCGCGTGAAGTTCTTAAAAGCTTACTGAATGTAACATTACCGAGAGGTACGGAAGTCTCTTTCCGGTGCGGAAAGGGCGAGACAACTTGGTTACAAGACGAGACTGGATTTCTACATCCGCGGTTAGTTGGATGAAGGCCCGGTGGTGCCTTCCCCCGCTCCGCTGCTCTTGGTGCAGGGAGGGGTGAGAGTTCAGAGTTCGGAGTCACGAGGATGAGCGGAGTATGAAAGCCGAGAGAGAGAGACGTCTGCTTGTGTTGTGGTTTTTAAAGCAGCGCGGGGTAACGCCCTGTTTGATGACGGTACCCAATGAAATCTTTCGGTTCTGAGGCGGGAGCGTTTCATTGTTTGTGAAGGAACGCCTCTTCTGATCTTTACACAGAAAAATGCATTAAAACTTTAATACCACATTATGTCTAAGAAATAAACATTTGTGCGGAATATAGTTTATATTTCTGTACAAAGAATCTCATTGCGATCCGTAGGATATCAAACCCGATATTAATATCAGTTAATGAAGCAGATACATCTCAAATGTATCAACACACGTGTCCATTAAATCTGCAGAAGGGCATAAATATCTCAATTTATCCCATCACATCCCATAGACAAGAAAACTACATAAAAACATTTTGATAATGGTTCATGCGTGTGTGTAACTTGTGTTTTAGGAGTTTCTGAGTGATTTGGTGTGTGTGCGTGATTCAGAGCGGGTTTTCTGTTGAGATCGGAATGTCAGGAATGTCTTTGACGCTGTGGAGAGGGGGAAGGGAGTCATAAAAACAAAAGGTTTCAGACACAGACTTTGCCAAGTCTGTGGGAATTAGAAAGTGTCTTCACTTTTAATTAGTATATAAATTAAAAGTCCATTTTTACCCATCGAGCCATAGTCGCTACATCCCTAATCATTTACTCACCCCAGAGCCATCCAGGATATCCATGTCTTTCTTTCTTCAGTCGAAAAGAAATTAAGTTTTTTTAAGGAAAACATTTCAGTATGTTTCTACACAGAATAGACTTAAATGGCAACCAACTATCCCAATGTTCAAAGAAGGTTCAAATGTCAGTCTCAATGCAGCTTCAGAGTCTCTACACAATCCCAGTTGAGAAATAAGGGTATTATCTAGCGAAACCATCGGTCATTTAAAAACAAAAAAAAAACATTTATATACTATTAAACCACAAATGGCTGATGGTTTCGCTAGATAAGACCCTTATTTCTCGACTGGGATTGTGTAGAGACTCTGAAGCTGCATTGAGATGGACATTTGAACCTTCTTTGAACGCTGGGATAGTTGGTTGTCATTAAAGTCCATTCTGTGTAGAATAATCCTGAAATGTTTTCCTCAAAAAACTTAATTCCTCTTCCACTGAAGAAAGAAAGACATGGATATCTTGGAAGACATTGGGGTGAGTAAATTATTAGGAAATTTTCATTTTGGGGTGAACTAATCCTTTAAAGAGTTGTGAGAAAATGAAATGCATGTTAGATTCAAGCAGCAATAAAACGATTTATCGTGCAGCCCTACAAACAGGTGTAAAGAAATGAGCCTGCTCTTTTTGTCCCCTGTTGTTTTACTTACCAGTTGTACATCAATGAATGAGGTTCTTGTCTCTTGAATAGTTGGCCGAAAGGTTTTGTGGCCAATCTTGTACACAGGCGGGGGAAGAATGACAGGCAGGATTGTAAGTGCTAGTATGCCTTTGGAATCTAAGAATAGAAAAATGGCAAATTAGAACTTGTTCGTTCATCAGCTTTTAAATTAAGCAAAGTGCATTTCTAACTAAGGTCAACTTAGAATGAGTGAAATTAGCTTAAATATATAACAGTTAAATATGTACTCTGGTAATCTGAAAACATTTAGTGTTATTAAAGGTATAGTTCACCTTAAAATGCAAATTTACTCACACTCATGTCAAATTTACTCGCCTCATTTACTCACCCTCACGTTGTTCCAAACTTTTTGTTAAGTTTCTTTCTTCTGCTGAACACAAAAAGATTTTTTAAAGAATGTCAGTAACAAGATAGTTGACGGTAACCAATGACTTCCATAATAGGAAAAAAGTACTATAAAAGTCAATGGCTATTGTTAACTGTTTTGTTACCAACATTTTTTCTTTTGTGTTCAGGAGAAGAAAATCATTCAGGTTTGTAATACCATGAGGGTGAGTAAATGACGACAGAATTTTCCTTTTCAGGTGAACTATCCCTTAAAGCAGTGCTTCTCAAACCCGTCCTGGGGACCCCATACCACTGCACATTTTGTATCTCTCCCTCATTTAACACACCTGATTCAGCTCATTAGTACAGACTGCAAAATTTAAATTGGGTGAGACATCCTAAATTATGGGGGTCCCAGGACATTTGAGAACCACTGCCTTAAACCAAGAAAGGGGCAAACAAGCACGGCTATCTATGAAATTACACTGACAACGACTAGGCACAGAAGTGGTACCCTATGCCAGCCCTACAATATAACTGATTTAAATTGTCTTGTCATGTGCTTGTACTTGGACAAGTAAATTGGCCATTCATGTTTTTGAGCTTATTGTGAATGGTGTAGCAAACTTTGTTAAAGGAATAGTTCGCCCAAAAATGATATTTAACCCATGATTTACTCACCCTCAAGCCGTTCGAGATGCATATGTCAATCATTTTTCAGACGAACACATTTTCAGTTATTTTAGAAAATGTCTTAGATCTTTCAGTGGTTATAATGTGAAGCAATGGGGTCCACCTCCTTCAAGTCCCAAAATGTGCATGCATCCTTCACAAAAGTAATCCGTAGGACGTAGCGTAGAAAGCGTCGTGACGTAGAACGAACGTGACAGCGCAGCGAGAGAGCAGAGCAAAACAAAACTCTACGTTCGTTCTACGTCACGACGCTTTCTACGCTACGTCATACGCCAGCATCCATCTCCATAAACGCGCGTCGAACGCTACCGGAAGCCAGTTATTTTCGTTTATAAAGTTTTAAATATGTATATTTTTACGACAAAACCGCACGGATTACCCTCAGAAGGCCTTCGTTTATCCCCCTGGAGCCGGATGGATTACTTTTGTGAAGGATGCATGCACATTTTGGGACTTGAAGGAGGTGGACCCCATTGCTTGACATTATAACTACTGAAAGATCGAAGACATTTTCTAAAATAACTGAAAATGTGTTCGTCTGAAAAAAGATTGACATATGCATCTCAAACGGCTTGAGGGTGAGTAAATCATGGGTTAAATATCATTTTTGGGCGAACTATCCCTTTAAGGGTTAGGGTTGGCACTGGATGCAACTGTGAAAAAAAGATTACATACAAAGAAAGAGAATTTGAAATGCAAAATTGTTCATCACATATTTACCAGCAATTTTTCAATGAGGCACTCAAGACTCCAGTTGAGGAGATTTGTTGAACAAAAATGTCCATTGCTGTAAAAGAAAAGAAGGAAACATCTGATTAGTAATATCTTTACAAATTTAGCATGTCTTATACAATGTTTTTAAAATTAATTTTTATGCTGGCTCCAGTTAATTAAAAAAAAAATATATAAATAATTTTAATGAATCATTACTTAATTAAAAAAATAAAATAAATAAATAGACTAAATTTTTAACAGCTTAATTAACTATTGTTAATTCACAAGACTGTAAACAGAAGAAATGTTAATTTTGTGGATATTTTGTGGACTCTTTTTTTCAGAGCCGGTTTAAGACCAAATTGTACTTCAGTAACTACTTTGATTATCTTTACATAGTTTCTGAACGTAACTGAAGCAACACTGAACTGACTTCAAATGAACAATGACAGTTTTTGATAAGAATTGTACTGAGCTGGACGATGACACTGTTTTCTGCAGAAATGCTTAGCCAAATTGAACTAAGGCACACACACCCAAACACAGAGAACATACTGCAGCATAATTCAATATTTTATGTAAAGCTACCTTTCGAAAATGACTAACACACACAGTTAAATAATAGGTAACGTTAGACTTACAGCTTCTTTAGCATATCCAGCCACTAGCCAGTGACGTTACACTGCATCCATCCGCCGAGTCAAGTAACCCGCAACATTTCTGGAGATAAAACAGACACCAACAACTGTACTTAGACATTGTGACCGTGTTTTAAGTGGAATAATTGATTACAGACCGTGTAAAAATAATGAATGTTATGTGTAACGTAACGTTAACGTTAGCATACGTTAACGGTCGCTAGTTCGACAGACGTCGACGTCGTCAATAATTCATAGTTCATTTCAAAATAACTTCTTGTTGACTTTCTGACTTCTTTGACTAACGTTACTTAACATTAGGAAAGTTGTAATAAAACAGGGTTGCTCACCTTTACGCTCGCTCCTGCTTGAACCTCTCGTCCTCCTGTTGACGTAGTGATTTGAACAGTGTGGACAAAAGCGCGCGACTCGCGAGGAGGCGCTGGGTCAAAATTTCCAAAACAAACCCAAATGCTGGGTCATTGTCAGCTGATTACGGAGAAAATAACCCAGCAACATAGTCAAAATGCTCAACCCAGCATTTGGGTTTAAAAAATAACCCAGCATTTTTTAGAGTGTGCTTACTTGGCATATGTAATTCTTTAGGTATTTACAACACCGTTGTTAACTATATGATAAAAGTGTGAAAATTAATCGAAGAAGTAGTTTATATTAGTTCAAGTTTGCTCTGTGTGGATGTATTGTTCTGTTCCAGTGATGTTCTTTGACTAAATCTGAAGGGAAAAGATATCACCTATGGGGTCAAAGCCTGTTCCCCAATGGTATCTGCTGAAGCTTTTGCAAGAGGCATTTATACCCCTCGGGTCCCAGCAAGTTTTCACCAAGGTGGTAGGACCCAGCGATCCATTTCGCCACTTTGCTTACCTTGTTTATTCGTGTAGCCAGCCCTCCAGATAATCAATATGCACTTGCTTAGTATTTTTTCCATTGGGTTATTATGGAATCAAACTAATCAAGAGTTCTAGACTTTGACAGGTTCTTCTTATTTGCTTTCATGTTACTATAGACAACTATGCCTAGGGTTTTGAAGTTCTATCACACCACATGTAGTCACTTACATGTATGCTTACTTGGCATATGTATTAAACATTTCTATTCACAATATTTTACCAGTATCACATTAATACGATGCTGCAAATCACTCTCAGAATTATTAATATACTTCAAATATAACTTTAAACCTAATTTAACACATTAACCATTATCAGTTGACATTCAACACACATATATAGTACATTAAACAATACTTTTAGAGCTTATAGAATACCTTCATGTGCATTTGTATAAGGAAAAATTTATATTTTTAACTGACGCGCTCACAAACGTTACACGTGCGTTTTCAGTAGGCCGCTAATCGGTCGAGCTTTTCTCTCTCGCTTAATTAAATCAAACTCAAAAACAACCTCTGACGAACATCACTTCTCTAAAACAATTCACTTATATTCTAAACACATTTCAGCATGGTTAAATTCAACTTTAAAGTGTTTTTATTAGGGCTGTCAATCGATTAAAATTTTTAATCGCGATTAATCGCATGATTGTCATGAGTTAACTCGCGATTAATCACACTTTTTTTTTTTTTTTCTAAATGTACCTTAAATGAATACTTTTCAAGTTTGTAATACTCTAATCAACATGGGCATGGATAAATATGGATGCTTTATGCAAATGTATGTTTATTATTGAAACTATAGTCAACATAGAGCATGAAGACGAGACATGTTTCAAAGGTCATATGTTTTTCAAAGAACTTGTTCATGTCTATTAGACACATGTAGAAAGAACAAAGAAATACCAGGTTCCCATTACATCTCTTTCTTTGCACTGAGCAATTTACTAACACAAACATGTTTAGATTTTTGCATGACAGGGCAGCTCTTCTGAAAATGCTAAAAGTATATTTATTATTTATTATTACATTATAGTTTGTCTCTCTCTGTGCCCATTTTGATGAAGCTAAATTCTCAATAAAACTGTTTTCATTGGTATATTTTACTGTTTCTGTTGTCAAACAACGGAATGAATATGAAATGGTGACTGAAACGCGACCCATTAAGACATAACTAGCTCTCCCTTCCAAGATGTTAATCTGCACAAAAATCCTGATAATCGAGCCGTCGTCTGATGGAATCAAATACACATAAAATAAAGATAATATCTGTGCTCTGATTTCGGCTATACTTGCATGTAAAATTAGAGAAGCAACATCATATCCGTGTTTAACTGAATTAAAGCGCTGCTCCTCTCTCCAGCGCGAGACGCAGAGAGAGAGAGCGAGAGAGAGAGGCGCGCGCGCGTGCTGGGAGAGCAGTACCGGCGGTACCGGTAGATTCTCAGACACTAAATAAGGTTTGGGCGCTTTGTTGAAGGGAAAAAAAACGCTAAAGGGGTCTGCAATGTCGCTAAGTTGGCAACACTGTGTATCTCCATTTCTCCAGCTAGGTTTTGGGCCACGGGTCAAACAGAAAATACGCGCTGCGTTAATCGAGCGTTAAAAAAATTAGTGCCATTAATATGATTTTGCGTTAACGCGTTATTAACGCGCTAACTTTGACAGCCCTAGTTTTTATACATTTACCCACCTGTAACACACAGGAGAGAAACGAGGAGACAGTGTCACGTTCAAGCACTCTGGAGTAATGAAAAACTCACGACTCGCACAGCTTAACACCCATCGCTCGACTCTGCCCCTAACGGTCAGGAGTAGCATTGCACACTTCTCTTTTTTTTTACAAGGAATCACATTAAAATAAAACCCTTCCGAATGTTTCTTTTTCCAAAATAACACAATAACATATTCAAAATGAAACCAATAATTTTGAATATACCTTATGTACAATTACAATACTTGTGTGATCGTCACACACTTCCCAGCAGAAAGAAATGGTTCCCACCATTTTCTTCTCTACTTATCTAACTCAAAGCCTCTTTTAACAAGCAACCGGAACTGGCAATATATATGGTGTTGCTGGTACCGTATAAGGCATGTATGTAAATAGGGGGTAAAGGGTAGAATAAGGGTTAAGTGGACATGTTGGGGTTGAATAAGGCATAAATGGGTGCAAAGGTTGAGTAGTCTGAGGTACAGGGTAAACAGGTGACTGTAAGTGTGTGTTTGTCACATTAACTGTAGCCTGTGTTGTCTGTGTAGGCTGACCAAAGTTCTCATATGTGAAAATCTGTTTAGGTCGTCGCTCCCGACTTGACCTTCTGACCTGGGTCTGGTTATCTGGCACTGCACTGACTGGAAACTGTTCCTCTTGACTGAACTCTGGATCCTCATCATATCCATCTCGTTCCTCAGGTCCCGCAACAACAAACTGATCTTCATCTTCTCCGGGTTCCTCTATCTCTATGGTTCCCTCAGGTAACAAATCCGTTTCAGGTAAGTGGTGCATCCTAAATTCCTCCTCTTCTTCAGCAGGTATTGGAGTTGGCTGGCTCAGAGAGGTTACTGGTCGTTGTGGTGGGGCTACCACGGGTATCTCCTTTATTTTTTCTACTGGTACCCTCAACCAATAACGAGGACCACCTGAGTCATCTCCAGAATCTGAATCTGAACCTGATACTTCCTGTAGACTTGCACGTTCTGAGACATTGGGGCGTCGAGTCTGGTGTTTCCTTTTCTGTGTTCTCTTTTCAGGAGCATCTTGGCATGGAAGAGCTTCAACCGGAAGGTCATTTGCTAATAACAACAGATTACGGTGTAATGTCCTTGTCTTTCTCTTGTCTCCAAACTCAGGGTAGACTACGTATACTGGGTTATCCGCGAACTGTTCTTTCACAACGTAGATCGATTTCTCCCAATATGACCGTAGTTTTCCTGGTCCACCACGCTCACTAAGGTTCCTGACCAAGACTCTATCGCCAGACTGTAGTACCACTCCCCTTGCTTTCTTATCGTAAAGCACTTTGCCCTTGGCACTGGCCTGTTTACTACTCTCGTTAGCAATTCGATAAGCCTCCGACATCTGCTTTGCCCACTTCTTCGCATATCCCTTTGGCGAGTCAGGCTCTGTTTCTCCAACCAACCCAAACAGTAAGTCAACGGGAAGGCGAGGATGACGACCATAAAGAAGGAAGAAAGGTGAGTAGCCTGTCGACTCGTGCCGAGTACAGTTGTACGCATGAATGACTTGTGGAATTTGATCTTTCCATCGTTCCTTTTCTTTCTCTGGCAACGTTCTTAGCATCTGGAGTATCGTCCAATTAAACCGTTCCTCCGGGTTCCCCTGGGGATGGTATGGTGATGTTATCGAATGACGAATACATGACAACTGTTGCAACGTACGAAAGAGCTCATTCTCAAATTCACGGCCTTGGTCGTGGTGTAACTTTGATGGATACCCAAAGCGGAGGACGAAATCATTAAAGATGCGCTCAGCTGCCGTTTTCCCACTCTTGTTCTTTGTCGGATACGCTTGGGCGAATCTTGTAAAATGATCGACGACCACAAGGATATATTCGTAACCCCCATGGCTGGTCTCTAGGTGTAGATAGTCGATACACACCAACTCCAGTGGCGAGCTTGATGTGATACTACCCATTGGGGCGTGAACATGAGTAACTGGCTTCTTCGATTTTATGCATGGACATTTCCTCGTGATATGTTCTTCGATCTCTCTAGCCATGAAGGGCCAATAAAATCTCTCTCTGGCAAGATTGAGGACTCTTTCTGTGCCGACATGGGCCATTTCATTATGGAGTTTCTTCAAGACAATGTCTTTGTACTTAGCAGGGAGCACCAACTGCCTTCTTTCATTAGCACGCCTGTACAAGAGACCATTCTCCAAAACTAACTTTCCCCATTCATGAAATAGTCTTCTAGTGGCTCCACTAGCCGCTTTCTGTATCTCGTCAGTTAACCCTCTGAGGTCTGAGCTGTTTTCTGGGCCCTGGAGGTGTTCTGACATGCTCTGACATTTCTGGTTATTTCTGTTACTTGTGACATTTTCATGGCTAAAGTCTAATTACACTGTATTCAGCACAAACTCTGCTACAATAATATATCAGCAGCATGTATGTAAAAGTTAGTAGTTTTGAGATAATGACATTTATGCATAGTTTGTGAAAATACAAAAAAAAAATTCTCACTGAAATAAGGCAATGAAACCCATACTGATTATTTTTTCACAAGACTTTTGATAATTGTATGACGTAGCCTAGAATATTTGCTGCAAAACTATGTGAAAATCACCCTGACTGCTCATTCAGATAAGACAATATATTGATTTAAAAATGTTATGACGTGTTTTGTGTTAGAAAGCTTTATGCGGGAGCTCATTAATATGTAAGCTTTTCTCACCTGAGAAAGACAAAGAACCTCCCCTAACGGCCTATTAGGAGCTATCAGGCCCTTTCATTCTGAGCAACCTTGCACAATACTGTAAATGAGGAGATTTAAAAAAGAATGGCTCTTAAATTGTTGTGATTTATTTACAACACAACATAATCCAAAGATACACAACAAATGCCAAAAAAGCACTTCAAAGACAGAGACCTTTGTGCCATTCCTAAAAACATTGTACATACCTTTCATTTCCAAGATTTTCACTTTACCGTGTTCACGTACAGAGACTCATGTGAATGTTGAAGTCCTCAGTGGCATCTGGGCCCTGAAAAAAAAAAGTGAACATACTGATATCAAGAGAAAGCCCTGCACGATTTTGGAAATAAATATTAGATTTTTTCTGGTTAAAATTGCTTTTAAAAATTCCTTTTTAAAATTCACAGAATACACACACACACACACACACACACACACAAATGTTTCCAACAATATATAATATAATGAACACCAGGTTTGTTGTGCCTTGTAGGCATAAGGTATATGCGCAGTGCCGGATAAAATAATAATAACAATAAATAACCTATAGCAGTATAAATCTTCCAAAAGATTTCAGTAACAACTAAGCTAGAGAAAAATATATTGATTATCATGTTACTTCAAATGTTTCCATCCGTTATGATGATATGAAATGAGATAATAAAAACATGAAGCCGTTTGGTGCGTTTTGCTTTCATCCAAAATATGATACAGTACATTCAAACGCGATCGCGCAGCAAAATATTAAACATTCAAACGCGATCGTTATCAAAAATATGATACATTCAAACGCGATCGCTATCAAAAATATGATACATTCAAACGCGATCACTATCAAAATACAATATTATAATATTGTAATATTATAATATTCCCCATATACCTAGCAACAGTTCAACTGCAACGTGACATTTATGCAACAATAACAAACTAATATGTAAGAATTTCTTACCTTACATCTTTCTTGTCTTCAAATCGCGTTCTTCTTCTTCTGAGGTAGCCTAAATCCTCGACGAAAAGTGAAGTGAAGTGTTTTGTTGTTGAGGTAATGAGCGAGTCCACGTTCCATGTGGAGATGAGCATGTGAATATCTTTTGCGCGAGTGGGCGTGGCCAAATTAACTGTAATGAGGAAGCGTTTGAGAAGCTGGACATCTTGTTGGTTTTATACAAATTACTTAAACAGAGAATATTTGTTTTCGTTTTGAATCCGATCATTTAAAAGTACACACTTAAATGTTTATAAAGGTATATGGCTCATAAATGTGTGACAAGTATTCGCTGAGTTTTGTTTCAGTTTATAGACGTGCTCAAGAAAAAAAAGTTCACCGCGACAGAGAGGCAGAAAGCACACCCTGTTTATTTTCTTTATTTTACAAAAGCGGACACATACAAAAGGAGAAATATCACAGATTTTTTTTTATATTTCTTTTTTCTGTATGACTGAGTAATTTAAGTTTATAGTGCTACAATGTGGAGAAAATCCAGCAAAACGCGCCCGCGCGTTTGTCGACCTCAGAGGGTTAAAGGTGTACCCGCCTCTTTTAACTTGATTATTTCACCGATGGCTTCATCTGCATGTTGTGCCTCCACAAGCTCATCGTGGCTGATTGCAGTCAAGTGATCAAATGAGGGGGATGAGTCGGCTTGGGAAGAGATGTTGAGAGCCGCCACCCACGGTACATCTTTCAGTTTGGCTACTTTACTTCCATCCCATATCGCACGAACCACGTCTTCGGTACACTCTTTGGTACAGGACTCAGCATAGGCCTCAATGTTTAAAGGAAGACGCGACAGCGTATCGGCATCGATGTTAGCCTTTCCTGGTCTGTACTTTATGTCAAATCTGAAATCGGAGAGTTCTCCTACCCACCGATGGCCTACTGCATTTAGCTTGGCTGTAGTCATAACGTAGGTCAGGGGATTGTTGTCGGTGAATATTGTGGAATGGGGTGCGTAGAATAAGTAATCCCTAAACTTTTCACACACGGCCCACTTCAAGGCTAGGAACTCTAGCTTTCCACTATGCAGGTGGTAGTTTCGCTCAGCTGCAGTCAAAGTCCTAGACCCGTACCCAATGACTCTTAACTTGCCATTCTGATATTGATAAAGAATCGCGCCGAGCCCCTGGTCTGAAGCATCGGTATGTAATACAAAGGGTGAGTCGAAGTTGGGGTATGCTAGCACGGGAGGGCTAACAAGGAGAGATACAAGTCGGTCAAGGGCTTTCTGATGCTCGGTGGCCCACTCCACAGGTGTTCTGGATGGTAGTTGTGGACCTTTACTTTTTCCACGTGCTACAGCTGCTTGTCCTGGCTTGACTTGTAGTAGCTCATAGATGGGCTTTGCTATCCTTGAGAAGTCCTGAATGTAGGAACGGTAATAGCCCAGGAACCCGGTGAGCTTTCTTACATCTCCCACTGTCTGTGGTGTCCTGCTGGCTAACGACCGCACAGCATCCAGGACTTTGGGATCAATTCTCACTCCCTGAGCTGACACAAGACGACCCACATATCTTACTTCTCGTCGGAATAACTCACATTTTTCAGGTCTCAGTTTCACTCCATGTCGCTGAAGAGCTTGGAGTACTTTACGGACCCCTTTCACGTGCTCATCAAAGGTTTTTGCATAGCAGAGCACGTCGTCAAGGTACGGAAGACAGCAGTCATCTCTCAAGGAACTCAAAATCTCTTCCATACTCCTCTGGAAAGCTGCTGGAGCATTGGAGAGGCCAAAAGGGATACGCACCCATTCATATAGCCCCCAGGGGGTAATGAAAGCAGTGAGGTGCTGGGAGTCCTTGGCGATAAAGCCCTGATGATAAGCCTTTCCTTGGTCGAGGATGCTGAACCAGGAATAACCACCGAGGCTATCAGTCAGGTCTTGTATCCTAGGTAGGGGATGTCGATCAGGGATGGTCTTCTGATTCAAGAGACGATAATCGATACAGAGGCGGAGTGTACCGTCTTTCTTTCGGACGCAGACCACTGGAGCAGCATAAGAGGACTTTGACTTCACAATCCAACCTTTCATGAGCAGATCTTGTACATACTCCTTCACCTCTTTGAACAGTGGTTTGGGCACCGAAGAGTAAGCTCTCTGCACTGGAATCTCGTCTTTGACTGAGATAGACATCTGTAGACTAGGAATACATCCAATATCATGACTGTCTTGTGCAAAAGCAGCCGATTCCTCCCACAGCATTTTCTCGACTTTCTCTTGTTCCTCATCACTAAGGTGGCTGAGGTCCACACGGGGCTGCCATAACGCTGGAACACTCTGTTTAACTGGGGCTGTTGCTGCTTTAACGACTGTTACTCTGGGCCTGGGGCTCTCTAATGGATTGTTCTCAATCACTCTAGCCACCGTCTGGACGCTACCAAGGGCTGTCTTCCTTGGTATTGTAACAGGATGCTTCGTGTTATTTCTCACTGGTATTATGACATAAGGTCTCTTTGCGGTCTGTAGGTCTAGTAAGCCCTCCTCAATCTCAAGCTGGGTGAGATGGCCACTGTTCTCGTTAGGTTCAAACAAGATAAGAGGGTCTGACTGGTCTACAGCGGATGGGACCTGACACTTCACCCAGGCTACTTGTCCGGCTGGGACTGTAGTCTCATAATTACCAGTTTTTATCAATCTCTGATACATAGAGGGTTTGTCAGTCTGAATGAAGCTCATCAGCAGCTCAACTTTCTCAGCAGGAACCGATATTGCGTCAGATAGAAGCGTGGTAAGTGCTGGAACAAGTTATTTTGTTCGATTCTGAATCACTTCCTCTAGGACATTAAATCCAAGTAGTGGCTGTGCAAGCGGAATGCTACAGATGAGAAAAGGCACCATGATTGACTGGCTAAGCGCACCATTTCCACTGAAACTGACTGCAATAAGGACCCAGCCATCAAAAGGGAGGATTTCTCCATTCACCGCGTGCACTTCCAGCTCTTCTCTCTCATCAAAGATTTCACTAAGCGGCCTAATGGGTGTGTTTGGTAGATACTTCTCTTTCCAGCTTTTATCTATCATGCTCACCTGGGCTCCAGTGTCCAGTAAGGCATTGACTGTCAACCCATTGAGGTCACATCGTGCAAGGGCTTTGGCTCCTATGAACTTGGCCAGACGTCTACTGGTTTGAGTAGGTAAAGAGAGAGAAAGTTGGTTATTGACTTGTTCATTGTTTTCTTTTGGTCTCTGATTAACTGAACTTGTCTCTGTACGACTCTCAGAGCTCCGTACGCTACCCTCAGCACTGTGGGACTGAACGTAAAGCCCGGTCACTGCTTGTCCCATGGAAGAAACCGGCTCCAGTTTTCCGGACGCTTGGGTTTTTTCAAACAGCCTACTGCTCTGTGACCGTCCTCACCACAGTAGAAACAATGAGTGCAACCTGGGCGGTTCTGTTTGACGCAATTAGCACAGCTATTTGGTCTGGTTTTCCTTTGATCCACTTTAACTTGGCAATGATGGCAACATTCTGGGTTTTGAATCTGCTGGGGTCTTTGCAGTAGTTCAACCTTATTCATTAACTCCTCTACTTTCTCAGTTAGCTGCTGGAGTACATCAGTCTTTGACTGTTTGTCTGGAACATCTTTCTTTGTACTACTGCCTTGTACTGCTGCCGCTTCAAGCTCTGTGCTATTCACACTTATTTGTTTCTGCTTCACAACCGACCCCAAACGTCTCTGTCTCTCATTCTCAATGTTTGTTATCTTCATCATTTGCTTTAAGATCGTCTCGTCAGACACGCTGCTATCTGAGAGAAATGGTTTCAGTTCTCGACGTATGTCGTTATGCTTATGGCTGAGACCCTGATACACGGCGTGAAGGAAAACGTCTTTAACTGTGTTCGCATTATACTTCACTTCTGTGTCAGCATATTTTGAAGCGAACAGGATCTTTTGTTTGAGGCCTATCACTCGATACAAGAATTGTTGTGGAGTCTCGCCGTCGTTTTGTTTTGTGCACATGAGCTCTTGGAAAAGTTCTGTGTTGCTTTGCCCACCTAAATGGGATTGCAGAAAGCCTTTCAGCTCGTCTATCGTCAAATCGTCTTTGTGTATTAGCATGTCTTTAAAGTTTCCCGGTTTAATGGCTCTGAGAACGCCTCTCAATATTTCAGTCTCGCTGAATCGCTCTTTAACACCCTCATCGATTTGTCTGCATATGCTTTTGTAGCTTAAATCTGAGCCCTGGTTGCCGATCTGTCCACCTTGGATCTTGAACTCGCGACGAAGCAGTGAAAGGTCTCGAAGGGGAATTATTCGGTCGGGTCTTCCATGTGGCTGCTGTTCTGGTGTGGGAGTGTTGTCATATTGTTGAGTAGGTTGTAATGGCAGAGGTGTGGGTGTGAGTGAGGAGGTGGGGCTGTTTATGTATTGCATGACTTTATTGCTAAGCTCAGCGTAACTAGAAAGCACTCTCTGTAACTCTGTGTCAGCGTTCTGTGTGCTTTTGACTTCAGTAGGTGTGAGTGGGGGGTTGTTCACGCTAACTGCAGCTGTGTGAGTAATATTCGAACCACTGGCTGTCACGTTAACGGTTGTCAAGTTATCAGTATCTGCCGCTAGTTGACCTACTGTCCTGTTCTCACTCAGTACTGGAATTGACATTATCTCGTTCACATTCTCCCCAACACCTAATTTAGGTTGAGCATAACGAATCTGAATGACATTATTCACAGTATCACTAAGCTCTAACAGCACTGCCATACCTGAATCCTCAGATTCCACCAACATGTCACCGTTCATAAAAGTTAGAATGTACTCAAAACAATTCTTCGCCAACCTGAAGTTTGGATGAGTCCTTCCCTGGCACCGGACCAACTCTCTGGGCTAGTTGGAAAAGTTCATCGGCCGTCAGCATGAGTAGACTTTTCTTGATGCTCCACACCAAGCCTTTTCTCTCACCATCCGCCATGACTGCTTTTCTCTCTTCCCCACCGTCGGTTGCTCGTCTTGGTCACGCTTTCACTCGCCTCTGCTGGTCTGGCTCCACGTGTGCAGAACAATCGTCACCTCACCGGTACTCGTTCTGGTGAAAGCAGGACTTATGCATCACCCAATCTTCCTCTCACTTCAAGCCTGAAGAGACGTCAGTTCCTGGCACATGTCAACTGCTGATTCTGGTCGTGCTTGTAGCCTGCGCATCTACGGTCATTCCCCGTACGGGCCACCAAAAATCTGTAACGGGTACCGTGGCGACGGCACCCGAAAGGGACAGATTATTCTCCTGTAACACACAGGAGAGAAATGAGGAGACAGTGTCACGTTCAAGCTCTCTGGAGTAATTTATTCACAATATGTTAATTAAACAAATCTCTGTTTCTCAGAGTCACATTATGCTTCACATATCACATTTTCAGTGTCTTCTTAACATTATAATGACTTTCAGTGTCCATGTCAATTCACAATCTGCAATAAAATAAACTTCTCAATTTCACATTTATGTTCACTGACTCTGTATTTTTTATATTTCACACTATTCATCAAAAAAGAAATACAAAAAACATAGTAATATACCTCAATTACTTCTCTTAAATGATTAAACATTTCTATTCACAATATTTTACCAGTATCACATTAATACGATGCTGCAAATCACTCTCAGAATTATTAGTATACTTCAAATATAACTTTAAACCTTATTTAACACATTAACCATTATCAATTGACATTCAACACACATATATAGTGCATTAAACAATACTTATTAACCTCACAAACGTTACATGTGCGTTTTCAGTAGACCGCTATTTGGTCGAGCTTTTCACTCTCGTTTAAATCAAACTCAAAAACAACCTCTGACGAACATCACTTCTCTAAAACAATTCACTTACATTCTAAACACATTTCAGCATGGTTAAATTCAACTTTAAAGTGTTTTTATACATTTACCCACCTGTAACACACAGGACAGAAACGAGGAGACAGTAGCCGTTTCTCAATATGCGTTCTTGTCTGTACTTGTGTTCTTGTGGACTTGTGAAACGTCATCAGTCACTGCCCTAGTACTGTGCCAATTCAAAGTTCACATCTAGCCAAGTCCAGTTCGAATCCCCGGATGTGTTCTTGATCCGCCCCTTTTACCGAGGATGCATCAAGAGGTGACTTGTGCGGACTTGACAAGCCAGGTATCCCAGAATGCATCTCACACCACCAACCAGCAAGCGTCAATAGCAGAGGAGAAACCCCTGCGTAATTTAAAAATACTGCTATAAATGTGTCACGAAATGTAGTTTTAAGAGTATTTCAGGCGAGAATGTAGTTGTTTAAAGCTCAAATCTTTGGTTTATTTATAAAGATAGCGCCTATTTGAAAATTTGATCTGACGTTTTCGGAGTTATGAGAACCAGGAAATCGGACGCTCGGCGCTCGTAACCCGCCGAGAACAGCCTTTCCTCGGCTTCTGCTGCTGACTTGCCGTTGGCTCGGATGTCTCTAGTCTAGTGGTATAACCTTTTACAGTCTGGGTATAACATGAGATTTAAATCGTCTTGTGTATATCCAACAGGCGATTTATTTATTTTATTTGTCTCATTAATGTATTATTTGTTCCCTGGCAAAACGTTTTAGCTGAGGGCAAAGTGAAGTTATAGCTTTATTTAACGTTAGTCTATTTAACTATGTAGCCTAGAGAGCTGACTTATGTTTGACTGAATCGTTGGCTTTATTATTGTATAGCTTCTTATACCTTTTAGGCTACTTATACTTTTAGAATGGCTATTATTGATCATTAAAACTGACATTTAGCAAAAAAGTTTATGTCATTTTATTTTATATATTTAAAACATATAAAATATTTTATTATAATAGCCTACATGTTGTCTACATTATCTTCACTGTATATACATATATGACACAACCCTGTCTCTTTTTGCTAAATGTTCGTTTTAATGATCAATATTATAATGTTTTTTATTCATCATATTTTTAAAATGAAAACAAAAAGAGTCAGGGTTGTGCTTTATATTTCGTGTTGTTGTAAATATGCAGTGAAGATAATCAATTGCGTTGCCTGAACCTCATTTGTGTGGCCATTATGTTAAAGATCTTTTTTAAATGAAAATGAAAAGAGGCAAAATGGTGGTTTATAACATATTTTGTTTTATTTGTAGCCTATAAAGAGATAACCGGAGTAGCCAGAGCAAGCTGAGTGACGCTATCAAGTACGCCGCTGTTCCATTTGCAGAATTATCGGACTCGCGTCCTCCCGTCCTCGGGAGTTCGTTCTCCTGAGTCGAACTTGTCAATCCGAACTACCAAGGACTCAAGTCCGAACTTTGCGTACTTGGTATTGAGAAACGGCTAGTGTCTCGTTCAAGCTCTCTGGAGTAATGAAAAACTCACGACTCGCACAGCTTAACACCCGTCGCTAGACTCTGCCCCTAACGGTCAGGAGTAGCATTGCACACATCTCTTTTTTTTACAAGGAATGACATTAAAATAAAACCCTTCCGAATGTTTCTTTTTCCAAAATAACACAATAACATATTCAAAATGAAACCAATAATTTTGAATATACCTAAAGTACAATTACAATACTTGTGTGATCGCCACATATGCTTACTTGGCATATGTAACTCTTTAGGTATTTACAACACCACTGGCCACTATATGATAAAAGTGTGAAAATTAATTGTAAGAAGAAGTTTATATTAGTTCAAGTTTGCTCTGTGTGGATGTATTGTTCTGTTCCAGTGATGTTCTTTGACTAAATCTGAAGGGAAAAGATATCACTTATGGGGTCAAAGCCTGTTCCCCAATGGTATCTGCTGAAGCTTTTGCAAGAGGCATATATACCCCTCGGGTCCCAGTGAGTTTTCACCAAGGTGGTAGGCCCCAGCGATCCATTTCGCCCCTTTGCATACCTTGTTTATTCATGTAGCCTGCCTTCCAGATAATCAATATGCACTTGCTTAGCATTTTTTCCATTGGGTTATTATGGAATCAAACTAATCAAGAGTTCTAGACTTTGACAGGTTCTTCTTATTTGCTTTCATGTTGCTATAGACAACTATGCCTAGGGTCTTGAAGTTCTATCACACCACATGTAGTCACTTACATGTATGCTTATTTGGCATGTGTAACTCTTTAGGTATTTACAACACCACTGGCCACTATATGATAAAAGTGTGAAAATTAATCGTAAGAAGAAGTTTATATTAGTTCAAGTTTGCTCTCTGTGTATGTATTGTTCTGTTCCAGTGATGTTCTTTGACTACATCTGAAGGGAAAAGATATCACCTATGGGGTCAAAGCCTGTTCCCCAATGGTATCTGCTGAAGCTTTTGCAAGAGGCATTTATAACCCTCGGGTCCCAGCAAGTTTTCACCAAGGTGGTAGGACCCAGCGATCCATTTCGCCCCTTTGCATACCTTGTTTATTTGTGTAGCCTGCCTTCCAGATAATCAATATGCACTTGCTTAGCATTTCTTCCATTGGGTTATTACGGAATCAAACGAATCAAGATTTCTAGACTTTGACAGGTTCTTCTGATTTGCTTTCATGTTACTATAGACAACTATGCCTAGGGTTTTGAAGTTCTATCACACCACATGTAGTCACTTACATGTATGCTTACTTGGCATATGTAATTCTTTAGGTATTTACTACACCATTGTTCACTGTATGATAAAAGTGAGAAAATTAATCGTAAGAAGAAGTTTATATTAGTTAAAGTTTGCTCTCTGTGTATGTATTGTTCTGTTTCAGTGATGTTCTTTGACTAAATCTGAAGGGAAAAGATATCACCTAAGGGGTCAAAGCCTGTTCCCCAATGGTATCTGCTGAAGCTTTTGCAAGAGGCATATATAACCCTCGGGTCCCAGCAAGTTTTCACCAAGGTGGTAGGACCCAGCGATCCATTTCGCCCCTTTGCTTACCTTGTTTATTCGTGTAGCCAGCCCTCCAGATAATCAATATGCACTTGCTTAGCTTTTTTCCCATTGGGTTATTATGGAATCAAACTAATCAAGAGTTCTAGACTTTGACAGGTTCTCCTTATTTGCTTTCATGTTACTATAAACAACTATGCCTAGGGTCTTGAAGTTCTATCACACCACATGTATTCACTTACATGTATGCTTACTTGGCATATATAACTCTTTAGGTATTTACAACACCATTGTTCACTATATGATAAAAGTGAGAAAATTAATCGTAAGAAGTTTATATTAGTTCAAGTTTGCTCTCTGTGTATGTACTGTTCTGTTCCAGTGATGTTCTTTGACTACATCTGAAGGGAAAAGATATCACCTATGGGGTCAAAGCCTGTTCCCCAATGGTATCTGCTGAAGCTTTTGCAAGAGTCATATATAACCCTCGGGTCCCAGCAAGTTTTCACCAAGGTGGTAGGACCCAGCGATCCATTTCGCCCCTTTGCATACCTTGTTTATTCGTGTAGCCTGCCTTCCAGATAATCAATATGCACTTGCTTAGCATTTCTTCCATTGGGTTATTATGGAATCAAACGAATCAAGAGTTCTAGACTTTGACAGGTTCTTCTTATTTGCTTTCATGTTACTATAGACAACTATGCCTAGGGTTTTGAAGTTCTATCACACCACATGTAGTCACTTACATGTATGCTTACTTGGCATATGTAATTATTTAGTTATTTACAACACCATTGTTCACTGTATGATAAACGTGAGAAAATTAATCGTAAGAAGAAGTTTATATTAGTTAAAGTTTGCTCTCTGTGTATGTATTGTTCTGTTCCAGTGATGTTCTTTGATTAAATCTGAAGGGAAAAGATATCACCTAAGGGGTCAAAGCCTGTTCCCCAATGGTATCTGCTGAAGCTTTTGCAAGAGGCATATATAACCCTCGGGTCCCAGCAAGTTTTCACCAAGGTGGTAGGACCCAGCGATCCATTTCGCCCCTTTGCTTACCTTGTTTATTCGTGTAGCCAGCCCTCCAGATAATCAATATGCACTTGCTTAGCTTTTTTCCCATTGGGTTATTATGGAATCAAACTAATCAAGAGTTCTAGACTTTGACAGGTTCTCCTTATTTGCTTTCATGTTACTATAAACAACTATGCCTAGGGTCTTGAAGTTCTATCACACCACATGTATTCACTTACATGTATGCTTACTTGGCATATATAACTCTTTAGGTATTTACAACACCATTGTTCACTATATGATAAAAGTGAGAAAATTAATCGTAAGAAGTTTATATTAGTTCAAGTTTGCTCTCTGTGTATGTACTGTTCTGTTCCAGTGATGTTCTTTGACTACATCTGAAGGGAAAAGATATCACCTATGGGGTCAAAGCCTGTTCCCCAATGGTATCTGCTGAAGCTTTTGCAAGAGTCATATATAACCCTCGGGTCCCAGCAAGTTTTCACCAAGGTGGTAGGACCCAGCGATCCATTTCGCCCCTTTGCATACCTTGTTTATTCGTGTAGCCTGCCTTCCAGATAATCAATATGCACTTGCTTAGCATTTCTTCCATTGGGTTATTATGGAATCAAACGAATCAAGAGTTCTAGACTTTGACAGGTTCTTCTTATTTGCTTTCATGTTACTATAGACAACTATGCCTAGGGTTTTGAAGTTCTATCACACCACATGTAGTCACTTACATGTATGCTTACTTGGCATATGTAATTATTTAGTTATTTACAACACCATTGTTCACTGTATGATAAACGTGAGAAAATTAATCGTAAGAAGAAGTTTATATTAGTTAAAGTTTGCTCTCTGTGTATGTATTGTTCTGTTCCAGTGATGTTCTTTGACTAAATCTGAAGGGAAAAGATCCCACCTATGGGGTCAAAGCCTGTTCCCCAATGGTATCTGCTGAAGCTTTTGCAAGAGGCATATATACCCCTCGGCTCCCAGCAAGTTTTCACCAAGGTGGTAGGACCCAGCGATCCATTTCGCCCCTTTGCTTACCTTGTTTATTCGTGTAGCCAGCCCTCCAGATAATCAATATGCACTTGCTTAGCATTTTTTTTTCCATTGGGTTATTATGGAATCAAACTAATCAAGATTTCTAGACTTTGACAGGTTCTTCTTATCTGCTTTCATGTTACTATAGACAACTATGCCTAGGGTTTTGAAGTTATATCACACCACATGTAGTCACTTACATGTATGCTTACTTGGCATATGTAATTCTTTTGGTATTTACAACACCATTGGTCACTATATGATAAAAGTGAGAAAATTAATCGTAAGAAGAAGTTTATATTAGTTAAAGTTTGCTCTCTGTGTATGTATTGTTCTGTTCCAGTGATGTTCTTTGATTAAATCTGAAGGGAAAAGATACCACCTATGGGGTCAAAGCCTGTTCCCCAATGGTATCTGCTGATGCTTTTGCAAGAGGCATATATACCCCTCAGGTCCCAGCAAGTTTTCACCAAGGTGGTAGGACCCAGCGATCCATTTTGCGCCTTTGCTTACCTTGTTTATTCGTGTAGCCAGCCCTCCAGATAATCAATATGCACTTGCTTAGCATTTTTTTTTTCCATTGGGTTATTATGGAATCAAACTAATCAAGATTTCTAGACTTTGACAGGTTCTTCTTATCTGCTTTCATGTTACTATAGACAACTATGCCTAGGGTTTTGAAGTTCTATCACACCACATGTAGTCACTTACATGTATGCTTACTTGGCATATGTAATTCTTTTGGTATTTACAACACCATTGTTCACTATATGATAAAAGTGAGAAAATTAATCGTAAGAAGAAGTTTATATTAGTTAAAGTTTGCTCTCTGTGTATGTATTGTTCTGTTCCAGTGATGTTCTTTGATTAAATCTGAAGGGAAAAGATATCACCTAAGGGGTCAAAGCCTGTTCCCCAATGGTATCTGCTGAAGCTTTTGCAAGAGGCATATATAACCCTCGGGTCCCAGCAAGTTTTCACCAAGGTGGTAGGACCAAGCGATCCATTTCGCGCCATTGCTTACCTTGTTTATTCGTGTAGCCAGCCCTCCAGATAATCAATATGCACTTGCTTAGCATTTTTTCCATTGGGTTATTATCTATTTACAACACCATTGTTCACTATATGATAAAAGTGAGAAAATTAATCGTAAGAAGAAGTTTATATTAGTTAAAGTTTGCTCTCTGTGTATGTATTGTTCTGTTCCAGTGATGTTCTTTGATTAAATCTGAAGGGAAAAGATATCACCTAAGGGGTCAAAATAGTGAGAAAAAATCGTAAGAAGAAGTTTATATCAGTTCAAGTTTGCTCTCTGTGTATGTATTGTTCTGTTCCAGTGATGTTCTTTGACTACATCTGAAGGGAAAAGATATCACCTATGGGGTCAAAGCCTGTTCCCCAATGGTATCTGCTGAAGCTTTTGCAAGAGGCATATATAACCCTCGGGTCCCAGCAAGTTTTCACCAAGGTGCTAGGACCCAGCGATCCATTTCGCCCCTTTGCATACCTTGTTTATTCGTGTAGCCTGCCTTTCAGATAATCAATATGCACTTGCTTAGCATTTCTTCCATTGGGTTATTACGGAATCAAACGAATCAAGATTTCTAGACTTTGACAGGTTCTTCTTATTTGCTTTCATGTTACTATAGACAACTATGCCCAGGGTTTTGAAGTTATATCACACCACATGTAGTCACTTACATGTATGCTTACTTGGCATATGTAATTCTTTAGGTATTTACAACACCATTGTTCACTATATGATAAAAGTGAGAAAATTAATCGTAAGAAGAAGTTTATATCAGTTCAAGTTTGCTCTCTGTGTATGTATTGTTCTGTTCCAGTGATGTTCTTTGATTAAATCTGTAGGGAAAAGATATCACCTATGGGGTCAAAGCCTGTTCCCCAATGGTATCTGCTGAAGCTTTTGCAAGAGGCATATATACCCCTCGGGTCCCAGCAAGTTTTCACCAAGGCGGTAGGACCCAGCGATCCATTTCGCCCCTTTGCATACCTTGTTTATTCGTGTAGCCTGCCTTCCAGATAATCAGTATGCACTTGCTTAGCATTTCTTCCATTGAGTTGTTACGGAATCAAACGAATCAAGAGTTCTAGACTTTGACAGGTTCTTCTTATTTGCTGTCATGTTACTATAGACAACTATGCCTAGGGTCTTGAAGTTCTATCACACCACATGTGGTCACTTACATGTATGCTTACTTGGCATATGTAATTCTTTAGGTATTTACAACACCATTGTTCACTATATGATAAAAGTGAGAAAATTAATCGTGAGAAGAAGTTTATATTAGTTCAAGTTTGCTCTCTGTGTATGTATTGTTCTGTTCCAGTGATGTTCTTTGACTACATCTGAAGGGAAAAGATATCACCTATGGGGTCAAAGCCTGTTCCCCAATTGTATCTGCTGAAGCTTTTGCAAGAGGCATTTATAACCCTCGGGTCCCAGCAAGTTTTCACCAAGGTGGTAGGACCCAGCGGTCCATTTCGCCCCTTTGCATACCTTGTTTATTCGTGTAGCCTGCCTTCCAGATAATCAATATGCACTTGCTTAGCATTTCTTCCATTGGGTTATTACGGAATCAAACGAATCAAGATTTCTAGACTTTGACAGGTTCTTCTTATCTGCTTTCATGTTACTATAGACAACTATGCCTAGGGTTTTGAAGTTATATCACACCACATGTAGTCACTTACATGTATGCTTACTTGACATATGTAATTCTTTCGGTATTTACAACACCATTGTTCACTGTATGATAACAGTGAGAAAATTAATCGTAAGAAGAAGTTTATATTAGTTAAAGTTTGCTCTCTGTGTATGTATTGTTCTGTTCCAGTGATGTTCTTTGACTAAATCTGAAGGGAAAAGATACCACCTATGGGGTCAAAGCCTGTTCCCCAATGGTATCTGCTGAAGCTTTTGCAAGAGGCATATATACCCCTCGGGTCCCAGCAAGTTTTCACCAAGGTGGTAGGACCCAGCAATCCATTTCGCCCCTTTGCTTACCTTGTTTATTCGTGTAGCCAGCCCTCCAGATAATCAATATGCACTTGCTTAGCATTTTTTTTTCCATTGGGTTATTATGGAATCAAATTAATCAAGATTTCTAGACTTTGACAGGTTCTTCTTATCTGCTTTCATGTTACTATAGACAACTATGCCCAGGGTTTTGAAGTTATATCACACCACATGTAGTCACTTACATGTATGCTTACTTGGCATATGTAATTCTTTTGGTATTTACAACACCATTGTTCACTATATGATAAAAGTGAGAAAATTAATCGTAAGAAGAAGTTTATATTAGTTCAAGTTTGCTCTCTGTGTATGTATTGTTCTGTTCCAGTGATGTTCTTTGATTAAATCTGAAGGGAAAAGATATCACTTAAGGGGTCAAAGCCTGTTCCCCAATGGTACCTGCTGAAGCTTTTGCAAGAGGCATATATAACCCTCGGGTCCCAGCAAGTTTTCACCAAGGTGCTAGGACCCAGCGATCCATTTCGCCCCTTTGCATACCTTGTTTATTCGTGTAGCCTGCCTTTCAGATAATCAATATGCACTTGCTTAGCATTTCTTCCATTGGGTTATTACGGAATCAAACGAATCAAGATTTCTAGACTTTGACAGGTTCTTCTTATTTGCTTTCATGTTACTATAGACAACTATGCGTAGGGTTTTGAAGTTATATCACACTACATGTAGTCACTTACATGTATGCTTACTTGGCATATGTAAATCTTTAGGTATTTACAACACCATTGTTCACTGTATGATAAAAGTGAGAAAATTAATCGTAAGAAGAAGTTTATATTAGTTAAAGTTTGCTCTCTGTGTATGTATTGTTCTGTTCCAGTGATGTTCTTTGACTAAATCTGAAGGGAAAAGATACCACCTATGGGGTCAAAGCCTGTTCCCCAATGGTATCTGCTGAAGCTTTTGCAAGAGGCATATATACCCCTCGGGTCCCAGCAAGTTTTCACCAAGGTGGTAGGACCCAGCGATCCATTTCGCCCCTTTGCTTACCTTGTTTATTCGTGTAGCCAGCCCTCCAGATAATCAATATGCACTTGCTTAGCATTTTTTTTCCATTGGGTTATTATGGAATCAAACTAATCAAGATTTCTAGACTTTGACAGGTTCTTCTTATTTGCTTTCATGTTACTATAGACAACTATGCCTAGGGTTTTGAAGTTCTATCACACCACATGTAGTCACTTACATGTATGCTTACTTGACATATGTAATTCTTTCGGTATTTACAACACCATTGTTCACTGTATGATAACAGTGAGAAAATTAATCGTAAGAAGAAGTTTATATTAGTTAAAGTTTGCTCTCTGTGTATGTATTGTTCTGTTCCAGTGATGTTCTTTGACTAAATCTGAAGGGAAAAGATACCACCTATGGGGTCAAAGCCTGTTCCCCAATGGTATCTGCTGAAGCTTTTGCAAGAGGCATATATACCCCTCGGGTCCCAGAAAGTTTTCACCAAGGTGGTAGGACCCAGCGATCCATTTCGCCCCTTTGCTTACCTTTTTTATTCGTGTAGCCAGCCCTCCAGATAATCAATATGCACTTGCTTAGCATTTTTTTTTCCATTGGGTTATTATGGAATCAAACTAATCAAGATTTCTAGACTTTGACAGGTTCTTCTTATCTGCTTTCATGTTACTATAGACAACTATGCCCAGGGTTTTGAAGTTATATCACACCACATGTAGTCACTTACATGTATGCTTACTTGGCATATGTAATTCTTTTGGTATTTACAACACCATTGTTCACTATATGATAAAAGTGAGAAAATTAATCGTAAGAAGAAGTTTATATTAGTTCAAGTTTGCTCTCTGTGTATGTATTGTTCTGTTCCAGTGATGTTCTTTGATTAAATCTGAAGGGAAAAGATATCACTTAAGGGGTCAAAGCCTGTTCCCCAATGGTATCTGCTGAAGCTTTTGCAAGAGGCATATATAACCCTCGGGTCCCAGCAAGTTTTCACCAAGGTGCTAGGACCCAGCGATCCATTTCGCCCCTTTGCATACCTTGTTTATTCGTGTAGCCTGCCTTTCAGATAATCAGTATGCACTTGCTTAGCATTTCTTCCATTGGGTTATTACGGAATCAAACGAATCAAGATTTCTAGACTTTGACAGGTTCTTCTTATTTGCTTTCATGTTACTATAGACAACTATGCCTAGGGTTTTGAAGTTATATCACACTACATGTAGTCACTTACATGTATGCTTACTTGGCATATGTAAATCTTTCGGTATTTACAACACCATTGTTCACTGTATGATAAAAGTAAGAAAATTATTCGTAAGAAGAAGTTTATATTAGTTAAAGTTTGCTCTCTGTGTATGTATTGTTCTGTTCCAGTGATGTTCTTTGACTAAATCTGAAGGGAAAAGATACCACCTATGGGGTCAAAGCCTGTTCCCCAATGGTATCTGCTGAAGCTTTTGCAAGAGGCATATATACCCCTCGGGTCCCAGCAAGTTTTCACCAAGGTGGTAGGACCCAGCGATCCATTTCGCCCCTTTGCTTACCTTGTTTATTCGTGTAGCCAGCCCTCCAGATAATCAATATGCACTTGCTTAGCATTTTTTTTCCATTGGGTTATTATGGAATCAAACTAATCAAGATTTCTAGACTTTGACAGGTTCTTCTTATTTGCTTTCATGTTACTATAGACAACTATGCCTAGGGTTTTGAAGTTCTATCACACCACATGTAGTCACTTACATGTATGCTTACTTGACATATGTAATTCTTTCGGTATTTACAACACCATTGTTCACTGTATGATAACAGTGAGAAAATTAATCGTAAGAAGAAGTTTATATTAGTTAAAGTTTGCTCTCTGTGTATGTATTGTTCTGTTCCAGTGATGTTCTTTGACTAAATCTGAAGGGAAAAGATACCACCTATGGGGTCAAAGCCTGTTCCCCAATGGTATCTGCTGAAGCTTTTGCAAGAGGCATATATACCCCTCGGGTCCCAGCAAATTTTCACCAAGGTGGTAGGACCCAGCAATCCATTTCGCCCCTTTGCTTACCTTGTTTATTCGTGTAGCCAGCCCTCCAGATAATCAATATGCACTTGCTTAGCATTTTTTTCCATTGGGTTATTATGGAATCAAACTAATCAAGAGTTCTAGACTTTGACAGGTTCTTCTTATTTGCTTTCATGTTACTATAGACAACTATACCTAGGGTTTTGAAGTTCTATCACACCACATGTAGTCACTTACATGTATGCTTACTTGGCATATGTAATTCTTTTGGTATTTACAACACCATTGTTCACTATATGATAAAAGTGAGAAAATTAATCATAAGAAGAAGTTTATATTAGTTCAAGTTTGCTCTCTGTGTATGTATTGTTCTGTTCCAGTGATGTTCTTTGATTAAATCTGAAGGGAAAAGATATCACTTAAGGGGTCAAAGCCTGTTCCCCAATGGTATCTGCTGAAGCTTTTGCAAGAGGCATATATAACCCTCGGGTCCCAGCAAGTTTTCACCAAGGTGCTAGGACCCAGCGATCCATTTCGCCCCTTTGCATACCTTGTTTATTCGTGTAGCCTGCCTTTCAGATAATCAGTATGCACTTGCTTAGCATTTCTTCCATTGGGTTATTACGGAATCAAACGAATCAAGATTTCTAGACTTTGACAGGTTCTTCTTATTTGCTTTCATGTTACTATAGACAACTATGCCTAGGGTTTTGAAGTTATATCACACTACATTTAGTCACTTACATGTATGCTTACTTGGCATATGTAATTCTTTCGGTATTTACAACACCATTGTTCACTGTATGATAAAAGTAAGAAAATTATTCGTAAGAAGAAGTTTATATTAGTTAAAGTTTGCTCTCTGTGTATGTATTGTTCTGTTCCAGTGATGTTCTTTGACTAAATCTGAAGGGAAAAGATACCACCTATGGGGTCAAAGCCTGTTCCCCAATGGTATCTGCTGAAGCTTTTGCAAGAGGCATATATACCCCTCGGGTCCCAGCAAGTTTTCACCAAGGTGGTAGGACCCAGCGATCCATTTCGCCCCTTTGCTTACCTTGTTTATTCGTGTAGCCAGCCCTCCAGATAATCAATATGCACTTGCTTAGCATTTTTTTTTCCATTGGGTTATTATGGAATCAAACTAATCAAGATTTCTAGACTTTGACAGGTTCTTCTTATTTGCTTTCATGTTACTATAGACAACTATACCTAGGGTCTTGAAGTTCTATCACACCACATGTAGTCACTTACATGTATGCTTACTTGACATATGTAATTCTTTCGGTATTTACAACACCATTGTTCACTGTATGATAACAGTGAGAAAATTAATCGTAAGAAGAAGTTTATATTAGTTAAAGTTTGCTCTCTGTGTATGTATTGTTCTGTTCCAGTGATGTTCTTTGACTAAATCTGAAGGGAAAAGATACCACCTATGGGGTCAAAGCCTGTTCCCCAATGGTATCTGCTGAAGCTTTTGCAAGAGGCATATATACCCCTCGGGTCCCAGCAAATTTTCACCAAGGTGGTAGGACCCAGCAATCCATTTCGCCCCTTTGCTTACCTTGTTTATTCGTGTAGCCAGCCCTCCAGATAATCAATATGCACTTGCTTAGCATTTTTTTCCATTGGGTTATTATGGAATCAAACTAATCAAGAGTTCTAGACTTTGACAGGTTCTTCTTATTTGCTTTCATGTTACTATAGACAACTATACCTAGGGTTTTGAAGTTCTATCACACCACATGTAGTCACTTACATGTATGCTTACTTGGCATATGTAATTCTTTTGGTATTTACAACACCATTGTTCACTATATGATAAAAGTGAGAAAATTAATCGCAAGAAGAAGTTTATATTAGTTAAAGTTTGCTCTCTGTGTATGTATTGTTCTGTTCCAGTGATGTTCTTTGATTAAATCTGAAGGGAAAAGATATCACCTAAGGGGTCAAAGCCTGTTCCCCAATGGTATCTGCTGAAGCTTTTGCAAGAGGCATATATAACCCTCGGGTCCCAGCAAGTTTTCACCAAGGTGGTAGGACCCAGCGATCCATTTCGCGCCTTTGCTTACCTTGTTTATTCGTGTAGCCAGCCCTCCAGATAATCAATATGCACTTGCTTAGCATTTTTTCCATTGGGTTATTATGGAATCAAACTAATCAAGAGTTCTAGACTTTGACAGGTTCTTCTTATTTGCTTTCATGTTACTATAGACAACTATGCCTAGGGTTTTGAAGTTATATCACACCGCATGTAGTCACTTACATGTATGCTTACTTGGCATATGTAATTCTTTAGTTATTTACAACACCATTGTTCACTATATGATAAAAGTGAGAAAATTAATCGTAAGAAGAAGTTTATATCAGTTCAAGTTTGCTCTCTGTGTATGTATTGTTCTGTTCCAGTGATGTTCTTTGATTAAATCTGAAGGGAAAAGATATCACCTATGGGGTCAAAGCCTGTTCCCCAATGGTATCTGCTGAAGCTTTTGCAAGAGGCATATATACCCCTCGGGTCCCAGCAAGTTTTCACCAAGGCGGTAGGACCCAGCGATCCATTTCGCCCCTTTGCATACCTTGTTTATTCGTGTAGCCTGCCTTCCAGATAATCAGTATGCACTTGCTTAGCATTTCTTCCATTGAGTTATTATGGAATCAAACTAATCAAGATTTCTAGACTTTGACAGGTTCTTCTTATTTGCTTTCATGTTACTATAGACAACTATACCTAGGGTTTTGAAGTTCTATCACACCACATGTAGTCACTTACATGTATGCTTACTTGGCATATGTAATTCTTTTGGTATTTACAACACCATTGTTCACTATATGATAAAAGTGAGAAAATTAATCGCAAGAAGAAGTTTATATTAGTTAAAGTTTGCTCTCTGTGTATGTATTGTTCTGTTCCAGTGATGTTCTTTGATTAAATCTGAAGGGAAAAGATATCACCTAAGGGGTCAAAGCCTGTTCCCCAATGGTATCTGCTGAAGCTTTTGCAAGAGGCATATATAACCCTCGGGTCCCAGCAAGTTTTCACCAAGGTGGTAGGACCCAGCGATCCATTTCGCGCCTTTGCTTACCTTGTTTATTCGTGTAGCCAGCCCTCCAGATAATCAATATGCACTTGCTTAGCATTTTTTCCATTGGGTTATTATGGAATCAAACTAATCAAGAGTTCTAGACTTTGACAGGTTCTTCTTATTTGCTTTCATGTTACTATAGACAACTATGCCTAGGGTTTTGAAGTTATATCACACCGCATGTAGTCACTTACATGTATGCTTACTTGGCATATGTAATTCTTTAGTTATTTACAACACCATTGTTCACTATATGATAAAAGTGAGAAAATTAATCGTAAGAAGAAGTTTATATCAGTTCAAGTTTGCTCTCTGTGTATGTATTGTTCTGTTCCAGTGATGTTCTTTGATTAAATCTGAAGGGAAAAGATATCACCTATGGGGTCAAAGCCTGTTCCCCAATGGTATCTGCTGAAGCTTTTGCAAGAGGCATATATACCCCTCGGGTCCCAGCAAGTTTTCACCAAGGCGGTAGGCAGGGGCGGACTTTACCATTAGGCAAAGGTCGGCAATTGCCTTGGGCCCCGAGCTACCTAGGGGCCCCCAAAATGCCCTATTAACTTATTTTTTTCTTTTTTTTTTCAAATTATATATTTCTAAAACTCCATTTGCGAAAAATGGCATAAATCATTAGTGTCGAAGACAGGAGGGGGCCCCCCGCCTCACTACCTTGGACTATTCCATTATCTCACTTTTACTGCGCATCTGCGAATGTGACACGGCTGTGCCAAAAAAACTGACGGAGAAAAAGAAGTGATTGACAGACAGAGTGTACAGAGTAGTAGACAGAGTAAAAATGAAGCGAAGCTAGCTACCCAAGCGGTGCTGAAAAAAGGAGGAAGCGGGAGGAAAGCAAAAAGTCCGAAAAAGTGCGCGGCGCGAAAGATAAACAACACGCAGTAACAGGGGGACTGGGAAATAGAGCAATTGATCCCCAGAGCAAGACGAGTCTAAACACGAAAATTTAAAGTTTTGAAGTTACCCAAGCGGCTCAAATAAAAGAAAAAAAGTGAAAAGACGCTGATAAGTATTTGGGAACGCTGCCAAAGATGACAAACTTTTTTATGGCTACTGTTGGGGATACAGATCAGGAACAACAACGTCCAATGCACAGAAAAATCGTGAAGCAAAGAGGACACGGAGATCGACAGACAAAACTGAGCAGTTTATGAATCATGATATTTAATAAAAATCTCAGCTCTCAGATTCAGCTCTGTCAATTCTATTACGAAATTCAAACAATACCGTTTTGCCGTTTTAATGTGTCGTGACAGATTCCTATAGCGGCACGTGAACTGATCATCTCTACCTAATAGTAAATAAACACGAATTAACAATGTTGAAAGATACCGTATAACTTACCGGAATGTATATTCCTTTTTCATAATATCGATCAATAAGTGTTTTTCAACCGCGAAAAGAGGTAAAACAGCTGGAGAACAATCGTCACATAACATTTACCTCAGGAAAGCCATTTAATTGGCTAGAAAAAAAGAGCTATAGAGAGTATTTGGCTAAATATGTGTACTACAGTAAATTACTTATTTTAACCTTAAATAATACCAGCTGATAGTTTTTTTTTTTTTCTTGAGAAAAAGTAACGCCTGTCTTGTGAAACGTTACCTAATATTTATCCAAATGAGTCAATATTGAATCAAATCACAAGAATTGAATCGAAATGGTGAAATTTGCCAAGCAAAAAAAAAAAAAAACACATAGCTTACCATAAATTGTACCATGTAAACATTGTAACATGTTTCTGTTTAGGAGTAAAGAAGTGTAGCCTATGCAGGGTTTAAAGGGGACGTTTTTTTCTCCTCTCTAACCTTTACTTCCCCGTAGATTAGCTTTACCTCCCTATCCACCATTCAGTCGGTACATATTTTTTTCGTTCTCTTTTAAAGATTGGATGGGTAGGGGCCCATAGCCTACCTTCGCCTTGGGCCCCCGATTTGCTAAATCCGCCACTGGCGGTAGGACCCAGCGATCCATTTCGCCCCTTTGCATACCTTGTTTATTCGTGTAGCCTGCCTTCCAGATAATCAGTATGCACTTGCTTAGCATTTCTTCCATTGAGTTGTTACGGAATCAAACGAATCAAGAGTTCTAGACTTTGACAGGTTCTTCTTATTTGCTGTCATGTTACTATAGACAACTATGCCTAGGGTCTTGAAGTTCTATCACACCACATGTAGTCACTTACATGTATGCTTACTTGACATATGTAATTCTTTCGGTATTTACAACACCATTGTTCACTGTATGATAACAGTGAGAAAATTAATCGTAAGAAGAAGTTTATATTAGTTAAAGTTTGCTCTCTGTGTATGTATTGTTCTGTTCCAGTGATGTTCTTTGACTAAATCTGAAGGGAAAAGATACCACCTATGGGGTCAAAGCCTGTTCCCCAATGGTATCTGCTGAAGCTTTTGCAAGAGGCATATATACCCCTCGGGTCCCAGCAAGTTTTCACCAAGGTGGTAGGACCCAGCAATCCATTTCGCCCCTTTGCTTACCTTGTTTATTCGTGTAGCCAGCCCTCCAGATAATCAATATGCACTTGCTTAGCATTTCTTCCATTGGGTTATTATGGAATCAAACTAATCAAGAGTTCTAGACTTTGACAGGTTCTTCTTATTTGCTTTCATGTTACTATAGACAACTATACCTAGGGTTTTGAAGTTCTATCACACCACATGTAGTCACTTACATGTATGCTTACTTGGCATATGTAATTCTTTTGGTATTTACAACACCATTGTTCACTATATGATAAAAGTGAGAAAATTAATCGCAAGAAGAAGTTTATATTAGTTAAAGTTTGCTCTCTGTGTATGTATTGTTCTGTTCCAGTGATGTTCTTTGATTAAATCTGAAGGGAAAAGATATCACCTAAGGGGTCAAAGCCTGTTCCCCAATAGTATCTGCTGAAGCTTTTGCAAGAGGCATATATAACCCTCGGGTCCCAGCAAGTTTTCACCAAGGTGGTAGGACCCAGCGATCCATTTCGCGCCTTTGCTTACCTTGTTTATTCGTGTAGCCAGCCCTCCAGATAATCAATATGCACTTGCTTAGCATTTTTTCCATTGGGTTATTATGGAATCAAACTAATCAAGAGTTCTAGACTTTGACAGGTTCTTCTTATTTGCTTTCATGTTACTATAGACAACTATGCCTAGGGTTTTGAAGTTATATCACACCGCATGTAGTCACTTACATGTATGCTTACTTGGCATATGTAATTCTTTAGTTATTTACAACACCATTGTTCACTATATGATAAAAGTGAGAAAATTAATCGTAAGAAGAAGTTTATATCAGTTCAAGTTTGCTCTCTGTGTATGTATTGTTCTGTTCCAGTGATGTTCTTTGATTAAATCTGAAGGGAAAAGATATCACCTATGGGGTCAAAGCCTGTTCCCCAATGGTATCTGCTGAAGCTTTTGCAAGAGGCATATATACCCCTCGGGTCCCAGCAAGTTTTCACCAAGGCGGTAGGACCCAGCGATCCATTTCGCCCCTTTGCATACCTTGTTTATTCGTGTAGCCTGCCTTCCAGATAATCAGTATGCACTTGCTTAGCATTTCTTCCATTGAGT
The DNA here is from genome assembly GCF_964197995.2 of Scardinius erythrophthalmus. Taxonomy (NCBI): domain Eukaryota; kingdom Metazoa; phylum Chordata; class Actinopteri; order Cypriniformes; family Leuciscidae; genus Scardinius; species Scardinius erythrophthalmus. The sequence continues at coordinate 36,198,409 of NC_138226.1, read as the reverse complement.
TATTATGGAATCAAACTAATCAAGATTTCTAGACTTTGACAGGTTCTTCTTATTTGCTTTCATGTTACTATAGACAACTATACCTAGGGTTTTGAAGTTCTATCACACCACATGTAGTCACTTACATGTATGCTTACTTGGCATATGTAATTCTTTTGGTATTTACAACACCATTGTTCACTATATGATAAAAGTGAGAAAATTAATCGCAAGAAGAAGTTTATATTAGTTAAAGTTTGCTCTCTGTGTATGTATTGTTCTGTTCCAGTGATGTTCTTTGATTAAATCTGAAGGGAAAAGATATCACCTAAGGGGTCAAAGCCTGTTCCCCAATGGTATCTGCTGAAGCTTTTGCAAGAGGCATATATAACCCTCGGGTCCCAGCAAGTTTTCACCAAGGTGGTAGGACCCAGCGATCCATTTCGCGCCTTTGCTTACCTTGTTTATTCGTGTAGCCAGCCCTCCAGATAATCAATATGCACTTGCTTAGCATTTTTTCCATTGGGTTATTATGGAATCAAACTAATCAAGAGTTCTAGACTTTGACAGGTTCTTCTTATTTGCTTTCATGTTACTATAGACAACTATGCCTAGGGTTTTGAAGTTATATCACACCGCATGTAGTCACTTACATGTATGCTTACTTGGCATATGTAATTCTTTAGTTATTTACAACACCATTGTTCACTATATGATAAAAGTGAGAAAATTAATCGTAAGAAGAAGTTTATATCAGTTCAAGTTTGCTCTCTGTGTATGTATTGTTCTGTTCCAGTGATGTTCTTTGATTAAATCTGAAGGGAAAAGATATCACCTATGGGGTCAAAGCCTGTTCCCCAATGGTATCTGCTGAAGCTTTTGCAAGAGGCATATATACCCCTCGGGTCCCAGCAAGTTTTCACCAAGGCGGTAGGCAGGGGCGGACTTTACCATTAGGCAAAGGTCGGCAATTGCCTTGGGCCCCGAGCTACCTAGGGGCCCCCAAAATGCCCTATTAACTTATTTTTTTCTTTTTTTTTTCAAATTATATATTTCTAAAACTCCATTTGCGAAAAATGGCATAAATCATTAGTGTCGAAGACAGGAGGGGGCCCCCCGCCTCACTACCTTGGACTATTCCATTATCTCACTTTTACTGCGCATCTGCGAATGTGACACGGCTGTGCCAAAAAAACTGACGGAGAAAAAGAAGTGATTGACAGACAGAGTGTACAGAGTAGTAGACAGAGTAAAAATGAAGCGAAGCTAGCTACCCAAGCGGTGCTGAAAAAAGGAGGAAGCGGGAGGAAAGCAAAAAGTCAGAAAAAGTGTGCGGCGCGAAAGATAAACAACACGCAGTAACAGGGGGACTGGGAAATAGAGCAATTGATCCCCAGAGCAAGACGAGTCTAAACGCGAAAATTTAAAGTTTTGAAGTTACCCAAGCGGCTCAAATAAAAGAAAAAAAGTGAAAAGACGCTGATAAGTATTTGGGAACGCTGCCAAAGATGACAAACTTTTTTATGGCTACTGTTGGGGATACAGATCAGGAACAACAACGTCCAATGCACAGAAAAATCGTGAAGCAAAGAGGACACGGAGATCGACAGACAAAACTGAGCAGTTTATGAATCATGATATTTAATAAAAATCTCAGCTCTCAGATTCAGCTCTGTCAATTCTATTACGAAATTCAAACAATACCGTTTTGCCGTTTTAATGTGTCGTGACAGATTCCTATAGCGGCACGTGAACTGATCATCTCTACCTAATAGTAAATAAACACGAATTAACAATGTTGAAAGATACCGTATAACTTACCGAAATGTATATTCCTTTTTCATAATATCGATCAATAAGTGTTTTTCAACCGCGAAAAGAGGTAAAACAGCTGGAGAACAATCGTCACATAACATTTACCTCAGGAAAGCCATTTAATTGGCTAGAAAAAAAGAGCTATAGAGAGTATTTGGCTAAATATGTGTACTACAGTAAATTACTTATTTTAACCTTAAATAATACCAGCTGATAGTTTTTTTTTTTTTCTTGAGAAAAAGTAACGCCTGTCTTGTGAAACGTTACCTAATATTTATCCAAATGAGTCAATATTGAATCAAATCACAAGAATTGAATCGAAATGGTGAAATTTGCCAAGCAAAAAAAAAAAAAAAACACATAGCTTACCATAAATTGTACCATGTAAACATTGTAACATGTTTCTGTTTAGGAGTAAAGAAGTGTAGCCTATGCAGGGTTTAAAGGGGACGTTTTTTTCTCCTCTCTAACCTTTACTTCCCCGTAGATTAGCTTTACCTCCCTATCCACCATTCAGTCGGTACATATTTTTTTCGTTCTCTTTTAAAGATTGGATGGGTAGGGGCCCATAGCCTACCTTCGCCTTGGGCCCCCGATTTGCTAAATCCGCCACTGGCGGTAGGACCCAGCGATCCATTTCGCCCCTTTGCATACCTTGTTTATTCGTGTAGCCTGCCTTCCAGATAATCAGTATGCACTTGCTTAGCATTTCTTCCATTGAGTTGTTACGGAATCAAACGAATCAAGAGTTCTAGACTTTGACAGGTTCTTCTTATTTGCTGTCATGTTACTATAGACAACTATGCCTAGGGTCTTGAAGTTCTATCACACCACATGTAGTCACTTACATGTATGCTTACTTGACATATGTAATTCTTTCGGTATTTACAACACCATTGTTCACTGTATGATAACAGTGAGAAAATTAATCGTAAGAAGAAGTTTATATTAGTTAAAGTTTGCTCTCTGTGTATGTATTGTTCTGTTCCAGTGATGTTCTTTGACTAAATCTGAAGGGAAAAGATACCACCTATGGGGTCAAAGCCTGTTCCCCAATGGTATCTGCTGAAGCTTTTGCAAGAGGCATATATACCCCTCGGGTCCCAGCAAGTTTTCACCAAGGTGGTAGGACCCAGCAATCCATTTCGCCCCTTTGCTTACCTTGTTTATTCGTGTAGCCAGCCCTCCAGATAATCAATATGCACTTGCTTAGCATTTTTTTTTTCCATTGGGTTATTATGGAATCAAACTAATCAAGATTTCTAGACTTTGACAGGTTCTTCTTATCTGCTTTCATGTTACTATAGACAACTATGCCTAGGGTTTTGAAGTTCTATCACACCACATGTAGTCACTTACATGTATGCTTACTTGACATATGTAATTCTTTTGGTATTTACAACACCATTGTTCACTGTATGATAACAGTGAGAAAATTAATCGTAAGAAGAAGTTTATATTAGTTCAAGTTTGCTCTCTGTGTATGTATTGTTCTGTTCCAGTGATGTTCTTTGATTAAATCTGAAGGGAAAAGATATCACTTAAGGGGTCAAAGCCTGTTCCCCAATGGTATCTGCTGAAGCTTTTGCAAGAGGCATATATAACCCTCGGGTCCCAGCAAGTTTTCACCAAGGTGCTAGGACCCAGCGATCCATTTCGCCCCTTTGCATACCTTGTTTATTCGTGTAGCCTGCCTTTCAGATAATCAATATGCACTTGCTTAGCATTTCTTCCATTGGGTTATTACGGAATCAAACGAATCAAGATTTCTAGACTTTGACAGGTTCTTCTTATTTGCTTTCATGTTACTATAGACAACTATGCCTAGGGTTTTGAAGTTATATCACACTACATGTAGTCACTTACATGTATGCTTACTTGGCATATGTAAATCTTTAGGTATTTACAACACCATTGTTCACTGTATGATAAAAGTGAGAAAATTAATCGTAAGAAGAAGTTTATATTAGTTAAAGTTTGCTCTCTGTGTATGTATTGTTCTGTTCCAGTGATGTTCTTTGACTAAATCTGAAGGGAAAAGATACCACCTATGGGGTCAAAGCCTGTTCCCCAATGGTATCTGCTGAAGCTTTTGCAAGAGGCATATATACCCCTCGGGTCCCAGCAAGTTTTCACCAAGGTGGTAGGACCCAGCGATCCATTTCGCCCCTTTGCTTACCTTGTTTATTCGTGTAGCCAGCCCTCCAGATAATCAATATGCACTTGCTTAGCATTTTTTTTTCCATTGGGTTATTATGGAATCAAACTAATCAAGATTTCTAGACTTTGACAGGTTCTTCTTATTTGCTTTCATGTTACTATAGACAACTATGCCTAGGGTTTTGAAGTTCTATCACACCACATGTAGTCACTTACATGTATGCTTACTTGACATATGTAATTCTTTCGGTATTTACAACACCATTGTTCACTGTATGATAACTGTGAGAAAATTAATCGTAAGAAGAAGTTTATATTAGTTAAAGTTTGCTCTCTGTGTATGTATTGTTCTGTTCCAGTGATGTTCTTTGACTAAATCTGAAGGGAAAAGATACCACCTATGGGGTCAAAGCCTGTTCCCCAATGGTATCTGCTGAAGCTTTTGCAAGAGGCATATATACCCCTCGGGTCCCAGCAAGTTTTCACCAAGGTGGTAGGACCCAGCGATCCATTTCGCCCCTTTGCTTACCTTGTTTATTCGTGTAGCCAGCCCTCCAGATAATCAATATGCACTTGCTTAGCATTTTTTTTTCCATTGGGTTATTATGGAATCAAACTAATCAAGATTTCTAGACTTTGACAGGTTCTTCTTATCTGCTTTCATGTTACTATAGACAACTATGCCCAGGGTTTTGAAGTTATATCACACCACATGTAGTCACTTACATGTATGCTTACTTGGCATATGTAATTCTTTTGGTATTTACAACACCATTGTTCACTATATGATAAAAGTGAGAAAATTAATCGTAAGAAGAAGTTTATATTAGTTCAAGTTTGCTCTCTGTGTATGTATTGTTCTGTTCCAGTGATGTTCTTTGATTAAATCTGAAGGGAAAAGATATCACTTAAGGGGTCAAAGCCTGTTCCCCAATGGTATCTGCTGAAGCTTTTGCAAGAGGCATATATAACCCTCGGGTCCCAGCAAGTTTTCACCAAGGTGCTAGGACCCAGCGATCCATTTCGCCCCTTTGCATACCTTGTTTATTCGTGTAGCCTGCCTTTCAGATAATCAATATGCACTTGCTTAGCATTTCTTCCATTGGGTTATTACGGAATCAAACGAATCAAGATTTCTAGACTTTGACAGGTTCTTCTTATTTGCTTTCATGTTACTATAGACAACTATGCCTAGGGTTTTGAAGTTATATCACACTACATGTAGTCACTTACATGTATGCTTACTTGGCATATGTAAATCTTTAGGTATTTACAACACCATTGTTCACTGTATGATAAAAGTGAGAAAATTAATCGTAAGAAGAAGTTTATATTAGTTAAAGTTTGCTCTCTGTGTATGTATTGTTCTGTTCCAGTGATGTTCTTTGACTAAATCTGAAGGGAAAAGATACCACCTATGGGGTCAAAGCCTGTTCCCCAATGGTATCTGCTGAAGCTTTTGCAAGAGGCATATATACCCCTCGGGTCCCAGCAAGTTTTCACCAAGGTGGTAGGACCCAGCGATCCATTTCGCCCCTTTGCTTACCTTGTTTATTCGTGTAGCCAGCCCTCCAGATAATCAATATGCACTTGCTTAGCATTTTTTTTCCCATTGGGTTATTATGGAATCAAACTAATCAAGATTTCTAGACTTTGACAGGTTCTTCTTATTTGCTTTCATGTTACTATAGACAACTATGCCTAGGGTTTTGAAGTTCTATCACACCACATGTAGTCACTTACATGTATGCTTACTTGACATATGTAATTCTTTCGGTATTTACAACACCATTGTTCACTGTATGATAACAGTGAGAAAATTAATCGTAAGAAGAAGTTTATATTAGTTAAAGTTTGCTCTCTGTGTATGTATTGTTCTGTTCCAGTGATGTTCTTTGACTAAATCTGAAGGGAAAAGATACCACTTATGGGGTCAAAGCCTGTTCCCCAATGGTATCTGCTGAAGCTTTTGCAAGAGGCATATATACCCCTCGGGTCCCAGCAAGTTTTCACCAAGGTGGTAGGACCCAGCAATCCATTTCGCCCCTTTGCTTACCTTGTTTATTCGTGTAGCCAGCCCTCCAGATAATCAATATGCACTTGCTTAGCATTTCTTCCATTGGGTTATTACGGAATCAAACGAATCAAGATTTCTAGACTTTGACAGGTTCTTCTTATTTGCTTTCATGTTACTATAGACAACTATGCCCAGGGTTTTGAAGTTATATCACACCACATGTAGTCACTTACATGTATGCTTACTTGACATATGTAATTCTTTCGGTATTTACAACACCATTGTTCACTGTATGATAACAGTGAGAAAATTAATCGTAAGAAGAAGTTTATATTAGTTAAAGTTTGCTCTCTGTGTATGTATTGTTCTGTTCCAGTGATGTTCTTTGACTAAATCTGAAGGGAAAAGATACCACCTATGGGGTCAAAGCCTGTTCCCCAATGGTATCTGCTGAAGCTTTTGCAAGAGGCATATATACCCCTCGGGTCCCAGAAAGTTTTCACCAAGGTGGTAGGACCCAGCGATCCATTTCGCCCCTTTGCTTACCTTGTTTATTCGTGTAGCCAGCCCTCCAGATAATCAATATGCACTTGCTTAGCATTTTTTTTTCCATTGGGTTATTATGGAATCAAACTAATCAAGATTTCTAGACTTTGACAGGTTCTTCTTATCTGCTTTCATGTTACTATAGACAACTATGCCCAGGGTTTTGAAGTTATATCACACCACATGTAGTCACTTACATGTATGCTTACTTGGCATATGTAATTCTTTTGGTATTTACAACACCATTGTTCACTATATGATAAAAGTGAGAAAATTAATCGTAAGAAGAAGTTTATATTAGTTCAAGTTTGCTCTCTGTGTATGTATTGTTCTGTTCCAGTGATGTTCTTTGATTAAATCTGAAGGGAAAAGATATCACTTAAGGGGTCAAAGCCTGTTCCCCAATGGTATCTGCTGAAGCTTTTGCAAGAGGCATATATACCCCTCGGGTCCCAGCAAGTTTTCACCAAGGTGGTAGGACCCAGCGATCCATTTCGCCCCTTTGCTTACCTTGTTTATTCGTGTAGCCAGCCCTCCAGATAATCAATATGCACTTGCTTAGCATTTTTTTTTTCCATTGGGTTATTATGGAATCAAACTAATCAAGATTTCTAGACTTTGACAGGTTCTTCTTATTTGCTTTCATGTTACTATAGACAACTATGCCTAGGGTTTTGAAGTTCTATCACACCATATGTAGTCACTTACATGTATGCTTACTTGACATATGTAATTCTTTCGGTATTTACAACACCATTGTTCACTGTATGATAACAGTGAGAAAATTAATCGTAAGAAGAAGTTTATATTAGTTAAAGTTTGCTCTCTGTGTATGTATTGTTCTGTTCCAGTGATGTTCTTTGACTAAATCTGAAGGGAAAAGATACCACCTATGGGGTCAAAGCCTGTTCCCCAATGGTATCTGCTGAAGCTTTTGCAAGAGGCATATATACCCCTCGGGTCCCAGCAAGTTTTCACCAAGGTGGTAGGACCCAGCAATCCATTTCGCCCCTTTGCTTACCTTGTTTATTCGTGTAGCCAGCCCTCCAGATAATCAATATGCACTTGCTTAGCATTTCTTCCATTGGGTTATTACGGAATCAAACGAATCAAGATTTCTAGACTTTGACAGGTTCTTCTTATTTGCTTTCATGTTACTATAGACAACTATGCCTAGGGTTTTGAAGTTATATCACACTACATGTAGTCACTTACATGTATGCTTACTTGGCATATGTAAATCTTTAGGTATTTACAACACCATTGTTCACTGTATGATAAAAGTAAGAAAATTAATCGTAAGAAGAAGTTTATATTAGTTAAAGTTTGCTCTCTGTGTATGTATTGTTCTGTTCCAGTGATGTTCTTTGACTAAATCTGAAGGGAAAAGATACCACCTATGGGGTCAAAGCCTGTTCCCCAATGGTATCTGCTGAAGCTTTTGCAAGAGGCATATATACCCCTCGGGTCCCAGCAAGTTTTCACCAAGGTGGTAGGACCCAGCGATCCATTTCGCCCCTTTGCTTACCTTGTTTATTCGTGTAGCCAGCCCTCCAGATAATCAATATGCACTTGCTTAGCATTTTTTTTCCATTGGGTTATTATGGAATCAAACTAATCAAGATTTCTAGACTTTGACAGGTTCTTCTTATTTGCTTTCATGTTACTATAGACAACTATGCCTAGGGTTTTGAAGTTCTATCACACCACATGTAGTCACTTACATGTATGCTTACTTGACATATGTAATTCTTTCGGTATTTACAACACCATTGTTCACTGTATGATAACAGTGAGAAAATTAATCGTAAGAAGAAGTTTATATTAGTTAAAGTTTGCTCTCTGTGTATGTATTGTTCTGTTCCAGTGATGTTCTTTGACTAAATCTGAAGGGAAAAGATACCACCTATGGGGTCAAAGCCTGTTCCCCGATGGTATCTGCTGAAGCTTTTGCAAGAGGCATATATACCCCTCGGGTCCCAGCAAATTTTCACCAAGGTGGTAGGACCCAGCAATCCATTTCGCCCCTTTGCTTACCTTGTTTATTCGTGTAGCCAGCCCTCCAGATAATCAATATGCACTTGCTTAGCATTTTTTTTCCATTGGGTTATTATGGAATCAAACTAATCAAGAGTTCTAGACTTTGACAGGTTCTTCTTATTTGCTTTCATGTTACTATAGACAACTATACCTAGGGTTTTGAAGTTCTATCACACCACATGTAGTCACTTACATGTATGCTTACTTGGCATATGTAATTCTTTTGGTATTTACAACACCATTGTTCACTATATGATAAAAGTGAGAAAATTAATCGTAAGAAGAAGTTTATATTAGTTAAAGTTTGCTCTCTGTGTATGTATTGTTCTGTTCCAGTGATGTTCTTTGATTAAATCTGAAGGGAAAAGATATCACCTAAGGGGTCAAAGCCTGTTCCCCAATGGTATCTGCTGAAGCTTTTGCAAGAGGCATATATAACCCTCGGGTCCCAGCAAGTTTTCACCAAGGTGGTAGGACCCAGCGATCCATTTCGCGCCTTTGCTTACCTTGTTTATTCGTGTAGCCAGCCCTCCAGATAATCAATATGCACTTGCTTAGCATTTTTTCCATTGGGTTATTATGGAATCAAACTAATCAAGAGTTCTAGACTTTGACAGGTTCTTCTTATTTGCTTTCATGTTACTATAGACAACTATGCCTAGGGTTTTGAAGTTATATCACACCGCATGTAGTCACTTACATGTATGCTTACTTGGCATATGTAATTCTTTAGTTATTTACAACACCATTGTTCACTATATGATAAAAGTGAGAAAATTAATCGTAAGAAGAAGTTTATATCAGTTCAAGTTTGCTCTCTGTGTATGTATTGTTCTGTTCCAGTGATGTTCTTTGATTAAATCTGAAGGGAAAAGATATCACCTATGGGGTCAAAGCCTGTTCCCCAATGGTATCTGCTGAAGCTTTTGCAAGAGGCATATATACCCCTCGGGTCCCAGCAAGTTTTCACCAAGGCGGTAGGACCCAGCGATCCATTTCGCCCCTTTGCATACCTTGTTTATTCGTGTAGCCTGCCTTCCAGATAATCAGTATGCACTTGCTTAGCATTTCTTCCATTGAGTTGTTACGGAATCAAACGAATCAAGAGTTCTAGACTTTGACAGGTTCTTCTTATTTGCTGTCATGTTACTATAGACAACTATGCCTAGGGTCTTGAAGTTCTATCACACCACATGTAGTCACTTACATGTATGCTTACTTGACATATGTAATTCTTTCGGTATTTACAACACCATTGTTCACTGTATGATAACAGTGAGAAAATTAATCGTAAGAAGAAGTTTATATTAGTTAAAGTTTGCTCTCTGTGTATGTATTGTTCTGTTCCAGTGATGTTCTTTGACTAAATCTGAAGGGAAAAGATACCACCTATGGGGTCAAAGCCTGTTCCCCAATGGTATCTGCTGAAGCTTTTGCAAGAGGCATATATACCCCTCGGGTCCCAGCAAGTTTTCACCAAGGTGGTAGGACCCAGCAATCCATTTCGCCCCTTTGCTTACCTTGTTTATTCGTGTAGCCAGCCCTCCAGATAATCAATATGCACTTGCTTAGCATTTTTTTTTCCATTGGGTTATTATGGAATCAAACTAATCAAGATTTCTAGACTGTGACAGGTTCTTCTTATCTGCTTTCATGTTACTATAGACAACTATGCCCAGGGTTTTGAAGTTATATCACACCACATGTAGTCACTTACATGTATGCTTACTTGGCATATGTAATTCTTTTGGTATTTACAACACCATTGTTCACTATATGATAAAAGTGAGAAAATTAATCGTAAGAAGAAGTTTATATTAGTTCAAGTTTGCTCTCTGTGTATGTATTGTTCTGTTCCAGTGATGTTCTTTGATTAAATCTGAAGGGAAAAGATATCACTTAAGGGGTCAAAGCCTGTTCCCCAATGGTATCTGCTGAAGCTTTTGCAAGAGGCATATATAACCCTCGGGTCCCAGCAAGTTTTCACCAAGGTGCTAGGACCCAGCGATCCATTTCGCCCCTTTGCATACCTTGTTTATTCGTGTAGCCTGCCTTTCAGATAATCAATATGCACTTGCTTAGCATTTCTTCCATTGGGTTATTACGGAATCAAACGAATCAAGATTTCTAGACTTTGACAGGTTCTTCTTATTTGCTTTCATGTTACTATAGACAACTATGCCTAGGGTTTTGAAGTTATATCACACTACATGTAGTCACTTACATGTATGCTTACTTGGCATATGTAAATCTTTAGGTATTTACAACACCATTGTTCACTGTATGATAAAAGTGAGAAAATTAATCGTAAGAAGAAGTTTATATTAGTTAAAGTTTGCTCTCTGTGTATGTATTGTTCTGTTCCAGTGATGTTCTTTGACTAAATCTGAAGGGAAAAGATACCACCTATGGGGTCAAAGCCTGTTCCCCAATGGTATCTGCTGAAGCTTTTGCAAGAGGCATATATACCCCTCGGGTCCCAGCAAGTTTTCACCAAGGTGGTAGGACCCAGCGATCCATTTCGCCCCTTTGCTTACCTTGTTTATTCGTGTAGCCAGCCCTCCAGATAATCAATATGCACTTGCTTAGCATTTTTTTTCCATTGGGTTATTATGGAATCAAACTAATCAAGATTTCTAGACTTTGACAGGTTCTTCTTATTTGCTTTCATGTTACTATAGACAACTATGCCTAGGGTTTTGAAGTTCTATCACACCACATGTAGTCACTTACATGTATGCTTACTTGACATATGTAATTCTTTCGGTATTTACAACACCATTGTTCACTGTATGATAACAGTGAGAAAATTAATCGTAAGAAGAAGTTTATATTAGTTAAAGTTTGCTCTCTGTGTATGTATTGTTCTGTTCCAGTGATGTTCTTTGACTAAATCTGAAGGGAAAAGATACCACCTATGGGGTCAAAGCCTGTTCCCCAATGGTATCTGCTGAAGCTTTTGCAAGAGGCATATATACCCCTCGGGTCCAAGAAAGTTTTCACCAAGGTGGTAGGACCCAGCGATCCATTTCGCCTCTTTGCTTACCTTGTTTATTCGTGTAGCCAGCCCTCCAGATAATCAATATGCACTTGCTTAGCATTTTTTTTTCCATTGGGTTATTATGGAATCAAACTAATCAAGATTTCTAGACTTTGACAGGTTCTTCTTATCTGCTTTCATGTTACTATAGACAACTATGCCCAGGGTTTTGAAGTTATATCACACCACATGTAGTCACTTACATGTATGCTTACTTGGCATATGTAATTCTTTTGGTATTTACAACACCATTGTTCACTATATGATAAAAGTGAGAAAATTAATCGTAAGAAGAAGTTTATATTAGTTCAAGTTTGCTCTCTGTGTATGTATTGTTCTGTTCCAGTGATGTTCTTTGATTAAATCTGAAGGGAAAAGATATCACTTAAGGGGTCAAAGCCTGTTCCCCAATGGTATCTGCTGAAGCTTTTGCAAGAGGCATATATAACCCTCGGGTCCCAGCAAGTTTTCACCAAGGTGCTAGGACCCAGCGATCCATTTCGCCCCTTTGCATACCTTGTTTATTCGTGTAGCCTGCCTTTCAGATAATCAATATGCACTTGCTTAGCATTTCTTCCATTGGGTTATTACGGAATCAAACGAATCAAGATTTCTAGACTTTGACAGGTTCTTCTTATTTGCTTTCATGTTACTATAGACAACTATGCCTAGGGTTTTGAAGTTATATCACACTACATGTAGTCACTTACATGTATGCTTACTTGGCATATGTAAATCTTTAGGTATTTACAACACCATTGTTCACTGTATGATAAAAGTGAGAAAATTAATCGTAAGAAGAAGTTTATATTAGTTAAAGTTTGCTCTCTGTGTATGTATTGTTCTGTTCCAGTGATGTTCTTTGACTAAATCTGAAGGGAAAAGATACCACCTATGGGGTCAAAGCCTGTTCCCCAATGGTATCTGCTGAAGCTTTTGCAAGAGGCATATATACCCCTCGGGTCCCAGCAAGTTTTCACCAAGGTGGTAGGACCCAGCGATCCATTTCGCCCCTTTGCTTACCTTGTTTATTCGTGTAGCCAGCCCTCCAGATAATCAATATGCACTTGCTTAGCATTTTTTTTTTCCATTGGGTTATTATGGAATCAAACTAATCAAGATTTCTAGACTTTGACAGGTTCTTCTTATTTGCTTTCATGTTACTATAGACAACTATGCCTAGGGTTTTGAAGTTCTATCACACCACATGTAGTCACTTACATGTATGCTTACTTGACATATGTAATTCTTTCGGTATTTACAACACCATTGTTCACTGTATGATAACAGTGAGAAAATTAATCGTAAGAAGAAGTTTATATTAGTTAAAGTTTGCTCTCTGTGTATGTATTGTTCTGTTCCAGTGATGTTCTTTGACTAAATCTGAAGGGAAAAGATACCACCTATGGGGTCAAAGCCTGTTCCCCAATGGTATCTGCTGAAGCTTTTGCAAGAGGCATATATACCCCTCGGGTCCCAGCAAGTTTTCACCAAGGTGGTAGGACCCAGCAATCCATTTCGCCCCTTTGCTTACCTTGTTTATTCGTGTAGCCAGCCCTCCAGATAATCAATATGCACTTGCTTAGCATTTTTTTTTCCATTGGGTTATTATGGAATCAAACTAATCAAGATTTCTAGACTTTGACAGGTTCTTCTTATCTGCTTTCATGTTACTATAGACAACTATGCCCAGGGTTTTGAAGTTATATCACACCACATGTAGTCACTTACATGTATGCTTACTTGGCATATGTAATTCTTTTGGTATTTACAACACCATTGTTCACTATATGATAAAAGTGAGAAAATTAATCGTAAGAAGAAGTTTATATTAGTTCAAGTTTGCTCTCTGTGTATGTATTGTTCTGTTCCAGTGATGTTCTTTGATTAAATCTGAAGGGAAAAGATATCACTTAAGGGGTCAAAGCCTGTTCCCCAATGGTATCTGCTGAAGCTTTTGCAAGAGGCATATATAACCCTCGGGTCCCAGCAAGTTTTCACCAAGGTGCTAGGACCCAGCGATCCATTTCGCCCCTTTGCATACCTTGTTTATTCGTGTAGCCTGCCTTTCAGATAATCAGTATGCACTTGCTTAGCATTTCTTCCATTGGGTTATTACGGAATCAAACGAATCAAGATTTCTAGACTTTGACAGGTTCTTCTTATTTGCTTTCATGTTACTATAGACAACTATGCCTAGGGTTTTGAAGTTATATCACACTACATGTAGTCACTTACATGTATGCTTACTTGGCATATGTAAATCTTTAGGTATTTACAACACCATTGTTCACTGTATGATAAAAGTAAGAAAATTAATCGTAAGAAGAAGTTTATATTAGTTAAAGTTTGCTCTCTGTGTATGTATTGTTCTGTTCCAGTGATGTTCTTTGACTAAATCTGAAGGGAAAAGATACCACCTATGGGGTCAAAGCCTGTTCCCCAATGGTATCTGCTGAAGCTTTTGCAAGAGGCATATATACCCCTCGGGTCCCAGCAAGTTTTCACCAAGGTGGTAGGACCCAGCGATCCATTTCGCCCCTTTGCTTACCTTGTTTATTCGTGTAGCCAGCCCTCCAGATAATCAATATGCACTTGCTTAGCATTTTTTTTTCCATTGGGTTATTATGGAATCAAACTAATCAAGATTTCTAGACTTTGACAGGTTCTTCTTATTTGCTTTCATGTTACTATAGACAACTATGCCTAGGGTTTTGAAGTTCTATCACACCACATGTAGTCACTTACATGTATGCTTACTTGACATATGTAATTCTTTCGGTATTTACAACACCATTGTTCACTGTATGATAACAGTGAGAAAATTAATCATAAGAAGAAGTTTATATTAGTTAAAGTTTGCTCTCTGTGTATGTATTGTTCTGTTCCAGTGATGTTCTTTGACTAAATCTGAAGGGAAAAGATACCACCTATGGGGTCAAAGCCTGTTCCCCAATGGTATCTGCTGAAGCTTTTGCAAGAGGCATATATACCCCTCGGGTCCCAGCAAGTTTTCACCAAGGTGGTAGGACCCAGCAATCCATTTCGCCCCTTTGCTTACCTTGTTTATTCGTGTAGCCAGCCCTCCAGATAATCAATATGCACTTGCTTAGCATTTTTTTTCCATTGGGTTATTATGGAATCAAACTAATCAAGAGTTCTAGACTTTGACAGGTTCTTCTTATTTGCTTTCATGTTACTATAGACAACTATACCTAGGGTTTTGAAGTTCTATCACACCACATGTAGTCACTTACATGTATGCTTACTTGGCATATGTAATTCTTTTGGTATTTACAACACCATTGTTCACTATATGATAAAAGTGAGAAAATTAATCGTAAGAAGAAGTTTATATTAGTTAAAGTTTGCTCTCTGTGTATGTATTGTTCTGTTCCAGTGATATTCTTTGATTAAATCTGAAGGGAAAAGATATCACCTAAGGGGTCAAAGCCTGTTCCCCAATGGTATCTGCTGAAGCTTTTGCAAGAGGCATATATAACCCTCGGGTCCCAGCAAGTTTTCACCAAGGCGGTAGGACCCAGCGATCCTTTTCGCCCCTTTGCATACCTTGTTTATTCGTGTAGCCTGCCTTCCAGATAATCAGTATGCAATTGCTTAGCATTTCTTCCATTGAGTTGTTACGGAATCAAACGAATCAAGAGTTCTAGACTTTGACAGGTTCTTCTTATTTGCTTTCATGTTACTATAGACAACTATGCCTAGGGTCTTGAAGTTCTATCACACCACATGTAGTCACTTACATGTATGCTTACTTGGCATATGTAACTCTTTAGGTATTTACAACACCACTGGTCACTGTATGATAAAATTGTGAAAATTAATCGTAAGAAGTTTATATTAGTTCAAGTTTGCTCTGTGTGGATGTATTGTTCTGTTCCAGTGATGTTCTTTGACTAAATCTGAAGGGAAAAGATACCACCTATGGGGTCAAAGCCTGTTCCCCAATGGTATCTGCTGAAGCTTTTGCAAGAGGCATATATACCCCTCGGGTCCCAGCAAGTTTTCACCAAGGTGGTAGGACCCAGCAATCCATTTCGCCCCTTTGCTTACCTTGTTTATTCGTGTAGCCAGCCCTCCAGATAATCAATATGCACTTGCTTAGCATTTTTTTTTCCATTGGGTTATTATGGAATCAAACTAATCAAGAGTTCTAGACTTTGACAGGTTCTTCTTATTTGCTTTCATGTTACTATAGGCAACTATACCTAGGGTTTTGAAGTTCTATCACACCACATGTAGTCACTTACATGTATGCTTACTTGGCATATGTAATTCTTTTGGTATTTACAACACCATTGTTCACTATATGATAAAAGTGAGAAAATTAATCGTAAGAAGAAGTTTATATTAGTTAAAGTTTGCTCTCTGTGTATGTATTGTTCTGTTCCAGTGATGTTCTTTGATTAAATCTGAAGGGAAAAGATATCACCTAAGGGGTCAAAGCCTGTTCCACAATGGTATCTGCTGAAGCTTTTGCAAGAGGCATATATAACCCTCGGGTCCCAGCAAGTTTTCACCAAGGTGGTAGGACCCAGCGATCCATTTCGCGCCTTTGCTTACCTTGTTTATTCGTGTAGCCAGCCCTCCAGATAATCAATATGCACTTGCTTAGCATTTTTTCCATTGGGTTATTATGGAATCAAACTAATCAAGAGTTCTAGACTTTGACAGGTTCTTCTTATTTGCTTTCATGTTACTATAGACAACTATGCCTAGGGTTTTGAAGTTATATCACACCGCATGTAGTCACTTACATGTATGCTTACTTGGCATATGTAATTCTTTAGGTATTTACAAAACCATTGTTCACTATATGATAAAAGTGAGAAAATTAATCGTAAGAAGAAGTTTATATCAGTTCAAGTTTGCTCTCTGTGTATGTATTGTTCTGTTCCAGTGATGTTCTTTGATTAAATCTGAAGGGAAAATATATCACCTATGGGGTCAAAGCCTGTTCCCCAATGGTATCTGCTGAAGCTTTTGCAAGAGGCATATATACCCTTCGGGTCCCAGCAAGTTTTCACCAAGGCGGTAGGACCCAGCAATCCATTTCGCCCCTTTGCATACCTTGTTTATTCGTGTAGCCTGCCTTCCAGATAATCAGTATGCACTTGCTTAGCATTTCTTCCATTGAGTTGTTACGGAATCAAACGAATCAAGAGTTCTAGACTTTGACAGGTTCTTCTTATTTGCTGTCATGTTACTATAGACAACTATGCCTAGGGTCTTGAAGTTCTATCACACCACATGTAGTCAGTTACATGTATGCTTACTTGGCATATGTAATTCTTTAGGTATTTACAACACCATTGTTCACTATATGATAAAAGTGAGAAAATTAATCGTGAGAAGAAGTTTATATTAGTTTAAGTTTGCTCTCTGTGTATGTATTGTTCTGTTCCAGTGATGTTCTTTGACTACATCTGAAGGGAAAATATATCACCTATGGGGTCAAAGCCTGTTCCCCAATGGTATCTGCTGAAGCTTTTGCAAGAGGCATTTATAACCCTCGGGTCCCAGCAAGTTTTCACCAAGGTGGTAGGACCCAGCGGTCCATTTCGCCCCTTTGCATACCTTGTTTATTCGTGTAGCCAGCCCTCCAGATAATCAATATGCACTTGCTTAGCATTTTTTTTTTCCATTGGGTTATTATGGAATCAAACTAATCAAGATTTCTAGACTTTGACAGGTTCTTCTTATCTGCTTTCATGTTACTATAGACAACTATGCCCAGGGTTTTGAAGTTATATCACACCACATGTAGTCACTTACATGTATGCTTACTTGGCATATGTAATTCTTTTGGTATTTACAACACCATTGTTCACTATATGATAAAAGTGAGAAAATTAATCGTAAGAAGAAGTTTATATTAGTTCAAGTTTGCTCTCTGTGTATGTATTGTTCTGTTCCAGTGATGTTCTTTGATTAAATCTGAAGGGAAAAGATATCACTTAAGGGGTCAAAGCCTGTTCCCCAATGGTATCTGCTGAAGCTTTTGCAAGAGGCATATATAACCCTCGGGTCCCAGCAAGTTTTCACCAAGGTGCTAGGACCCAGCGATCCATTTCGCCCCTTTGCATACCTTGTTTATTCGTGTAGCCTGCCTTTCAGATAATCAATATGCACTTGCTTAGCATTTCTTCCATTGGGTTATTACGGAATCAAACGAATCAAGATTTCTAGACTTTGACAGGTTCTTCTTATTTGCTTTCATGTTACTATAGACAACTATGCCTAGGGTTTTGAAGTTATATCACACTACATGTAGTCACTTACATGTATGCTTACTTGGCATATGTAAATCTTTAGGTATTTACAACACCATTGTTCACTGTATGATAAAAGTGAGAAAATTAATCGTAAGAAGAAGTTTATATTAGTTAAAGTTTGCTCTCTGTGTATGTATTGTTCTGTTCCAGTGATGTTCTTTGACTAAATCTGAAGGGAAAAGATACCACCTATGGGGTCAAAGCCTGTTCCCCAATGGTATCTGCTGAAGCTTTTGCAAGAGGCATATATACCCCTCGGGTCCCAGCAAGTTTTCACCAAGGTGGTAGGACCCAGCGATCCATTTCGCCCCTTTGCTTACCTTGTTTATTCGTGTAGCCAGCCCTCCAGATAATCAATATGCACTTGCTTAGCATTTTTTTTTTCCATTGGGTTATTATGGAATCAAACTAATCAAGATTTCTAGACTTTGACAGGTTCTTCTTATTTGCTTTCATGTTACTATAGACAACTATGCCTAGGGTTTTGAAGTTCTATCACACCACATGTAGTCACTTACATGTATGCTTACTTGACATATGTAATTCTTTCGGTATTTACAACACCATTGTTCACTGTATGATAACAGTGAGAAAATTAATCGTAAGAAGAAGTTTATATTAGTTAAAGTTTGCTCTCTGTGTATGTATTGTTCTGTTCCAGTGATGTTCTTTGACTAAATCTGAAGGGAAAAGATACCACCTATGGGGTCAAAGCCTGTTCCCCAATGGTATCTGCTGAAGCTTTTGCAAGAGGCATATATACCCCTCGGGTCCCAGCAAGTTTTCACCAAGGTGGTAGGACCCAGCAATCCATTTCGCCCCTTTGCTTACCTTGTTTATTCGTGTAGCCAGCCCTCCAGATAATCAATATGCACTTGCTTAGCATTTTTTTTTTCCATTGGGTTATTATGGAATCAAACTAATCAAGATTTCTAGACTTTGACAGGCTCTTCTTATCTGCTTTCATGTTACTATAGACAACTATGCCCAGGGTTTTGAAGTTATATCACACCACATGTAGTCACTTACATGTATGCTTACTTGGCATATGTAATTCTTTTGGTATTTACAACAACATTGTTCACTATATGATAAAAGTGAGAAAATTAATCGTAAGAAGAAGTTTATATTAGTTCAAGTTTGCTCTCTGTGTATGTATTGTTCTGTTCCAGTGATGTTCTTTGATTAAATCTGAAGGGAAAAGATATCACTTAAGGGGTCAAAGCCTGTTCCCCAATGGTATCTGCTGAAGCTTTTGCAAGAGGCATATATAACCCTCGGGTCCCAGCAAGTTTTCACCAAGGTGCTAGGACCCAGCGATCCATTTCGCCCCTTTGCATACCTTGTTTATTCGTGTAGCCTGCCTTTCAGATAATCAGTATGCACTTGCTTAGCATTTCTTCCATTGGGTTATTACGGAATCAAACGAATCAAGATTTCTAGACTTTGACAGGTTCTTCTTATTTGCTTTCATGTTACTATAGACAACTATGACTAGGGTTTTGAAGTTATATCACACTACATGTAGTCACTTACATGTATGCTTACTTGGCATATGTAAATCTTTAGGTATTTACAACACCATTGTTCACTGTATGATAAAAGTAAGAAAATTAATCGTAAGAAGAAGTTTATATTAGTTAAAGTTTGCTCTCTGTGTATGTATTGTTCTGTTCCAGTGATGTTCTTTGACTAAATCTGAAGGGAAAAGATACCACCTATGGGGTCAAAGCCTGTTCCCCAATGGTATCTGCTGAAGCTTTTGCAAGAGGCATATATACCCCTCGGGTCCCAGCAAGTTTTCACCAAGGTGGTAGGACCCAGCGATCCATTTCGCCCCTTTGCTTACCTTGTTTATTCGTGTAGCCAGCCCTCCAGATAATCAATATGCACTTGCTTAGCATTTTTTTTTTCCATTGGGTTATTATGGAATCAAACTAATCAAGATTTCTAGACTTTGACAGGTTCTTCTTATTTGCTTTCATGTTACTATAGACAACTATGCCTAGGGTTTTGAAGTTCTATCACACCACATGTAGTCACTTACATGTATGCTTACTTGACATATGTAATTCTTTCGGTATTTACAACACCATTGTTCACTGTATGATAACAGTGAGAAAATTAATCATAAGAAGAAGTTTATATTAGTTAAAGTTTGCTCTCTGTGTATGTATTGTTCTGTTCCAGTGATGTTCTTTGACTAAATCTGAAGGGAAAAGATACCACCTATGGGGTCAAAGCCTGTTCCCCAATGGTATCTGCTGAAGCTTTTGCAAGAGGCATATATACCCCTCGGGTCCCAGCAAGTTTTCACCAAGGTGGTAGGACCCAGCAATCCATTTCGCCCCTTTGCTTACCTTGTTTATTCGTGTAGCCAGCCCTCCAGATAATCAATATGCACTTGCTTAGCATTTTTTTTCCATTGGGTTATTATGGAATCAAACTAATCAAGAGTTCTAGACTTTGACAGGTTCTTCTTATTTGCTTTCATGTTACTATAGACAACTATACCTAGGGTTTTGAAGTTCTATCACACCACATGTAGTCACTTACATGTATGCTTACTTGGCATATGTAATTCTTTTGGTATTTACAACACCATTGTTCACTATATGATAAAAGTGAGAAAATTAATCGTAAGAAGAAGTTTATATTAGTTAAAATTTGCTCTCTGTGTATGTATTGTTCTGTTCCAGTGATATTCTTTGATTAAATCTGAAGGGAAAAGATATCACCTAAGGGGTCAAAGCCTGTTCCCCAATGGTATCTGCTGAAGCTTTTGCAAGAGGCATATATAACCCTCGGGTCCCAGCAAGTTTTCACCAAGGCGGTAGGACCCAGCGATCCTTTTCGCCCCTTTGCATACCTTGTTTATTCGTGTAGCCTGCCTTCCAGATAATCAGTATGCAATTGCTTAGCATTTCTTCCATTGAGTTGTTACGGAATCAAACGAATCAAGAGTTCTAGACTTTGACAGGTTCTTCTTATTTGCTTTCATGTTACTATAGACAACTATGCCTAGGGTCTTGAAGTTCTATCACACCACATGTAGTCACTTACATGTATGCTTACTTGGCATATGTAACTCTTTAGGTATTTACAACACCACTGGTCACTGTATGATAAAATTGTGAAAATTAATCGTAAGAAGTTTATATTAGTTCAAGTTTGCTCTGTGTGGATGTATTGTTCTGTTCCAGTGATGTTCTTTGACTAAATCTGAAGGGAAAAGATACCACCTATGGGGTCAAAGCCTGTTCCCCAATGGTATCTGCTGAAGCTTTTGCAAGAGGCATATATACCCCTCGGGTCCCAGCAAGTTTTCACCAAGGTGGTAGGACCCAGCAATCCATTTCGCCCCTTTGCTTACCTTGTTTATTCGTGTAGCCAGCCCTCCAGATAATCAATATGCACTTGCTTAGCATTTTTTTTTCCATTGGGTTATTATGGAATCAAACTAATCAAGAGTTCTAGACTTTGACAGGTTCTTCTTATTTGCTTTCATGTTACTATAGACAACTATACCTAGGGTTTTGAAGTTCTATCACACCACATGTAGTCACTTACATGTATGCTTACTTGGCATATGTAATTCTTTTGGTATTTACAACACCATTGTTCACTATATGATAAAAGTGAGAAAATTAATCGTAAGAAGAAGTTTATATTAGTTAAAGTTTGCTCTCTGTGTATGTATTGTTCTGTTCCAGTGATGTTCTTTGATTAAATCTGAAGGGAAAAGATATCACCTAAGGGGTCAAAGCCTGTTCCACAATGGTATCTGCTGAAGCTTTTGCAAGAGGCATATATAACCCTCGGGTCCCAGCAAGTTTTCACCAAGGTGGTAGGACCCAGCAATCCATTTCGCGCCTTTGCTTACCTTGTTTATTCGTGTAGCCAGCCCTCCAGATAATCAATATGCACTTGCTTAGCATTTTTTCCATTGGGTTATTATGGAATCAAACTAATCAAGAGTTCTAGACTTTGACAGGTTCTTCTTATTTGCTTTCATGTTACTATAGACAACTATGCCTAGGGTTTTGAAGTTATATCACACCGCATGTAGTCACTTACATGTATGCTTACTTGGCATATGTAATTCTTTAGGTATTTACAAAACCATTGTTCACTATATGATAAAAGTGAGAAAATTAATCGTAAGAAGAAGTTTATATCAGTTCAAGTTTGCTCTCTGTGTATGTATTGTTCTGTTCCAGTGATGTTCTTTGATTAAATCTGAAGGGAAAATATATCACCTATGGGGTCAAAGCCTGTTCCCCAATGGTATCTGCTGAAGCTTTTGCAAGAGGCATATATACCCTTCGGGTCCCAGCAAGTTTTCACCAAGGCGGTAGGACCCAGCAATCCATTTCGCCCCTTTGCATACCTTGTTTATTCGTGTAGCCTGCCTTCCAGATAATCAGTATGCACTTGCTTAGCATTTCTTCCATTGAGTTGTTACGGAATCAAACGAATCAAGAGTTCTAGACTTTGACAGGTTCTTCTTATTTGCTGTCATGTTACTATAGACAACTATGCCTAGGGTCTTGAAGTTCTATCACACCACATGTAGTCAGTTACATGTATGCTTACTTGGCATATGTAATTCTTTAGGTATTTACAACACCATTGTTCACTATATGATAAAAGTGAGAAAATTAATCGTGAGAAGAAGTTTATATTAGTTTAAGTTTGCTCTCTGTGTATGTATTGTTCTGTTCCAGTGATGTTCTTTGACTACATCTGAAGGGAAAATATATCACCTATGGGGTCAAAGCCTGTTCCCCAATGGTATCTGCTGAAGCTTTTGCAAGAGGCATTTATAACCCTCGGGTCCCAGCAAGTTTTCACCAAGGTGGTAGGACCCAGCGGTCCATTTCGCCCCTTTGCATACCTTGTTTATTCGTGTAGCCTGCCTTCCAGATAATCAATATGCACTTGCTTAGCATTTCTTCCATTGGGTTATTACGGAATCAAACGAATCAAGATTTCTAGACTTTGACAGGTTCTTCTTATCTGCTTTCATGTTACTATAGACAACTATGCCTAGGGTTTTGAAGTTATATCACACCACATGTAGTCACTTACATGTATGCTTACTTGGCATATGTAATTCTTTTGGTGTTTACAACACCATTGTTCACTATATGATAAAAGTGAGAAAATTAATCGTAAGAAGAAGTTTATATTAGTTAAAGTTTGTTCTCTGTGTATGTATTGTTCTGTTCCAGTGATGTTCTTTGATTAAATCTGAAGGGAAAAGATACCACCTATGGGGTCAAAGCCTGTTCCCCAATGGTATCTGCTGATGCTTTTGCAAGAGGCATATATACCCCTCAGGTCCCAGCAAGTTTTCACCAAGGTGGTAGGACCCAGCGATCCATTTTGCGCCTTTGCTTACCTTGTTTATTCGTGTAGCCAGCCCTCCAGATAATCAATATGCACTTGCTTAGCATTTTTTTTTTCCATTGGGTTATTATGGAATCAAACAAATCAAGATTTCTAGACTTTGACAGGTTCTTCTTATCTGCTTTCATGTTACTATAGACAACTATGCCCAGGGTTTTGAAGTTATATCACACCATATGTAGTCACTTACATGTATGCTTACTTGGCATATGTAATTCTTTTGGTATTTACAACACCATTGTTCACTATATGATAAAAGTGAGAAAATTAATCGTAAGAAGAAGTTTATATTAGTTCAAGTTTGCTCTCTGTGTATGTATTGTTCTGTTCCAGTGATGTTCTTTGATTAAATCTGAAGGGAAAAGATATCACTTAAGGGGTCAAAGCCTGTTCCCCAATGGTATCTGCTGAAGCTTTTGCAAGAGGCATATATAACCCTCGGGTCCCAGCAAGTTTTCACCAAGGTGCTAGGACCCAGCGATCCATTTCGCCCCTTTGCATACCTTGTTTATTCGTGTAGCCTGCCTTTCAGATAATCAATATGCACTTGCTTAGCATTTCTTCCATTGGGTTATTACGGAATCAAACGAATCAAGATTTCTAGACTTTGACAGGTTCTTCTTATTTGCTTTCATGTTACTATAGACAACTATGCCTAGGGTTTTGAAGTTATATCACACTACATGTAGTCACTTACATGTATGCTTACTTGGCATATGTAAATCTTTAGGTATTTACAACACCATTGTTCACTGTATGATAAAAGTGAGAAAATTAATCGTAAGAAGAAGTTTATATTAGTTCAAGTTTGCTCTCTGTGTATGTATTGTTCTGTTCCAGTGATGTTCTTTGACTAAATCTGAAGGGAAAAGATACCACCTATGGGGTCAAAGCCTGTTCCCCAATGGTATCTGCTGAAGCTTTTGCAAGAGGCATATATACCCCTCGGGTCCCAGCAAGTTTTCACCAAGGTGGTAGGACCCAGCGATCCATTTCGCCCCTTTGCTTACCTTGTTTATTCGTGTAGCCAGCCCTCCAGATAATCAATATGCACTTGCTTAGCATTTTTTTTTCCATTGGGTTATTATGGAATCAAACTAATCAAGAGTTCTAGACTTTGACAGGTTCTTCTTATTTGCTTTCATGTTACTATAGACAACTATGCCTAGGGTTTTGAAGTTATATCACACCACATGTAGTCACTTACATGTATGCTTACTTGGTATATGTAATTCTTTAGGTATTTACAACACCATTGTTCACTATATGATAAAAGTGAGAAAATTAATCGTAAGAAGAAGTTTATATTAGTTAAAGTTTGCTCTCTGTGTATGTATTGTTCTGTTCCAGTGATGTTCTTTGATTAAATCTGAAGGGAAAAGATATCACCTAAGGGGTCAAAGCCTGTTCCCCAATGGTATCTGCTGAAGCTTTTGCAAGAGGCATATATACCCCTCGGGTCCCAGAAAGTTTTCACCAAGGTGGTAGGACCCAGCGATCCATTTCGCCCCTTTGCTTACCTTGTTTATTCGTGTAGCCAGCCCTCCAGATAATCAATATGCACTTGCTTAGCATTTTTTTTTCCATTGGGTTATTATGGAATCAAACTAATCAAGATTTCTAGACTTTGACAGGTTCTTCTTATCTGCTTTCATGTTACTATAGACAACTATGCCCAGGGTTTTGAAGTTCTATCACACCACATGTAGTCACTTACATGTATGCTTACTTGGCATATGTAATTCTTTTGGTATTTACAACACCATTGTTCACTATATGATAAAAGTGAGAAAATTAATCGTAAGAAGAAGTTTATATTAGTTCAAGTTTGCTCTCTGTGTATGTATTGTTCTGTTCCAGTGATGTTCTTTGACTACATCTGAAGGGAAAAGATATCACCTATGGGGTCAAAGCCTGTTCCCCAATGGTATCTGCTGAAGCTTTTGCAAGAGGCATATATACCCCTCGGGTCCCAGAAAGTTTTCACCAAGGTGGTAGGACCCAGCGATCCATTTCGCCCCTTTGCTTACCTTGTTTATTCGTGTAGCCAGCCCTCCAGATAATCAATATGCACTTGCTTAGCATTTTTTTTTTCCATTGGGTTATTATGGAATCAAACTAATCAAGATTTCTAGACTTTGACAGGTTCTTCTTATCTGCTTTCATGTTACTATAGACAACTATGCCCAGGGTTTTGAAGTTATATCACACCACATGTAGTCACTTACATGTATGCTTACTTGGCATATGTAATTCTTTTGGTATTTACAACACCATTGTTCACTATATGATAAAAGTGAGAAAATTAATCGTAAGAAGAAGTTTATATTAGTTAAAGTTTGCTCTCTGTGTATGTATTGTTCTGTTCCAGTGATGTTCTTTGACTAAATCTGAAGGGAAAAGATACCACCTATGGGGTCAAAGCCTGTTCCCCAATGGTATCTGCTGAAGCTTTTGCAAGAGGCATATATACCCCTCGGGTCCCAGCAAGTTTTCACCAAGGTGGTAGGACCCAGCGATCCATTTCGCCCCTTTGCTTACCTTGTTTATTCGTGTAGCCAGCCCTCCAGATAATCAATATGCACTTGCTTAGCATTTTTTTTTCCATTGGGTTATTATGGAATCAAACTAATCAAGATTTCTAGACTTTGACAGGTTCTTCTTATTTGCTTTCATGTTACTATAGACAACTATGCCTAGGGTTTTGAAGTTCTATCACACCACATGTAGTCACTTACATGTATGCTTACTTGACATATGTAATTCTTTCGGTATTTACAACACCATTGTTCACTGTATGATAACAGTGAGAAAATTAATCATAAGAAGAAGTTTATATTAGTTAAAGTTTGCTCTCTGTGTATGTATTGTTCTGTTCCAGTGATGTTCTTTGACTAAATCTGAAGGGAAAAGATACCACCTATGGGGTCAAAGCCTGTTCCCCAATGGTATCTGCTGAAGCTTTTGCAAGAGGCATATATACCCCTCGGGTCCCAGCAAGTTTTCACCAAGGTGGTAGGACCCAGCAATCCATTTCGCCCCTTTGCTTACCTTGTTTATTCGTGTAGCCAGCCCTCCAGATAATCAATATGCACTTGCTTAGCATTTTTTTTCCATTGGGTTATTATGGAATCAAACTAATCAAGAGTTCTAGACTTTGACAGGTTCTTCTTATTTGCTTTCATGTTACTATAGACAACTATACCTAGGGTTTTGAAGTTCTATCACACCACATGTAGTCACTTACATGTATGCTTACTTGGCATATGTAATTCTTTAGGTATTTACAACACCATTGTTCACTATATGATAAAAGTGAGAAAATTAATCGTAAGAAGAAGTTTATATTAGTTAAAGTTTGCTCTCTGTGTATGTATTGTTCTGTTCCAGTGATATTCTTTGATTAAATCTGAAGGGAAAAGATATCACCTAAGGGGTCAAAGCCTGTTCCCCAATGGTATGTGCTGAAGCTTTTGCAAGAGGCATATATAACCCTTTGGGTCCCAGCAAGTTTTCACCAAGGCGGTAGGACCCAGCGATCCTTTTCGCCCCTTTGCATACCTTGTTTATTCGTGTAGCCTGCCTTCCAGATAATCAGTATGCAATTGCTTAGCATTTCTTCCATTGAGTTGTTACGGAATCAAACGAATCAAGAGTTCTAGACTTTGACAGGTTCTTCTTATTTGCTTTCATGTTACTATAGACAACTATGCCTAGGGTCTTGAAGTTCTATCACACCACATGTAGTCACTTACATGTATGCTTACTTGGCATATGTAACTCTTTAGGTATTTACAACACCACTGGTCACTGTATGATAAAATTGTGAAAATTAATCGTAAGAAGTTTATATTAGTTCAAGTTTGCTCTGTGTGGATGTATTGTTCTGTTCCAGTGATGTTCTTTGACTAAATCTGAAGGGAAAAGATACCACCTATGGGGTCAAAGCCTGTTCCCCAATGGTATCTGCTGAAGCTTTTGCAAGAGGCATATATACCCCTCGGGTCCCAGCAAGTTTTCACCAAGGTGGTAGGACCCAGCAATCCATTTCGCCCCTTTGCTTACCTTGTTTATTCGTGTAGCCAGCCCTCCAGATAATCAATATGCACTTGCTTAGCATTTTTTTTTCCATTGGGTTATTATGGAATCAAACTAATCAAGAGTTCTAGACTTTGACAGGTTCTTCTTATTTGCTTTCATGTTACTATAGACAACTATACCTAGGGTTTTGAAGTTCTATCACACCACATGTAGTCACTTACATGTATGCTTACTTGGCATATGTAATTCTTTTGGTATTTACAACACCATTGTTCACTATATGATAAAAGTGAGAAAATTAATCGTAAGAAGAAGTTTATATTAGTTAAAGTTTGCTCTCTGTGTATGTATTGTTCTGTTCCAGTGATGTTCTTTGATTAAATCTGAAGGGAAAAGATATCACCTAAGGGGTCAAAGCCTGTTCCCCAATGGTATCTGCTGAAGCTTTTGCAAGAGGCATATATAACCCTCGGGTCCCAGCAAGTTTTCACCAAGGTGGTAGGACCCAGCGATCCATTTCGCGCCTTTGCTTACCTTGTTTATTCGTGTAGCCAGCCCTCCAGATAATCAATATGCACTTGCTTAGCATTTTTTCCATTGGGTTATTATGGAATCAAACTAATCAAGAGTTCTAGACTTTGACAGGTTCTTCTTATTTGCTTTCATGTTACTATAGACAACTATGCCTAGGGTTTTGAAGTTATATCACACCGCATGTAGTCACTTACATGTATGCTTACTTGGCATATGTAATTCTTTAGGTATTTACAAAACCATTGTTCACTATATGATAAAAGTGAGAAAATTAATCGTAAGAAGAAGTTTATATCAGTTCAAGTTTGCTCTCTGTGTATGTATTGTTCTGTTCCAGTGATGTTCTTTGATTAAATCTGAAGGGAAAATATATCACCTATGGGGTCAAAGCCTGTTCCCCAATGGTATCTGCTGAAGCTTTTGCAAGAGGCATATATACCCCTCGGGTCCCAGCAAGTTTTCACCAAGGCGGTAGGACCCAGCAATCCATTTCGCCCCTTTGCATACCTTGTTTATTCGTGTAGCCTGCCTTCCAGATAATCAGTATGCACTTGCTTAGCATTTCTTCCATTGAGTTGTTACGGAATCAAACGAATCAAGAGTTCTAGACTTTGACAGGTTCTTCTTATTTGCTGTCATGTTACTATAGACAACTATGCCTAGGGTCTTGAAGTTCTATCACACCACATGTAGTCAGTTACATGTATGCTTACTTGGCATATGTAATTCTTTAGGTATTTACAACACCATTGTTCACTATATGATAAAAGTGAGAAAATTAATCGTGAGAAGAAGTTTATATTAGTTTAAGTTTGCTCTCTGTGTATGTATTGTTCTGTTCCAGTGATGTTCTTTGACTACATCTGAAGGGAAAATATATCACCTATGGGGTCAAAGCCTGTTCCCCAATGGTATCTGCTGAAGCTTTTGCAAGAGGCATTTATAACCCTCGGGTCCCAGCAAGTTTTCACCAAGGTGGTAGGACCCAGCGGTCCATTTCGCCCCTTTGCATACCTTGTTTATTCGTGTAGCCTGCCTTCCAGATAATCAATATGCACTTGCTTAGCATTTCTTCCATTGGGTTATTACGGAATCAAACGAATCAAGATTTCTAGACTTTGACAGGTTCTTCTTATCTGCTTTCATGTTACTATAGACAACTATGCCTAGGGTTTTGAAGTTATATCACACCACATGTAGTCACTTACATGTATGCTTACTTGGCATATGTAATTCTTTTGGTATTTACAACACCATTGTTCACTATATGATAAAAGTGAGAAAATTAATCGTAAGAAGAAGTTTATATTAGTTAAAGTTTGCTCTCTGTGTATGTATTGTTCTGTTCCAGTGATGTTCTTTGATTAAATCTGAAGGGAAAAGATACCACCTATGGGGTCAAAGCCTGTTCCCCAATGGTATCTGCTGATGCTTTTGCAAGAGGCATATATACCCCTCAGGTCCCAGCAAGTTTTCACCAAGGTGGTAGGACCCAGCGATCCATTTTGCGCCTTTGCTTACCTTGTTTATTCGTGTAGCCAGCCCTCCAGATAATCAATATGCACTTGCTTAGCATTTTTTTTTCCATTGGGTTATTATGGAATCAAACAAATCAAGATTTCTAGACTTTGACAGGTTCTTCTTATCTGCTTTCATGTTACTATAGACAACTATGCCCAGGGTTTTGAAGTTATATCACACCATATGTAGTCACTTACATGTATGCTTACTTGGCATATGTAATTCTTTTGGTATTTACAACACCATTGTTCACTACATGATAAAAGTGAGAAAATGAATCGTAAGAAGAAGTTTATATTAGTTCAAGTTTGCTCTCTGTGTATGTATTGTTCTGTTCCAGTGATGTTCTTTGATTAAATCTGAAGGGAAAAGATATCACTTAAGGGGTCAAAGCCTGTTCCCCAATGGTATCTGCTGAAGCTTTTGCAAGAGGCATATATAACCCTCGGGTCCCAGCAAGTTTTCACCAAGGTGCTAGGACCCAGCGATCCATTTCGCCCCTTTGCATACCTTGTTTATTCGTGTAGCCTGCCTTTCAGATAATCAATATGCACTTGCTTAGCATTTCTTCCATTGGGTTATTACGGAATCAAACGAATCAAGATTTCTAGACTTTGACAGGTTCTTCTTATTTGCTTTCATGTTACTATAGACAACTATGCCTAGGGTTTTGAAGTTATATCACACTACATGTAGTCACTTACATGTATGCTTACTTGGCATATGTAAATCTTTAGGTATTTACAACACCATTGTTCACTGTATGATAAAAGTGAGAAAATTAATCGTAAGAAGAAGTTTATATTAGTTAAAGTTTGCTCTCTGTGTATGTATTGTTCTGTTCCAGTGATGTTCTTTGACTAAATCTGAAGGGAAAAGATACCACCTATGGGGTCAAAGCCTGTTCCCCAATGGTATCTGCTGAAGCTTTTGCAAGAGGCATATATACCCCTCGGGTCCCAGCAAGTTTTCACCAAGGTGGTAGGACCCAGCGATCCATTTCGCCCCTTTGCTTACCTTGTTTATTCGTGTAGCCAGCCCTCCAGATAATCAATATGCACTTGCTTAGCATTTTTTTTTCCATTGGGTTATTATGGAATCAAACTAATCAAGAGTTCTAGACTTTGACAGGTTCTTCTTATTTGCTTTCATGTTACTATAGACAACTATGCCTAGGGTTTTGAAGTTATATCACACCACATGTAGTCACTTACATGTATGCTTACTTGGTATATGTAATTCTTTAGGTATTTACAACACCATTGTTCACTATATGATAAAAGTGAGAAAATTAATCGTAAGAAGAAGTTTATATTAGTTAAAGTTTGCTCTCTGTGTATGTATTGTTCTGTTCCAGTGATGTTCTTTGATTAAATCTGAAGGGAAAAGATATCACCTAAGGCAGGGGTGTCAAACTCATTTTCACTGAGGGCCACTTCAGCATTATGGCTGCCCTCAAAGGGCCGGTTGTAACTGTAAGACTTTTAAAATGTTAATATATTGTCTGTTTATTTGATTGTTACTTATTTAAGTTACAAATATTGTATATGCATTTGCAGGGGTGTTTCTAGGTTTTAAAAACATAAGGGGATGAGCCAGAAACATGAGGGGCTGGGTAATAATGATTTGATACAGAGAATAATGTATTATTGTATATATGCAGGGGTAAACTGGCTCAAAAATTCAGCCCTGGCACTATAGCCACACAGCACACATTACCACACAGACACACTCATTCAAATGTAAGGTAGTTAGGGGGGTTCGGGGACATGCTCCCCTGAGAAAATTTGGATTTCTCGGACTTACATATGTGCATTTTAAGGTGTTTAAAGGCCAAAAAATTTGGATAACAATAGCTTTAAAAGCATGTCAGTGGGCATTAGCATAAATTATTTGTCAAGATAACAGATTCTTAAAAATGAGAATGAGGATAAATATTGCAATGAATGATCCACACTACAAAATGGAAATGCAGAATGTTTCTGCTTATTGTTGACAATACACAATCACATATTCCAAACAAGAATGGCCTTAAATAAGAAATCTTTCAAGGATTATTTTGCATAGATGTTACATTTCAATCAAAACCCAGTGCAATCTTTTTGTGTCCAGAGGTAAATTTGCACTTTATATTACCATTATAGATTGGTTTCAGCTACTTGTTTCTTTCCTGAGTTAATCAATGTTTTTGGCACTAATCAGTTTAAAGTTCAATTGTTCACTCATAAAGACAGTCACTTGTCGCCACCTACTGGCTAAATGATGCAAGTGGCACAAACACAGACAAGCGGAGTGATACAAATGGTGAATAATACTGGTACATACTATATTAAATATTATGTAATATATTTAATATATTTAAATAAATATATTATTATATTAAAATAATATAAAATATCAATATATTATTCTTCAGTCAGTTCTATGCAGCAGAATCAGATTTAACAGATTTATTTTTTGACCAATTGTCAAAATAAAGTATAGTCCTACAAAGATATTTTATCAGAGCATGAGCAGAGCAGGGAGAACGAGAGGATCGTGATGATTCGTGTAATTTTACCAGTGTTGCCCAGCACGGCTATACACACCATTACAGCACAGTAGTGCTATTGCAAAAAGAAACAAGTCCAGATAAATTTCATGTTGGCACGTTTTTTTTAGCGGACTTTGCCTTTCCGGTGAGCGTGAGCAGAGCTCGCAACACACACACACACACACACACACACACACACACACACACAGGGCCGTTTCTAGCCTTTTTGGCACCCTAGGCAAGATTCCTATTGACCCCCCCCTCCCTCCCTCCCTCCACTATCCTTCTAGGGGGGTTCGGGGGCATGCTCCCCCGCAAGAAAATTTTGTACATTTTAAGGTTAAATTAATGCATCAATCTGGTACTTTGAGAGCTAAAATTTAAGAGCTTCAACCCATGAACTGTGCACATTGAACAAAGAAAAACCATTGACTTGTACCTGGACACTAAAGAGGGCTCAAACATCTCATTAGTTATCATGATATAGAGTCTCAGTCTACATTACATTATCACTGGTGTTTATGATTTATATAAGTATTCCTATGACGTAAAATCCATATAGCCAATCATATGTAGGCTACTTTATAAATTAAAATGAATATTTCAAAAGTATAATTTACATTACACTATAGTATCGGAAAATTACAATACTTTTGTCCTCGTAATTTCTTCACTTGCAAGAAATAAACCCTTGAGCTTTTATTTTGGAGAAAAACACCAGATCACCATGCTGATCGCATGAGCAAAGTGCGCACTTTTCTTTAAATCATGCAGCACAAACAGAATGTCTAGGCTACTTAATTAAAGTCTTGTGCTGTTTTATAAAGGCACAAAGCCTTTTGATTTCGATTTTAATTCATTGACAAAATATAACGCTAGAGACCTTTATGTTAGGCTATAAATTTTACATCTCAAGTGTTGGGAAAAGGGAGAAGAGCGATTTCGGCAAAAGGCGGATTCGAACTCAGGTCGAACGCATCTAAAGCTACTTTCAAGCACCTCACGCCTTACGACCTATGCCACTGTAGATATATAGTAGTGGGCGTATTTTTGCTAAAAAAGACAGGCACTTAGTGCAAATATACGCTCCATTATCGGAAATGTAAAGAAAGAAGGATTTTTCTTCCACTCACTTGGGCAAAAATCTTTTGGTGTGGTGGGGGCTCTCAATGGCGCCCCCCAGCTGTTTGCGCCCTAGGCGACCGCCTAGTTTGCCTATGCCTAGAAACGGCCCTGCACACACACACACACACACACACACACACAAACGGAGGACGTTGCTTGCGGAACATTGAGCAGAACGCGCTGTGAACACGGAGCGGAGAGCACAGCGCACACACACAGCGGAACGCGCTTAGAAGTTATGCATCTTCGGAAGCGGACTCGCACGCAAAGTCATAAAACACGCTGAGCCAGAGTCAAACCGTCGCCGAACACGGAGGATCGCGGCGGCTTTTTAGTATCTTTCAGTCAAAAAACGAAAATGTTATTTTCGGCCGAAAATTTTCGGCAGCCTAAATTTCGTTGCATCCCTAATTTTAAGACACCCATATGCTCTCGCGGGCCATATAAAATAATGTGGCGGGCCGGATTTGGCCCGCGGGCCTTGAGTTTGACACATGTGACCTAAGGGGTCAAAGCCTGTTCCCCAATGGTATCTGCTGAAGCTTTTGCAAGAGGCATATATAACCCTCGGGTCCCAGCAAGTTTTCACCAAGGTGCTAGGACCCAGCGATCCATTTCGCCCCTTTGCATACCTTGTTTATTCGTGTAGCCTGCCTTTCAGATAATCAATATGCACTTGCTTAGCATTTCTTCCATTGGGTTATTACGGAATCAAACGAATCAAGATTTCTAGACTTTGACAGGTTCTTCTTATTTGCTTTCATGTTACTATAGACAACTATGCCTAGGGTTTTGAAGTTATATCACTCTACATGTAGTCACTTACATGTATGCTTACTTGGCATATGTAAATC
Source organism: Scardinius erythrophthalmus (assembly GCF_964197995.2). Classification (NCBI taxonomy): domain Eukaryota; kingdom Metazoa; phylum Chordata; class Actinopteri; order Cypriniformes; family Leuciscidae; genus Scardinius; species Scardinius erythrophthalmus. The sequence continues at coordinate 36,164,496 of NC_138226.1, read as the reverse complement.
TTTAGGTATTTACAACACCATTGTTCACTGTATGATAAAAGTGAGAAAATTAATCGTAAGAAGAAGTTTATATTAGTTAAAGTTTGCTCTCTGTGTATGTATTGTTCTGTTCCAGTGATGTTCTTTAACTAAATCTGAAGGGAAAAGATACCACCTATGGGGTCAAAGCCTGTTCCCCAATGGTATCTGCTGAAGCTTTTGCAAGAGGCAAATATACTCCTCGGGTCCCAGCAAGTTTTCACCAAGGTGGTAGGACCCAGCGATCCATTTCGCCCCTTTGCTTACCTTGTTTATTCGTGTAGCCAGCCCTCCAGATAATCAATATGCACTTGTTTAGCATTTTTTTTTTTCCATTGGGTTATTATGGAATCAAACTAATCAAGATTTCTAGACTTTGACAGGTTCTTCTTATTTGCTTTCATGTTACTATAGACAACTATGCCTAGGGTTTTGAAGTTCTATCACACCACATGTAGTCACTTACATGTATGCTTACTTGACATATGTAATTCTTTCGGTATTTACAACACCATTGTTCACTGTATGATAACAGTGAGAAAATTAATCGTAAGAAGAAGTTTATATTAGTTAAAGTTTGCTCTCTGTGTATGTATTGTTCTGTTCCAGTGATGTTCTTTGACTAAATCTGAAGGGAAAAGATACCACCTATGGGGTCAAAGCCTGTTCCCCAATGGTATCTGCTGAAGCTTTTGCAAGAGGCATATATACCCCTCGGGTCCCAGCAAGTTTTCACCAAGGTGGTAGGACCCAGCAATCCATTTCGCCCCTTTGCTTACCTTGTTTATTCGTGTAGCCAGCCCTCCAGATAATCAATATGCACTTGCTTAGCATTTTTTTTTTCCATTGGGTTATTATGGAATCAAACTAATCAAGAGTTCTAGACTTTGACAGGTTCTTCTTATTTGCTTTCATGTTACTATAGACAACTATACCTAGGGTTTTGAAGTTCTATCACACCACATGTAGTCACTTACATGTATGCTTACTTGGCATATGTAATTCTTTAGGTATTTACAACACCATTGTTCACTATATGATAAAAGTGAGAAAATTAATCGTAAGAAGAAGTTTATATCAGTTCAAGTTTGCTCTCTGTGTATGTATTGTTCTGTTCCAGTGATGTTCTTTGATTAAATCTGAAGGGAAAAGATATCACCTATGGGGTCAAAGCCTGTTCCCCAATGGTATCTGCTGAAGCTTTTGCAAGAGGCATATATACCCCTCGGGTCCCAGCAAGTTTTCACCAAGGCGGTAGGACCCAGCGATCCATTTCGCCCCTTTGCATACCTTGTTTATTCGTGTAGCCTGCCTTCCAGATAATCAGTATGCACTTGCTTAGCATTTCTTCCATTGAGTTGTTACGGAATCAAACGAATCAAGAGTTCTAGACTTTGACAGGTTCTTCTTATTTGCTTTCATGTTACTATAGACAACTATGCCTAGGGTCTTGAAGTTCTATCACACCACATGTAGTCACTTACATGTATGCTTACTTGGCATATGTAACTCTTTAGGTATTTACAACACCACTGGTCACTGTATGATAAAGTTGTGAAAATTAATCTTAAGAAGTTTATTTTAGTTCAAGTTTGCTCTGTGTGGATGTATTGTTCTGTTCCAGTGATGTTCTTTGACTAAATCTGAAGGAAAATGATACCACCTATGGGGTCAAAGCCTGTTCCCCAATGGTATCTGCTGAAGCTTTTGCAAGAGGCATATATACCCCTCGGGTCCCAGCAAGTTTTCACCAAGGTGGTAGGACCCAGTGATCCATTTCGTCCCTTTGCATACCTTGTTTATTCGTGTAGCCAGCCCTCCAGATAATCAATATGCACTTGCTTAGCATTTTTTCCATTATGGAATCAAACTAATCAAGAGTTCTAGACTTTGACAGGTTCTTCTTATTTGCTTTCATGTTACTATAGACAACTATGCCTAGGGTTTTGAAGTTATATCACACCGCATGTAGTCACTTACATGTATGCTTACTTGGTATATGTAATTCTTTAGGTATTTACAACACCATTGTTCACTATATGATAAAAGTGAGAAAATTAATCGTAAGAAGAAGTTTATATTAGTTAAAGTTTGCTCTCTGTGTATGTATTGTTCTGTTCCAGTGATGTTCTTTGATTAAATCTGAAGGGAAAAGATATCACCTAAGGGGTCAAAGCCTGTTCCCCAATGGTATCTGCTGAAGCTTTTGCAAGAGGCATATATAACCCTCGGGTCCCAGCAAGTTTTCACCAAGGTGGTAGGACCCAGCGATCCATTTCGCCCCTTTGCATACCTTGTTTATTCGTGTAGCCTGCCTTCCAGATAATCAGTATGCACTTGCTTAGCATTTCTTCCATTGGGTTATTACAGAATCAAACGAATCAAGATTTCTAGACTTTGACAGGTTCTTCTTATTTGCTTTCATGTTACTATAGACAACTATGCCTAGGGTTTTGAAGTTCTATCACACCACATGTAGTCACTTACATGTATGCTTACTTGGCATATGTAATTCTTTAGGTATTTACAACACCATTGTTCACTGTATGATAAAAGTGAGAAAATTAATCGTAAGAAGAAGTTTATATTAGTTAAAGTTTGCTCTCTGTGTATGTATTGTTCTGTTCCAGTGATGTTTTGTGACTAAATCTGAAGGGAAAAGATACCACCTATGGGGTCAAAGCCTGTTCCCCAATGGTATCTGCTGAAGCTTTTGCAAGAGGCATACCCCTCGGGTCCCAGCAAGTTTTCACCAAGGCGGTAGGACCCAGCGATCCATTTCGCCCCTTTGCATACCTTGTTTATTCTTGTAGCCTGCCTTCCAGATAATCAGTATGCACTTGCTTAGCATTTCTTCCATTGAGTTGTTACGGAATCAAACGAATCAAGAGTTCTAGACTTTGACAGGTTCTTCTTATTTGCTTTCATGTTACTATAGACAATTATGCCTAGGGTCTTGAAGTTCTATCACACCACATGTAGTCACTTACATGTATGCTTACTTGGCATATGTAATTCTTTAGGTATTTACAACACCATTGTTCACTATATGATAAAAGTGAGAAAATTAATCGTAAGAAGAAGTTTATATTAGTTCAAGTTTGCTCTCTGTGTATGTATTGTTCTGTTCCAGTGATGTTCTTTGACTACATCTGAAGGGAAAAGATATCACCTATGGGGTCAAAGCCTGTTCCCCAATGGTATCTGCTGAAGCTTTTGCAAGAGGCATATATACCCCTCGGGTCCCAGAAAGTTTTCACCAAGGTGGTAGGACCCAGCGATCCATTTCGCCCCTTTGCTTACCTTGTTTATTCGTGTAGCCAGCCCTCCAGATAATCAATATGCACTTGCTTAGCATTTTTTTTTTTCCATTGGGTTATTATGGAATCAAACTAATCAAGATTTCTAGACTTTGACAGGTTCTTCTTATCTGCTTTCATGTTACTATAGACAACTATGCCCAGGGTTTTGAAGTTATATCACACCACATGTAGTCACTTACATGTATGCTTACTTGGCATATGTAATTCTTTTGGTATTTACAACACCATTGTTCACTATATGATAAAAGTGAGAAAATTAATCGTAAGAAGAAGTTTATATTAGTTCAAGTTTGCTCTCTGTGTATGTATTGTTCTGTTCCAGTGATGTTCTTTGATTAAATCTGAAGGGAAAAGATATCACTTAAGGGGTCAAAGCCTGTTCCCCAATGGTATCTGCTGAAGCTTTTGCAAGAGGCATATATAACCCTCGGGTCCCAGCAAGTTTTCACCAAGGTGCTAGGACCCAGCGATCCATTTCGCCCCTTTGCATACCTTGTTTATTCGTGTAGCCTGCCTTTCAGATAATCAATATGCACTTGCTTAGCATTTCTTCCATTGGGTTATTACAGAATCAAACGAATCAAGATTTCTAGACTTTGACAGGTTCTTCTTATTTGCTTTCATGTTACTATAGACAACTATGCCTAGGGTTTTGAAGTTATATCACACTACATGTAGTCACTTACATGTATGCTTACTTGGCATATGTAAATCTTTAGGTATTTACAACACCATTGTTCACTGTATGATAAAAGTGAGAAAATTAATCGTAAGAAGAAGTTTATATTAGTTAAAGTTTGCTCTCTGTGTATGTATTGTTCTGTTCCAGTGATGTTCTTTGACTAAATCTGAAGGGAAAAGATACCACCTATGGGGTCAAAGCCTGTTCCCCAATGGTATCTGCTGAAGCTTTTGCAAGAGGCATATATACCCCTCGGGTCCCAGCAAGTTTTCACCAAGGTGGTAGGACCCAGAGATCCATTTCGCCCCTTTGCTTACCTTGTTTATTCGTGTAGCCAGCCCTCCAGATAATCAATATGCACTTGCTTAGCATTTTTTTTTTCCATTGGGTTATTATGGAATCAAACTAATCAAGAGTTCTAGACTTTGACAGGTTCTTCTTATTTGCTTTCATGTTACTATAGACAACTATGCCTAGGGTTTTGAAGTTCTATCACACCACATGTAGTCACTTACATGTATGCTTACTTGACATATGTAATTCTTTCGGTATTTACAACACCATTGTTCACTGTATGATAACAGTGAGAAAATTAATCGTAAGAAGAAGTTTATATTAGTTAAAGTTTGCTCTCTGTGTATGTATTGTTCTGTTCCAGTGATGTTCTTTGACTAAATCTGAAGGGAAAAGATACCACCTATGGGGTCAAAGCCTGTTCCCCAATGGTATCTGCTGAAGCTTTTGCAAGAGGCATATATACCCCTCGGGTCCCAGCAAGTTTTCACCAAGGTGGTAGGACCCAGCGATCCATTTCGCCCCTTTGCTTACCTTGTTTATTCGTGTAGCCAGCCCTCCAGATAATCAATATGCACTTGCTTAGCATTTTTTTTCCATTGGGTTATTATGGAATCAAACTAATCAAGATTTCGAGACTTTGACAGGTTCTTCTTATCTGCTTTCATGTTACTATAGACAACTATGCCCAGGGTTTTGAAGTTATATCACACCACATGTAGTCACTTACATGTATGCTTACTTGGCATATGTAATTCTTTTGGTATTTACAACACCATTGTTCACTATATGATAAAAGTGAGAAAATTAATCGTAAGAAGAAGTTTATATTAGTTCAAGTTTGCTCTCTGTGTATGTATTGTTCTGTTCCAGTGATGTTCTTTGACTAAATCTGAAGGGAAAAGATACCACCTATGGGGTCAAAGCCTGTTCCCCAATGGTATCTGCTGAAGCTTTTGCAAGAGGCATATATAACCCTCGGGTCCCAGCAAGTTTTCACCAAGGTGGTAGGACCCAGCGATCCATTTCGCCCCTTTGCTTACCTTGTTTATTCGTGTAGCCAGCCCTCCAGATAATCAATATGCACTTGCTTAGCATTTTTTTTTCCATTGGGTTATTATGGAATCAAACTAATCAAGATTTCGAGACTTTGACAGGTTCTTCTTATCTGCTTTCATGTTACTATAGACAACTATGCCCAGGGTTTTGAAGTTATATCACACCACATGTAGTCACTTACATGTATGCTTACTTGGCATATGTAAATCTTTTGGTATTTACAACACCATTGTTCACTATATGATAAAAGTAAGAAAATTAATCGTAAGAAGAAGTTTATATTAGTTAAAGTTTGCTCTCTGTGTATGTATTGTTCTGTTCCAGTGATGTTCTTTGACTAAATCTGAAGGGAAAAGATACCACCTATGGGGTCAAAGCCTGTTCCCCAATGGTATCTGCTGAAGCTTTTGCAAGAGGCATATATACCCCTTGGGTCCCAGCAAGTTTTCACCAAGGTGGTAGGACCCAGCGATCCATTTCGCCCCTTTGCTTACCTTGTTTATTCGTGTAGCCAGCCCTCCAGATAATCAATATGCACTTGCTTAGCATTTTTTTTTCCATTGGGTTATTATGGAATCAAACTAATCAAGATATCTAGACTTTGACAGGTTCTTCTTATTTGCTTTCATGTTACTATAGACAACTATGCCTAGGGTTTTGAAGTTCTATCACACCACATGTAGTCACTTACATGTATGCTTACTTGACATATGTAATTCTTTCGGTATTTACAACACCATTGTTCACTGTATGATAACAGTGAGAAAATTAATCGTAAGAAGAAGTTTATATTAGTTAAAGTTTGCTCTCTGTGTATGTATTGTTCTGTTCCAGTGATGTTCTTTGACTAAATCTGAAGGGAAAAGATACCACCTATGGGGTCAAAGCCTGTTCCCCAATGGTATCTGCTGAAGCTTTTGCAAGAGGCATATATACCCCTCGGGTCCCAGCAAGTTTTCACCAAGGTGGTAGGACCCAGCGATCCATTTCGCGCCTTTGCTTACCTTGTTTATTCGTGTAGCCAGCCCTCCAGATAATCAATATGCACTTGCTTAGCATTTTTTCCATTGGGTTATTATGGAATCAAACTAATCAAGAGTTCTAGACTTTGACAGGTTCTTCTTATTTGCTTTCATGTTACTATAGACAACTATGCCTAGGGTTTTGAAGTTCTATCACACCACATGTAGTCACTTACATGTATGCTTACTTGGCATATGTAATTCTTTTGGTATTTACAACACCATTGTTCACTATATGATAAAAGTGAGAAAATTAATCGTAAGAAGAAGTTTATATTAGTTCAAGTTTGCTCTCTGTGTATGTATTGTTCTGTTCCAGTGATGTTCTTTGATTAAATCTGAAGGGAAAAGATATCACTTAAGGGGTCAAAGCCTGTTCCCCAATGGTATCTGCTGAAGCTTTTGCAAGAGGCATATATAACCCTCGGGTCCCAGCAAGTTTTCACCAAGGTGCTAGGACCCAGCGATCCATTTCGCCCCTTTGCATACCTTGTTTATTCGTGTAGCCTGCCTTTCAGATAATCAATATGCACTTGCTTAGCATTTCTTCCATTGGGTTATTACGGAATCAAACGAATCAAGATTTCTAGACTTTGACAGGTTCTTCTTATTTGCTTTCATGTTACTATAGACAACTATGCCTAGGGTTTTGAAGTTATATCACACTACATGTAGTCACTTACATGTATGCTTACTTGGCATATGTAAATCTTTAGGTATTTACAACACCATTGTTCACTGTATGATAAAAGTAAGAAAATTAATCGTAAGAAGAAGTTTATATTAGTTAAAGTTTGCTCTCTGTGTATGTATTGTTCTGTTCCAGTGATGTTCTTTGACTAAATCTGAAGGGAAAAGATACCACCTATGGGGTCAAAGCCTGTTCCCCAATGGTATCTGCTGAAGCTTTTGCAAGAGGCATATATACCCCTCGGGTCCCAGCAAGTTTTCACCAAGGTGGTAGGACCCAGCGATCCATTTCGCCCCTTTGCTTACCTTGTTTATTCGTGTAGCCAGCCCTCCAGATAATCAATATGCACTTGCTTAGCATTTTTTTTTTCCATTGGGTTATTATGGAATCAAACTAATCAAGATTTCGAGACTTTGACAGGTTCTTCTTATCTGCTTTCATGTTACTATAGACAACTATGCCCAGGGTTTTGAAGTTATATCACACCACATGTAGTCACTTACATGTATGCTTACTTGGCATATGTAAATCTTTTGGTATTTACAACACCATTGTTCACTATATGATAAAAGTAAGAAAATTAATCGTAAGAAGAAGTTTATATTAGTTAAAGTTTGCTCTCCGTGTATGTATTGTTCTGTTCCAGTGATGTTCTTTGACTAAATCTGAAGGGAAAAGATACCACCTATGGGGTCAAAGCCTGTTCCCCAATGGTATCTGCTGAAGCTTTTGCAAGAGGCATATATACCCCTTGGGTCCCAGCAAGTTTTCACCAAGGTGGTAGGACCCAGCGATCCATTTCGCCCCTTTGCTTACCTTGTTTATTCGTGTAGCCAGCCCTCCAGATAATCAATATGCACTTGCTTAGCATTTTTTTTTCCATTGGGTTATTATGGAATCAAACTAATCAAGATATCTAGACTTTGACAGGTTCTTCTTATTTGCTTTCATGTTACTATAGACAACTATGCCTAGGGTTTTGAAGTTCTATCACACCACATGTAGTCACTTACATGTATGCTTACTTGACATATGTAATTCTTTCGGTATTTACAACACCATTGTTCACTGTATGATAACAGTGAGAAAATTAATCGTAAGAAGAAGTTTATATTAGTTAAAGTTTGCTCTCTGTGTATGTATTGTTCTGTTCCAGTGATGTTCTTTGACTAAATCTGAAGGGAAAAGATACCACCTATGGGGTCAAAGCCTGTTCCCCAATGGTATCTGCTGAAGCTTTTGCAAGAGGCATATATACCCCTCGGGTCCCAGCAAGTTTTCACCAAGGTGGTAGGACCCAGCGATCCATTTCGCGCCTTTGCTTACCTTGTTTATTCGTGTAGCCAGCCCTCCAGATAATCAATATGCACTTGCTTAGCATTTTTTCCATTGGGTTATTATGGAATCAAACTAATCAAGAGTTCTAGACTTTGACAGGTTCTTCTTATTTGCTTTCATGTTACTATAGACAACTATGCCTAGGGTTTTGAAGTTCTATCACACCACATGTAGTCACTTACATGTATGCTTACTTGGCATATGTAATTCTTTTGGTATTTACAACACCATTGTTCACTATATGATAAAAGTGAGAAAATTAATCGTAAGAAGAAGTTTATATTAGTTCAAGTTTGCTCTCTGTGTATGTATTGTTCTGTTCCAGTGATGTTCTTTGATTAAATCTGAAGGGAAAAGATATCACTTAAGGGGTCAAAGCCTGTTCCCCAATGGTATCTGCTGAAGCTTTTGCAAGAGGCATATATAACCCTCGGGTCCCAGCAAGTTTTCACCAAGGTGCTAGGACCCAGCGATCCATTTCGCCCCTTTGCATACCTTGTTTATTCGTGTAGCCTGCCTTTCAGATAATCAATATGCACTTGCTTAGCATTTCTTCCATTGGGTTATTACGGAATCAAACGAATCAAGATTTCTAGACTTTGACAGGTTCTTCTTATTTGCTTTCATGTTACTATAGACAACTATGCCTAGGGTTTTGAAGTTATATCACACTACATGTAGTCACTTACATGTATGCTTACTTGGCATATGTAAATCTTTAGGTATTTACAACACCATTGTTCACTGTATGATAAAAGTAAGAAAATTAATCGTAAGAAGAAGTTTATATTAGTTAAAGTTTGCTCTCTGTGTATGTATTGTTCTGTTCCAGTGATGTTCTTTGACTAAATCTGAAGGGAAAAGATACCACCTATGGGGTCAAAGCCTGTTCCCCAATGGTATCTGCTGAAGCTTTTGCAAGAGGCATATATACCCCTCGGGTCCCAGCAAGTTTTCACCAAGGTGGTAGGACCCAGCAATCCATTTCGCCCCTTTGCTTACCTTGTTTATTCGTGTAGCCAGCCCTCCAGATAATCAATATGCACTTGCTTAGCATTTTTTTTCCATTGGGTTATTATGGAATCAAACTAATCAAGAGTTCTAGACTTTGACAGGTTCTTCTTATTTGCTTTCATGTTACTATAGACAACTATACCTAGGGTTTTGAAGTTCTATCACACCACATGTAGTCACTTACATGTATGCTTACTTGGCATATGTAATTCTTTTGGTATTTACAACACCATTGTTCACTATATGATAAAAGTGAGAAAATTAATCGTAAGAAGAAGTTTATATTAGTTAAAGTTTGCTCTCTGTGTATGTATTGTTCTGTTCCAGTGATGTTCTTTGATTAAATCTGAAGGGAAAAGATATCACCTAAGGGGTCAAAGCCTGTTCCCCAATGGTATCTGCTGAAGCTTTTGCAAGAGGCATATATACCCTTCGGGTCCCAGCAAGTTTTCACCAAGGTGGTAGGACCCAGCGATCCATTTCGCCCCTTTGCTTACCTTGTTTATTCGTGTAGCCAGCCCTCCAGATAATCAATATGCACTTGCTTAGCATTTTTTTTTTCCATTGGGTTATTATGGAATCAAACTAATCAAGAGTTCTAGACTTTGACAGGTTCTTCTTATTTGCTTTCATGTTACTATAGACAACTATGCCTAGGGTTTTGAAGTTCTATCACACCACATGTAGTCACTTACATGTATGCTTACTTGACATATGTAATTCTTTCGGTATTTACAACACCATTGTTCACTGTATGATAACAGTGAGAAAATTAATCGTAAGAAGAAGTTTATATTAGTTAAAGTTTGCTCTCTGTGTATGTATTGTTCTGTTCCAGTGATGTTCTTTGACTAAATCTGAAGGGAAAAGATACCACCTATGGGGTCAAAGCCTGTTCCCCAATGGTATCTGCTGAAGCTTTTGCAAGAGGCATATATACCCCTCGGGTCCCAGCAAGTTTTCACCAAGGTGGTAGGACCCAGCGATCCATTTCGCCCCTTTGCTTACCTTGTTTATTCGTGTAGCCAGCCCTCCAGATAATCAATATGCACTTGCTTAGCATTTTTTTTTCCATTGGGTTATTATGGAATCAAACTAATCAAGATTTCGAGACTTTGACAGGTTCTTCTTATCTGCTTTCATGTTACTATAGACAACTATGCCCAGGGTTTTGAAGTTATATCACACCACATGTAGTCACTTACATGTATGCTTACTTGGCATATGTAAATCTTTTGGTATTTACAACACCATTGTTCACTATATGATAAAAGTAAGAAAATTAATCGTAAGAAGAAGTTTATATTAGTTAAAGTTTGCTCTCTGTGTATGTATTGTTCTGTTCCAGTGATGTTCTTTGACTAAATCTGAAGGGAAAAGATACCACCTATGGGGTCAAAGCCTGTTCCCCAATGGTATCTGCTGAAGCTTTTGCAAGAGGCATATATACCCCTTGGGTCCCAGCAAGTTTTCACCAAGGTGGTAGGACCCAGCGATCCATTTCGCCCCTTTGCTTACCTTGTTTATTCGTGTAGCCAGCCCTCCAGATAATCAATATGCACTTGCTTAGCATTTTTTTTTCCATTGGGTTATTATGGAATCAAACTAATCAAGATTTCGAGACTTTGACAGGTTCTTCTTATCTGCTTTCATGTTACTATAGACAACTATGCCCAGGGTTTTGAAGTTATATCACACCACATGTAGTCACTTACATGTATGCTTACTTGGCATATGTAATTCTTTAGGTATTTACAACACCATTGTTCACTATATGATAAAAGTGAGAAAATTAATCGTAAGAAGAAGTTTATATCAGTTCAAGTTTGCTCTCTGTGTATGTATTGTTCTGTTCCAGTGATGTTCTTTGATTAAATCTGAAGGGAAAAGATATCACCTATGGGGTCAAAGCCTGTTCCCCAATGGTATCTGCTGAAGCTTTTGCAAGAGGCATATATACCCCTCGGGTCCCAGCAAGTTTTCACCAAGGCGGTAGGACCCAGCGATTCATTTCGCCCCTTTGCATACCTTGTTTATTCGTGTAGCCTGCCTTCCAGATAATCAGTATGCACTTGCTTAGCATTTCTTCCATTGAGTTGTTACGGAATCAAACGAATCAAGAGTTCTAGACTTTGACAGGTTCTTCTTATTTGCTGTCATGTTACTATAGACAACTATGCCTAGGGTCTTGAAGTTCTATCACACCACATGTGGTCACTTACATGTATGCTTACTTGGCATATGTAATTCTTTAGGTATTTACAACACCATTGTTCACTATATGATAAAAGTGAGAAAATTAATCGTGAGAAGAAGTTTATATTAGTTCAAGTTTGCTCTCTGTGTATGTATTGTTCTGTTCCAGTGATGTTCTTTGACTACATCTGAAGGGAAAAGATATCACCTATGGGGTCAAAGCCTGTTGCCCAATGGTATCTGCTGAAGCTTTTGCAAGAGGCATTTATAACCCTCGGGTCCCAGCAAGTTTTCACCAAGGTGGTAGGACCCAGCGGTCCATTTCGCCCCTTTGCATACCTTTTTTATTCGTGTAGCCTGCCTTCCAGATAATCAATATGCACTTGCTTAGCATTTCTTCCATTGGGTTATTACGGAATCAAACGAATCAAGATTTCTAGACTTTGACAGGTCCTTCTTATCTGCCTTCATGTTACTATAGACAACTATGCCTAGGGTTTTGAAGTTATATCACACCACATGTAGTCACTTACATGTATGCTTACTTGACATATGTAATTCTTTTGGTATTTACAACACCATTGTTCACTGTATGATAACAGTGAGAAAATTAATCGTAAGAAGAAGTTTATATTAGTTAAAGTTTGCTCTCTGTGTATGTATTGTTCTGTTCCAGTGATGTTCTTTGACTAAATCTGAGGGGAAAAGATACCACCTATGGGGTCAAAGCCTGTTCCCCAATGGTATCTGCTGAAGCTTTTGCAAGAGGCATATATACCCCTCGGGTCCCAGCAAGTTTTCACCAAGGTGGTAGGACCCAGCAATCCATTTCGCCCCTTTGCTTACCTTGTTTATTCGTGTAGCCAGCCCTCCAGATAATCAATGTGCACTTGCTTAGCATTTTTTTTTCCATTGGGTTATTATGGAATCAAACTAATCAAGATTTCTAGACTTTGACAGGTTCTTCTTTTCTGCTTTCATGTTACTATAGACAACTATGCCCAGGGTTTTGAAGTTATATCACACCACATGTAGTCACTTACATGTCTGCTTACTTGGCATATGTAATTCTTTTGGTATTTACAACACCATTGTTCACTATATGATAAAAGTGAGAAAATTAATCGTAAGAAGAAGTTTATATTAGTTAAAGTTTGCTCTCTGTGTATGTATTGTTCTGTTCCAGTGATGTTCTTTGATTAAATCTGAAGGGAAAAGATATCACTTAAGGGGTCAAAGCCTGTTCCCCAATGGTATCTGCTGAAGCTTTTGCAAGAGGCATATATAACCCTCGGGTCCCAGCAAGTTTTCACCAAGGTGCTAGGACCCAGCGATCCATTTCGCCCCTTTGCATACCTTGTTTATTCGTGTAGCCTGCCTTTCAGATAATCAATATGCACTTGCTTAGCATTTCTTCCATTGGGTTATTACGGAATCAAACGAATCAAGATTTCTAGACTTTGACAGGTTCTTCTTATTTGCTTTCATGTTACTATAGACAACTATGCCTAGGGTTTTGAAGTTATATCACACTACATGTAGTCACTTACATGTATGCCTACTTGGCATATGTAAATCTTTAGGTATTTACAACACCATTGTTCATTGTATGATAAAAGTGAGAAAATTAATCGTAAGAAGAAGTTTATATTAGTTAAAGTTTGCTCTCTGTGTATGTATTGTTCTGTTCCAGTGATGTTCTTTGACTAAATCTGAAGGGAAAAGATACCACCTATGGGGTCAAAGCCTGTTCCCCAATGGTATCTGCTGAAGCTTTTGCAAGAGGCATATATACCCCTCGGGTCCCAGCAAGTTTTCACCAAGGTGGTAGGACCCAGCGATCCATTTCGCCCCTTTGCTTACCTTGTTTATTCGTGTAGCCAGCCCTCCAGATAATCAATATGCACTTGCTTAGCATTTTTTTTTTCCATTGGGTTATTATGGAATCAAACTAATCAAGATTTCTAGACTTTGACAGGTTCTTCTTATCTGCTTTCATGTTACTATAGACAACTATGCCCAGGGTTTTGAAGTTATATCACACCACATGTAGTCACTTACATGTATGCTTACTTGGCATATGTAAATCTTTAGGTATTTACAACACCATTGTTCACTGTATGATAAAAGTGAGAAAATTAATCGTAAGAAGAAGTTTATATTAGTTAAAGTTTGCTCTCTGTGTATGTATTGTTCTGTTCCAGTGATGTTCTTTGACTAAATCTGAAGGGAAAAGATACCACCTATGGGGTCAAAGCCTGTTCCCCAATGGTATCTGCTGAAGCTTTTGCAAGAGGCATATATACCCTTCGGGTCCCAGAAAGTTTTCACCAAGGTGGTAGGACCCAGCGATCCATTTCGCCCCTTTGCTTACCTTGTTTATTCGTGTAGCCAGCCCTCCAGATAATCAATATGCACTTGCTTAGCATTTTTTTTTTCCATTGGGTTATTATGGAATCAAACTAATCAAGAGTTCTAGACTTTGACAGGTTCTTCTTATTTGCTTTCATGTTACTATAGACAACTATGCCTAGGGTTTTGAAGTTCTATCACACCACATGTAGTCACTTACATGTATGCTTACTTGACATATGTAATTCTTTCGGTATTTACAACACCATTGTTCACTGTATGATAACAGTGAGAAAATTAATCGTAAGAAGAAGTTTATATTAGTTAAAGTTTGCTCTCTGTGTATGTATTGTTCTGTTCCAGTGATGTTCTTTGACTAAATCTGAAGGGAAAAGATACCACCTATGGGGTCAAAGCCTGTTCCCCAATGGTATCTGCTGAAGCTTTTGCAAGAGGCATATATACCCCTCGGGTCCCAGCAAGTTTTCACCAAGGTGGTAGGACCCAGCAATCCATTTCGCCCCTTTGCTTACCTTGTTTATTCGTGTAGCCAGCCCTCCAGATAATCAATATGCACTTGCTTAGCATTTTTTTTCCATTGGGTTATTATGGAATCAAACTAATCAAGAGTTCTAGACTTTGACAGGTTCTTCTTATTTGCTTTCATGTTACTATAGACAACTATACCTAGGGTTTTGAAGTTCTATCACACCACATGTAGTCACTTACATGTATGCTTACTTGGCATATGTAATTCTTTTGGTATTTACAACACCATTGTTCACTATATGATAAAAGTGAGAAAATTAATCGTAAGAAGAAGTTTATATTAGTTAAAGTTTGCTCTCTGTGTATGTATTGTTCTGTTCCAGTGATGTTCTTTGATTAAATCTGAAGGGAAAAGATATCACCTAAGGGGTCAAAGCCTGTTCCCCAATGGTATCTGCTGAAGCTTTTGCAAGAGGCATATATAACCCTCGGGTCCCAGCAAGTTTTCACCAAGGTGGTAGGACCCAGCGATCCATTTCGCGCCTTTGCTTACCTTGTTTATTCGTGTAGCCAGCCCTCCAGATAATCAATATGCACTTGCTTAGCATTTTTTCCATTGGGTTATTATGGAATCAAACTAATCAAGAGTTCTAGACTTTGACAGGTTCTTCTTATTTGCTTTCATGTTACTATAGACAACTATGCCTAGGGTTTTGAAGTTATATCACACCGCATGTAGTCACTTACATGTATGCTTACTTGGCATATGTAATTCTTTAGTTATTTACAACACCATTGTTCACTATATGATAAAAGTGAGAAAATTAATCGTAAGAAGAAGTTTATATCAGTTCAAGTTTGCTCTCTGTGTATGTATTGTTCTGTTCCAGTGATGTTCTTTGATTAAATCTGAAGGGAAAAGATATCACCTATGGGGTCAAAGCCTGTTCCCCAATGGTATCTGCTGAAGCTTTTGCAAGAGGCATATATACCCCTCGGGTCCCAGCAAGTTTTCACCAAGGCGGTAGGACCCAGCGATCCATTTCGCCCCTTTGCATACCTTGTTTATTCGTGTAGCCTGCCTTCCAGATAATCAGTATGCACTTGCTTAGCATTTCTTCCATTGAGTTGTTACGGAATCAAACGAATCAAGAGTTCTAGACTTTGACAGGTTCTTCTTATTTGCTTTCATGTTACTATAGACAACTATACCTAGGGTTTTGAAGTTCTATCACACCACATGTAGTCACTTACATGTATGCTTACTTGGCATATGTAATTCTTTTGGTATTTACAACACCATTGTTCACTATATGATAAAAGTGAGAAAATTAATCGTAAGAAGAAGTTTATATTAGTTAAAGTTTGCTCTCTGTGTATGTATTGTTCTGTTCCAGTGATGTTCTTTGATTAAATCTGAAGGGAAAAGATACCACCTATGGGGTCAAAGCCTGTTCCCCAATGGTATCTGCTGATGCTTTTGCAAGAGGCATATATACCCCTCAGGTCCCAGCAAGTTTTCACCAAGGTGGTAGGACCCAGCGATCCATTTTGCGCCTTTGCTTACCTTGTTTATTCGTGTAGCCAGCCCTCCAGATAATCAATATGCACTTGCTTAGCATTTTTTCCATTGGGTTATTATGGTATCAAACAAATCAAGAGTTCTAGACTTTGACAGGTTCTTCTTATTTGCTTTTATGTTACTATAGACAACTATGCCTAGGGTCTTGAAGTTCTATCACACCACATGTAGTCACTTACATGTATGCTTACTTGGCATATGTAACTCTTTAGGTATTTACAACACCACTGGCCACTATATGATAAAAGTGTGAAAATTAATCGTAAGAAGAAGTTTATATTAGTTCAAGTTTGCTCTGTGTGGATGTATTGTTCTGTTCCAGTGATGTTTTGTGACTAAATCTGAAGGAAAAATATACAACCTATGGGGTCAAAGCCTGTTCCCCAATGGTATCTGCTGAAGCTTTTGCAAGAGGCATATATACCCCTCGGGTCCCAGCAAGTTTTCACCAAGGTTGTAGGACCCAGCGATCCATTTCTCCCCTTTGCTTACCTTGTTTATTCGTGTAGCCAGCCCTCCAGATAATCAATATGCACTTGCTTAGCATTTTTTCCATTGGGTTATTATGGAATCAAACTAATCAAGAGTTCTAGACTTTGACAGGTTCTTCTTATTTGCTTTCATGTTACTATAGACAACTATGCCTAGGGTTTTGAAGTTATATCACACCACATGTAGTCACTTACATGTATGCTTACTTGGTATATGTAATTCTTTAGGTATTTACAACACCATTGTTCACTATATGATAAAAGTGAGAAAATTAATCGTAAGAAGAAGTTTATATTAGTTAAAGTTTGCTCTCTGTGTATGTATTGTTCTGTTCCAGTGATGTTCTTTGATTAAATCTGAAGGGAAAAGATATCACCTAAGGGGTCAAAGCCTGTTCCCCAATGGTATCTGCTGAAGCTTTTGCAAGAGGCATATATAACCCTCGGGTCCCAGCAAGTTTTCACCAAGGTGGTAGGACCCAGCGATCCATTTCGCCCCTTTGCATACCTTGTTTATTCGTGTAGCCTGCCTTCCAGATAATCAGTATGCACTTGCTTAGCATTTCTTCCATTGGGTTATTACAGAATCAAACGAATCAAGATTTCTAGACTTTGACAGGTTCTTCTTATTTGCTTTCATGTTACTATAGACAACTATGCCTAGGGTTTTGAAGTTCTATCACACCACATGTAGTCACTTACATGTATGCTTACTTGGCATATGTAATTCTTTAGGTATTTACAACACCATTGTTCACTGTATGATAAAAGTGAGAAAATTAATCGTAAGAAGATGTTTATATTAGTTAAAGTTTGCTCTCTGTGTATGTATTGTTCTGTTCCAGTGATGTTTTGTGACTAAATCTGAAGGAAAAAGATACCACCTATGGGGTCAAAGCCTGTTCCCCAATGGTATCTGCTGAAGCTTTTGCAAGAGGCATACCCCTCGGGTCCCAGCAAGTTTTCACCAAGGCGGTAGGACCCAGCGATCCATTTCGCCCCTTTGCATACCTTGTTTATTCGTGTAGCCTGCCTTCCAGATAATCAGTATGCACTTGCTTAGCATTTCTTCCATTGAGTTGTTACGGAATCAAACGAATCAAGAGTTCTAGACTTTGACAGGTTCTTCTTATTTGCTTTCATGTTACTATAGACAACTATGCCTAGGGTCTTGAAGTTCTATCACACCACATGTAGTCACTTACATGTATGCTTACTTGGCATATGTAATTCTTTAGGTATTTACAACACCATTGTTCACCATATGATAAAAGTGAGAAAATTAATCGTAAGAAGAAGTTTATATTAGTTCAAGTTTGCTCTCTGTGTATGTATTGTTCTGTTCCAGTGATGTTCTTTGACTACATCTGAAGGGAAAAGATATCACCTATGGGGTCAAAGCCTGTTCCCCAATGGTATCTGCTGAAGCTTTTGCAAGAGGCATATATAACCCTCGGGTCCCAGCAAGTTTTCACCAAGGTGCTAGGACCCAGCGATCCATTTCGCCCCTTTGCATACCTTGTTTATTCGTGTAGCCTGCCTTTCAGATAATCAATATGCACTTGCTTAGCATTTCTTCCATTGGGTTATTACGGAATCAAACGAATCAAGATTTCTAGACTTTGACAGGTTCTTCTTATTTGCTTTCATGTTACTATAGACAACTATGCCCAGGGTTTTGAAGTTATATCACACCACATGTAGTCACTTACATGTATGCTTACTTGGCATATGTAATTCTTTAGGTATTTACAACACCATTGTTCACTATATGATAAAAGTGAGAAAATTAATCGTAAGAAGAAGTTTATATCAGTTCAAGTTTGCTCTCTGTGTATGTATTGTTCTGTTCCAGTGATGTTCTTTGATTAAATCTGAAGGGAAAAGATATCACCTATGGGGTCAAAGCCTGTTCCCCAATGGTATCTGCTGAAGCTTTTGCAAGAGGCATATATACCCCTCGGGTCCCAGCAAGTTTTCACCAAGGCGGTAGGACCCAGCGATTCATTTCGCCCCTTTGCATACCTTGTTTATTCGTGTAGCCTGCCTTCCAGATAATCAGTATGCACTTGCTTAGCATTTCTTCCATTGAGTTGTTACGGAATCAAACGAATCAAGAGTTCTAGACTTTGACAGGTTCTTCTTATTTGCTGTCATGTTACTATAGACAACTATGCCTAGGGTCTTGAAGTTCTATCACACCACATGTGGTCACTTACATGTATGCTTACTTGGCATATGTAATTCTTTAGGTATTTACAACACCATTGTTCACTATATGATAAAAGTGAGAAAATTAATCGTGAGAAGAAGTTTATATTAGTTAAAGTTTGCTCTCTGT
The DNA here is from genome assembly GCF_964197995.2 of Scardinius erythrophthalmus. Lineage (NCBI taxonomy): Eukaryota > Metazoa > Chordata > Actinopteri > Cypriniformes > Leuciscidae > Scardinius > Scardinius erythrophthalmus. The sequence goes on along the minus strand of NC_138226.1, from coordinate 36,145,604 downwards.
GTATGTATTGTTCTGTTCCAGTGATGTTCTTTGACTACATCTGAAGGGAAAAGATATCACCTATGGGGTCAAAGCCTGTTGCCCAATGGTATCTGCTGAAGCTTTTGCAAGAGGCATTTATAACCCTCGGGTCCCAGCAAGTTTTCACCAAGGTGGTAGGACCCAGCGGTCCATTTCGCCCCTTTGCATACCTTGTTTATTCGTGTAGCCTGCCTTCCAGATAATCAATATGCACTTGCTTAGCATTTCTTCCATTGGGTTATTACGGAATCAAACGAATCAAGATTTCTAGACTTTGACAGGTTCTTCTTATCTGCTTTCATGTTACTATAGACAACTATGCCTAGGGTTTTGAAGTTATATCACACCACATGTAGTCACTTACATGTATGCTTACTTGACATATGTAATTCTTTCGGTATTTACAACACCATTGTTCACTGTATGATAACAGTGAGAAAATTAATCGTAAGAAGAAGTTTATATTAGTTAAAGTTTGCTCTCTGTGTATGTATTGTTCTGTTCCAGTGATGTTCTTTGACTAAATCTGAGGGGAAAAGATACCACCTATGGGGTCAAAGCCTGTTCCCCAATGGTATCTGCTGAAGCTTTTGCAAGAGGCATATATACCCCTCGGGTCCCAGCAAGTTTTCACCAAGGTGGTAGGACCCAGCAATCCATTTCGCCCCTTTGCTTACCTTGTTTATTCGTGTAGCCAGCCCTCCAGATAATCAATATGCACTTGCTTAGCATTTTTTTTTCCATTGGGTTATTATGGAATCAAACTAATCAAGATTTCTAGACTTTGACAGGTTCTTCTTATCTGCTTTCATGTTACTATAGACAACTATGCCCAGGGTTTTGAAGTTATATCACACCACATGTAGTCACTTACATGTCTGCTTACTTGGCATATGTAATTCTTTTGGTATTTACAACACCATTGTTCACTATATGATAAAAGTGAGAAAATTAATCGTAAGAAGAAGTTTATATTAGTTCAAGTTTGCTCTCTGTGTATGTATTGTTCTGTTCCAGTGATGTTCTTTGATTAAATCTGAAGGGAAAAGATATCACTTAAGGGGTCAAAGCCTGTTCCCCAATGGTATCTGCTGAAGCTTTTGCAAGAGGCATATATAACCCTCGGGTCCCAGCAAGTTTTCACCAAGGTGCTAGGACCCAGCGATCCATTTCGCCCCTTTGCATACCTTGTTTATTCGTGTAGCCTGCCTTTCAGATAATCAATATGCACTTGCTTAGCATTTCTTCCATTGGGTTATTACGGAATCAAACGAATCAAGATTTCTAGACTTTGACAGGTTCTTCTTATTTGCTATCATGTTACTATAGACAACTATGCCTAGGGTTTTGAAGTTATATCACACTACATGTAGTCACTTACATGTATGCTTACTTGGCATATGTAAATCTTTAGGTATTTACAACACCATTGTTCACTGTATGATAAAAGTGAGAAAATTAATCGTAAGAAGAAGTTTATATTAGTTAAAGTTTGCTCTCTGTGTATGTATTGTTCTGTTCCAGTGATGTTCTTTGACTAAATCTGAAGGGAAAAGATACCACCTATGGGGTCAAAGCCTGTTCCCCAATGGTATCTGCTGAAGCTTTTGCAAGAGGCATATATACCCTTCGGGTCCCAGCAAGTTTTCACCAAGGTGGTAGGACCCAGCGATCCATTTCGCCCCTTTGCTTACCTTGTTTATTCGTGTAGCCAGCCCTCCAGATAATCAATATGCACTTGCTTAGCATTTTTTTTTTCCATTGGGTTATTATGGAATCAAACTAATCAAGAGTTCTAGACTTTGACAGGTTCTTCTTATTTGCTTTCATGTTACTATAGACAACTATGCCTAGGGTTTTGAAGTTCTATCACACCACATGTAGTCACTTACATGTATGCTTACTTGACATATGTAATTCTTTCGGTATTTACAACACCATTGTTCACTGTATGATAACAGTGAGAAAATTAATCGTAAGAAGAAGTTTATATTAGTTAAAGTTTGCTCTCTGTGTATGTATTGTTCTGTTCCAGTGATGTTCTTTGACTAAATCTGAAGGGAAAAGATACCACCTATGGGGTCAAAGCCTGTTCCCCAATGGTATCTGCTGAAGCTTTTGCAAGAGGCATATATACCCCTCGGGTCCCAGCAAGTTTTCACCAAGGTGGTAGGACCCAGCGATCCATTTCGCCCCTTTGCTTACCTTGTTTATTCGTGTAGCCAGCCCTCCAGATAATCAATATGCACTTGCTTAGCATTTTTTTTTTCATTGGGTTATTATGGAATCAAACTAATCAAGATTTCGAGACTTTGACAGGTTCTTCTTATCTGCTTTCATGTTACTATAGACAACTATGCCCAGGGTTTTGAAGTTATATCACACCACATGTAGTCACTTACATGTATGCTTACTTGGCATATGTAAATCTTTTGGTATTTACAACACCATTGTTCACTATATGATAAAAGTAAGAAAATTAATCGTAAGAAGAAGTTTATATTAGTTAAAGTTTGCTCTCTGTGTATGTATTGTTCTGTTCCAGTGATGTTCTTTGACTAAATCTGAAGGGAAAAGATACCACCTATGGGGTCAAAGCCTGTTCCCCAATGGTATCTGCTGAAGCTTTTGCAAGAGGCATATATACCCCTCGGGTCCCAGCAAGTTTTCACCAAGGTGGTAGGACCCAGCGATCCATTTCGCCCCTTTGCTTACCTTGTTTATTCGTGTAGCCAGCCCTCCAGATAATCAATATGCACTTGCTTAGCATTTTTTTTTCCATTGGGTTATTATGGAATCAAACTAATCAAGATATCTAGACTTTGACAGGTTCTTCTTATTTGCTTTCATGTTACTATAGACAACTATGCCTAGGGTTTTGAAGTTCTATCACACCACATGTAGTCACTTACATGTATGCTTACTTGACATATGTAATTCTTTCGGTATTTACAACACCATTGTTCACTGTATGATAACAGTGAGAAAATTAATCGTAAGAAGAAGTTTATATTAGTTAAAGTTTGCTCTCTGTGTATGTATTGTTCTGTTCCAGTGATGTTCTTTGACTAACCTGTTAAGCTTCACCAGTGCGTCGGCGCACTGAAGCGTTTTTTTTTTTTTATTTAGTTAAAAATTACTATCAGATTTAATGTTATACATTGACAAACTATACATCATTAAAAAGATATAAGACTCAAGTTTCAGTATTTGACCACTATTGTATTCTGAAAAACTTATAGTGACAGTTATGTCTTAATTTGTGTCAGGAGTTATGAAATGAAAAAATGAGTCGATACCTTTGATATGAATTATGCGCGTCAGCCGCTTTCATTCATAAAAAAACTCCCGTGCTGTCGTCATGACAGCGATACACAAAACAACGTCCCTCAGGGCTTTAGCTCAAAAATGTGCAGATTTGGAGAAATATTGATATATTTTCATAAGTTTTCATCAGATTTCTATAGACAGGAATAATATTTATTGAATTTATGCCCAAATGCGTCGATGTAATCATTATTGGACGCTGTGATGTATTGTGTTTTCAATCCATACCAACAGCCTGAGGGCGCTACATTCACAATAATAGTCCATTTATGTAACATGAAGAAGAACCATGATCATGTGACAATCCAGGAAGTCTCGAACACACACACAGCTATCAGAGATCGTTGTTACATGCAGAAAAAAGACTTTTTGAAGACAATAAACATGATTGAAATGATATTTGGTTTACCTGTGTTCTTCAAATAATGTCAGGTATTTCCATAATAATAGATTATATTTATAATGTATTGCTAATCGATATAGACTTTATCATTGTGCAGAATAGTAAAAAATATATATTTTATGTCTGATTTTTTAATCTGAAGCGAAATTATATCACAGAAGATTATTTAAAACACTCTACTTGCGTTATAAATTAAGTTTGAAGCACAAAAATGGTTTTAATCTCATAAATTGTCGTGTATTGATGGTGTGCTAAGCTAACATGCTAGCTAGCTCTAGGTGCACCTGCCACATATTGCAGTTATCCTTTTATAATTTTTTTCTAAATATGCTTACTAAAATGTTTCATTATTCAAGCAGGGCATTTGATCCAGTTTTTAAATGTTAAGTAAGAACTTTGATAAAATAAATTAGGGATTGAAACCCTATGAATAGCCAGTCGTTAGTAACTATAATGCAGACAAAAGAAATGCATATTTCGAGCCATAACCAGTCTGGAGAGGTGTTAATGTGTGCAGGGGGAGACTGAGACTGAATGGGGCTCGTTTGCACCACAAAACAATAGAGACAATATACTGGATAGATGGTTAGAAGATGGCAATAAACATCAGAAGCATCTTTAACGTCAAATCAAAATAAAGTCAACTGACATGGTCTTGAAAAACATGTAACTAAATACAGAGTTTTGGACTTATTATCTTCAGATTTTAAACATAAAATGTTTAGACATGTGGCTTTAGCTGTAGTGCATTTCTAGATTGCTCCAGTGCCAACTTCAATTTTATTTTCATGAGGATGTTTCATAAAAATTAATTTCTAATAACTTTACAAAACTTTGAAGCTATTTATAACAATTTTTTTTCATTATGACAATAATTAATTCTACATTTACAATAAACTGCCAGGTGTCAGCTTTCAAATGAGATCATACTTGTGCTTTTAGTGCAAAGGGTTCATGAACTGTATCTGTTTAAGTTTGGGTATGTCATTTCTGGGGATTTTTCAAAAGTGGCGTTGCAGCTTAACAGGCTAAATCTGAAGGGAAAAGATACCACCTATGGGGTCAAAGCCTGTTCCCCAATGGTATCTGCTGAAGCTTTTGCAAGAGGCATATATACCCCTCGGGTCCCAGCAAGTTTTCACCAAGGTGGTAGGACCCAGCAATCCATTTCGCCCCTTTGCTTACCTTGTTTATTCGTGTAGCCAGCCCTCCAGATAATCAATATGCACTTGCTTAGCATTTTTTTTCCATTGGGTTATTATGGAATCAAACTAATCAAGAGTTCTAGACTTTGACAGGTTCTTCTTATTTGCTTTCATGTTACTATAGACAACTATACCTAGGGTTTTGAAGTTCTATCACACCACATGTAGTCACTTACATGTATGCTTACTTGGCATATGTAATTCTTTTGGTATTTACAACACCATTGTTCACTATATGATAAAAGTGAGAAAATTAATCGTAAGAAGAAGTTTATATTAGTTAAAGTTTGCTCTCTTTGTATGTATTGTTCTGTTCCAGTGATGTTCTTTGATTAAATCTGAAGGGAAAAGATATCACCTAAGGGGTCAAAGCCTGTTCCCCAATGGTATCTGCTGAAGCTTTTGCAAGAGGCATATATAACCCTCGGGTCCCAGCAAGTTTTCACCAAGGTGGTAGGACCCAGCGATCCATTTCGCGCCTTTGCTTACCTTGTTTATTCGTGTAGCCAGCCCTCCAGATAATCAATATGCACTTGCTTAGCATTTTTTCCATTGGGTTATTATGGAATCAAACTAATCAAGAGTTCTAGACTTTGACAGGTTCTTCTTATTTGCTTTCATGTTACTATAGACAACTATGCCTAGGGTTTTGAAGTTATATCACACCGCATGTAGTCACTTACATGTATGCTTACTTGGCATATGTAATTCTTTAGTTATTTACAACACCATTGTTCACTATATGATAAAAGTGAGAAAATTAATCGTAAGAAGAAGTTTATATCAGTTCAAGTTTGCTCTCTGTGTATGTATTGTTCTGTTCCAGTGATGTTCTTTGATTAAATCTGAAGGGAAAAGATATCACCTATGGGGTCAAAGCCTGTTCCCCAATGGTATCTGCTGAAGCTTTTGCAAGAGGCATATATACCCCTCGGGTCCCAGCAAGTTTTCACCAAGGCGGTAGGACCCAGCGATCCATTTCGCCCCTTTGCATACCTTGTTTATTCGTGTAGCCTGCCTTCCAGATAATCAGTATGCACTTGCTTAGCATTTCTTCCATTGAGTTGTTACGGAATCAAACGAATCAAGAGTTCTAGACTTTGACAGGTTCTTCTTATTTGCTTTCATGTTACTATAGACAACTATACCTAGGGTTTTGAAGTTCTATCACACCACATGTAGTCACTTACATGTATGCTTACTTGGCATATGTAATTCTTTTGGTATTTACAACACCATTGTTCACTATATGATAAAAGTGAGAAAATTAATCGTAAGAAGAAGTTTATATTAGTTAAAGTTTGCTCTCTGTGTATGTATTGTTCTGTTCCAGTGATGTTCTTTGATTAAATCTGAAGGGAAAAGATACCACCTATGGGGTCAAAGCCTGTTCCCCAATGGTATCTGCTGATGCTTTTGCAAGAGGCATATATACCCCTCAGGTCCCAGCAAGTTTTCACCAAGGTGGTAGGACCCAGCGATCCATTTTGCGCCTTTGCTTACCTTGTTTATTCGTGTAGCCAGCCCTCCAGATAATCAATATGCACTTGCTTAGCATTTTTTCCATTGGGTTATTATGGTATCAAACAAATCAAGAGTTCTAGACTTTGACAGGTTCTTCTTATTTGCTTTTATGTTACTATAGACAACTATGCCTAGGGTCTTGAAGTTCTATCACACCACATGTAGTCACTTACATGTATGCTTACTTGGCATATGTAACTCTTTAGGTATTTACAACACCACTGGCCACTATATGATAAAAGTGTGAAAATTAATCGTAAGAAGAAGTTTATATTAGTTCAAGTTTGCTCTGTGTGGATGTATTGTTCTGTTCCAGTGATGTTTTGTGACTAAATCTGAAGGAAAAATATACAACCTATGGGGTCAAAGCCTGTTCCCCAATGGTATCTGCTGAAGCTTTTGCAAGAGGCATATATACCCCTCGGGTCCCAGCAAGTTTTCACCAAGGTTGTAGGACCCAGCGATCCATTTCTCCCCTTTGCTTACCTTGTTTATTCGTGTAGCCAGCCCTCCAGATAATCAATATGCACTTGCTTAGCATTTTTTCCATTGGGTTATTATGGAATCAAACTAATCAAGAGTTCTAGACTTTGACAGGTTCTTCTTATTTGCTTTCATGTTACTATAGACAACTATGCCTAGGGTTTTGAAGTTATATCACACCACATGTAGTCACTTACATGTATGCTTACTTGGTATATGTAATTCTTTAGGTATTTACAACACCATTGTTCACTATATGATAAAAGTGAGAAAATTAATCGTAAGAAGAAGTTTATATTAGTTAAAGTTTGCTCTCTGTGTATGTATTGTTCTGTTCCAGTGATGTTCTTTGATTAAATCTGAAGGGAAAAGATATCACCTAAGGGGTCAAAGCCTGTTCCCCAATGGTATCTGCTGAAGCTTTTGCAAGAGGCATATATAACCCTCGGGTCCCAGCAAGTTTTCACCAAGGTGGTAGGACCCAGCGATCCATTTCGCCCCTTTGCATACCTTGTTTATTCGTGTAGCCTGCCTTCCAGATAATCAGTATGCACTTGCTTAGCATTTCTTCCATTGGGTTATTACAGAATCAAACGAATCAAGATTTCTAGACTTTGACAGGTTCTTCTTATTTGCTTTCATGTTACTATAGACAACTATGCCTAGGGTTTTGAAGTTCTATCACACCACATGTAGTCACTTACATGTATGCTTACTTGGCATATGTAATTCTTTAGGTATTTACAACACCATTGTTCACTGTATGATAAAAGTGAGAAAATTAATCGTAAGAAGATGTTTATATTAGTTAAAGTTTGCTCTCTGTGTATGTATTGTTCTGTTCCAGTGATGTTTTGTGACTAAATCTGAAGGAAAAAGATACCACCTATGGGGTCAAAGCCTGTTCCCCAATGGTATCTGCTGAAGCTTTTGCAAGAGGCATATATACCCCTCGGGTCCCAGCAAGTTTTCACCAAGGCGGTAGGACCCAGCGATCCATTTCGCCCCTTTGCATACCTTGTTTATTCGTGTAGCCTGCCTTCCAGATAATCAGTATGCACTTGCTTAGCATTTCTTCCATTGAGTTGTTACGGAATCAAACGAATCAAGAGTTCTAGACTTTGACAGGTTCTTCTTATTTGCTTTCATGTTACTATAGACAACTATACCTAGGGTTTTGAAGTTCTATCACACCACATGTAGTCACTTACATGTATGCTTACTTGGCATATGTAATTCTTTTGGTATTTACAACACCATTGTTCACTATATGATAAAAGTGAGAAAATTAATCGTAAGAAGAAATTTATATTAGTTAAAGTTTGCTCTCTGTGTATGTATTGTTCTGTTCCAGTGATGTTCTTTGATTAAATCTGAAGGGAAAAGATACCACCTATGGGGTCAAAGCCTGTTCCCCAATGGTATCTGCTGATGCTTTTGCAAGAGGCATATATACCCCTCAGGTCCCAGCAAGTTTTCACCAAGGTGGTAGGACCCAGCGATCCATTTTGCGCCTTTGCTTACCTTGTTTATTCGTGTAGCCAGCCCTCCAGATAATCAATATGCACTTGCTTAGCATTTTTTCCATTGGGTTATTATGGTATCAAACAAATCAAGAGTTCTAGACTTTGACAGGTTCTTCTTATTTGCTTTTATGTTACTATAGACAACTATGCCTAGGGTCTTGAAGTTCTATCACACCACATGTAGTCACTTACATGTATGCTTACTTGGCATATGTAACTCTTTAGGTATTTACAACACCACTGGCCACTATATGATAAAAGTGTGAAAATTAATCGTAAGAAGAAGTTTATATTAGTTCAAGTTTGCTCTGTGTGGATGTATTGTTCTGTTCCAGTGATGTTTTGTGACTAAATCTGAAGGAAAAATATACAACCTATGGGGTCAAAGCCTGTTCCCCAATGGTATCTGCTGAAGCTTTTGCAAGAGGCATATATACCCCTCGGGTCCCAGCAAGTTTTCACCAAGGTTGTAGGACCCAGCGATCCATTTCTCCCCTTTGCTTACCTTGTTTATTCGTGTAGCCAGCCCTCCAGATAATCAATATGCACTTGCTTAGCATTTTTTCCATTGGGTTATTATGGAATCAAACTAATCAAGAGTTCTAGACTTTGACAGGTTCTTCTTATTTGCTTTCATGTTACTATAGACAACTATGCCTAGGGTTTTGAAGTTATATCACACCACATGTAGTCACTTACATGTATGCTTACTTGGTATATGTAATTCTTTAGGTATTTACAACACCATTGTTCACTATATGATAAAAGTGAGAAAATTAATCGTAAGAAGAAGTTTATATTAGTTAAAGTTTGCTCTCTGTGTATGTATTGTTCTGTTCCAGTGATGTTCTTTGATTAAATCTGAAGGGAAAAGATATCACCTAAGGGGTCAAAGCCTGTTCCCCAATGGTATCTGCTGAAGCTTTTGCAAGAGGCATATATAACCCTCGGGTCCCAGCAAGTTTTCACCAAGGTGGTAGGACCCAGCGATCCATTTCGCCCCTTTGCATACCTTGTTTATTCGTGTAGCCTGCCTTCCAGATAATCAGTATGCACTTGCTTAGCATTTCTTCCATTGGGTTATTACAGAATCAAACGAATCAAGATTTCTAGACTTTGACAGGTTCTTCTTATTTGCTTTCATGTTACTATAGACAACTATGCCTAGGGTTTTGAAGTTCTATCACACCACATGTTGTCACTTACATGTATGCTTACTTGGCATATGTAATTCTTTAGGTATTTACAACACCATTGTTCACTGTATGATAAAAGTGAGAAAATTAATCGTAAGAAGATGTTTATATTAGTTAAAGTTTGCTCTCTGTGTATGTATTGTTCTGTTCCAGTGATGTTTTGTGACTAAATCTGAAGGAAAAAGATACCACCTATGGGGTCAAAGCCTGTTCCCCAATGGTATCTGCTGAAGCTTTTGCAAGAGGCATACCCCTCGGGTCCCAGCAAGTTTTCACCAAGGCGGTAGGACCCAGCGATCCATTTCGCCCCTTTGCATACCTTGTTTATTCGTGTAGCCTGCCTTCCAGATAATCAGTATGCACTTGCTTAGCATTTCTTCCATTGAGTTGTTACGGAATCAAACGAATCAAGAGTTCTAGACTTTGACAGGTTCTTCTTATTTGCTTTCATGTTACTATAGACAACTATGCCTAGGGTCTTGAAGTTCTATCACACCACATGTAGTCACTTACATGTATGCTTACTTGGCATATGTAATTCTTTAGGTATTTACAACACCATTGTTCACCATATGATAAAAGTGAGAAAATTAATCGTAAGAAGAAGTTTATATTAGTTCAAGTTTGCTCTCTGTGTATGTATTGTTCTGTTCCAGTGATGTTCTTTGACTACATCTGAAGGGAAAAGATATCACCTATGGGGTCAAAGCCTGTTCCCCAATGGTATCTGCTGAAGCTTTTGCAAGAGGCATATATACCCCTCGGGTCCCAGCAAGTTTTCACCAAGGTGGTAGGACCCAGCAATCCATTTCGCCCCTTTGCATACCTTGTTTATTCGTGTAGCCAGCCCTCCAGATAATCAATATGCACTTGCTTAGCATTTTTTTTCCATTGGGTTATTATGGAATCAAACTAATCAAGAGTTCTAGACTTTGACAGGTTCTTCTTATTTGCTTTCATGTTACTATAGACAACTATACCTAGGGTTTTGAAGTTCTATCACACCACATGTAGTCACTTACATGTATGCTTACTTGGCATATGTAATTCTTTTGGTATTTACAACACCATTGTTCACTATATGATAAAAGTGAGAAAATTAATCGTAAGAAGAAATTTATATTAGTTAAAGTTTGCTCTCTGTGTATGTATTGTTCTGTTCCAGTGATGTTCTTTGATTAAATCTGAAGGGAAAAGATACCACCTATGGGGTCAAAGCCTGTTCCCCAATGGTATCTGCTGATGCTTTTGCAAGAGGCATATATACCCCTCAGGTCCCAGCAAGTTTTCACCAAGGTGGTAGGACCCAGCGATCCATTTTGCGCCTTTGCTTACCTTGTTTATTCGTGTAGCCAGCCCTCCAGATAATCAATATGCACTTGCTTAGCATTTTTTCCATTGGGTTATTATGGTATCAAACAAATCAAGAGTTCTAGACTTTGACAGGTTCTTCTTATTTGCTTTTATGTTACTATAGACAACTATGCCTAGGGTCTTGAAGTTCTATCACACCACATGTAGTCACTTACATGTATGCTTACTTGGCATATGTAACTCTTTAGGTATTTACAACACCACTGGCCACTATATGATAAAAGTGTGAAAATTAATCGTAAGAAGAAGTTTATATTAGTTCAAGTTTGCTCTGTGTGGATGTATTGTTCTGTTCCAGTGATGTTTTGTGACTAAATCTGAAGGAAAAATATACAACCTATGGGGTCAAAGCCTGTTCCCCAATGGTATCTGCTGAAGCTTTTGCAAGAGGCATATATACCCCTCGGGTCCCAGCAAGTTTTCACCAAGGTTGTAGGACCCAGCGATCCATTTCTCCCCTTTGCTTACCTTGTTTATTCGTGTAGCCAGCCCTCCAGATAATCAATATGCACTTGCTTAGCATTTTTTCCATTGGGTTATTATGGAATCAAACTAATCAAGAGTTCTAGACTTTGACAGGTTTTTCTTATTTGCTTTCATGTTACTATAGACAACTATGCCTAGGGTTTTGAAGTTATATCACACCACATGTAGTCACTTACATGTATGCTTACTTGGTATATGTAATTCTTTAGGTATTTACAACACCATTGTTCACTATATGATAAAAGTGAGAAAATTAATCGTAAGAAGAAGTTTATATTAGTTAAAGTTTGCTCTCTGTGTATGTATTGTTCTGTTCCAGTGATGTTCTTTGATTAAATCTGAAGGGAAAAGATATCACCTAAGGGGTCAAAGCCTGTTCCCCAATGGTATCTGCTGAAGCTTTTGCAAGAGGCATATATAACCCTCGGGTCCCAGCAAGTTTTCACCAAGGTGGTAGGACCCAGCGATCCATTTCGCCCCTTTGCATACCTTGTTTATTCGTGTAGCCTGCCTTCCAGATAATCAGTATGCACTTGCTTAGCATTTCTTCCATTGGGTTATTACAGAATCAAACGAATCAAGATTTCTAGACTTTGACAGGTTCTTCTTATTTGCTTTCATGTTACTATAGACAACTATGCCTAGGGTTTTGAAGTTCTATCACACCACATGTTGTCACTTACATGTATGCTTACTTGGCATATGTAATTCTTTAGGTATTTACAACACCATTGTTCACTGTATGATAAAAGTGAGAAAATTAATCGTAAGAAGATGTTTATATTAGTTAAAGTTTGCTCTCTGTGTATGTATTGTTCTGTTCCAGTGATGTTTTGTGACTAAATCTGAAGGAAAAAGATACCACCTATGGGGTCAAAGCCTGTTCCCCAATGGTATCTGCTGAAGCTTTTGCAAGAGGCATACCCCTCGGGTCCCAGCAAGTTTTCACCAAGGCGGTAGGACCCAGCGATCCATTTCGCCCCTTTGCATACCTTGTTTATTCGTGTAGCCTGCCTTCCAGATAATCAGTATGCACTTGCTTAGCATTTCTTCCATTGAGTTGTTACGGAATCAAACGAATCAAGAGTTCTAGACTTTGACAGGTTCTTCTTATTTGCTTTCATGTTACTATAGACAACTATGCCTAGGGTCTTGAAGTTCTATCACACCACATGTAGTCACTTACATGTATGCTTACTTGGCATATGTAATTCTTTAGGTATTTACAACACCATTGTTCACCATATGATAAAAGTGAGAAAATTAATCGTAAGAAGAAGTTTATATTAGTTCAAGTTTGCTCTCTGTGTATGTATTGTTCTGTTCCAGTGATGTTCTTTGACTACATCTGAAGGGAAAAGATATCACCTATGGGGTCAAAGCCTGTTCCCCAATGGTATCTGCTGAAGCTTTTGCAAGAGGCATATATACCCCTCGGGTCCCAGCAAGTTTTCACCAAGGTGGTAGGACCCAGCAATCCATTTCGCCCCTTTGCATACCTTGTTTATTCGTGTAGCCAGCCCTCCAGATAATCAATATGCACTTGCTTAGCATTTTTTTTCCATTGGGTTATTATGGAATCAAACTAATCAAGAGTTCTAGACTTTGACAGGTTCTTCTTATTTGCTTTCATGTTACTATAGACAACTATACCTAGGGTTTTGAAGTTCTATCACACCACATGTAGTCACTTACATGTATGCTTACTTGGCATATGTAATTCTTTTGGTATTTACAACACCATTGTTCACTATATGATAAAAGTGAGAAAATTAATCGTAAGAAGAAGTTTATATTAGTTAAAGTTTGCTCTCTGTGTATGTTTTGTTCTGTTCCAGTGATGTTCTTTGATTAAATCTGAAGGGAAAAGATATCACCTATGGGGTCAAAGCCTGTTCCCCAATGGTATCTGCTGAAGCTTTTGCAAGAGGCATTTATAACCCTCGGGTCCCAGCAAGTTTTCACCAAGGTGGTAGGACCCAGCGATCCATTTCGCCCCTTTGCATACCTTGTTTATTCGTGTAGCCTGCCTTCCAGATAATCAATATGCACTTGCTTAGCATTTCTTCCATTGGGTTATTACGGAATCAAACGAATCAAGATTTCTAGACTTTGACAGGTTCTTCTTATCTGCTTTCATGTTACTATAGACAACTATGCCTAGGGTTTTGAAGTTATATCACACCACATGTAGTCACTTACATGTATGCTTACTTGGCATATGTAATTCTTTTGGTATTTACAACACCATTGTTCACTATATGATAAAAGTGAGAAAATTAATCGTAAGAAGAAGTTTATATCAGTTCAAGTTTGCTCTCTGTGTATGTTTTGTTCTGTTCCAGTGATGTTCTTTGATTAAATCTGAAGGGAAAAGATATCACCTATGGGGTCAAAGCCTGTTCCCCAATGGTATCTGCTGAAGCTTTTGCAAGAGGCATATATACCCCTCGGGTCCCAGCAAGTTTTCACCAAGGCGGTAGGACCCAGCGATCCATTTCGCCCCTTTGCATACCTTGTTTATTCGTGTAGCCTGCCTTCCAGATAATCAGTATGCACTTGCTTAGCATTTCTTCCATTGAGTTGTTACGGAATCAAACGAATCAAGAGTTCTAGACTTTGACAGGTTCTTCTTATTTGCTGTCATGTTACTATAGACAACTATGCCTAGGGTCTTGAAGTTCTATCACACCACATGTAGTCACTTACATGTATGCTTACTTGGCATATGTAATTCTTTAGGTATTTACAACACCATTGTTCACTATATGATAAAAGTGAGAAAATTAATCGTGAGAAGAAGTTTATATTAGTTCAAGTTTGCTCTCTGTGTATGTATTGTTCTGTTCCAGTGATGTTCTTTGACTACATCTGAAGGGAAAAGATATCACCTATGGGGTCAAAGCCTGTTCCCCAATGGTATCTGCTGAAGCTTTTGCAAGAGGCATTTATAACCCTCGGGTCCCAGCAAGTTTTCACCAAGGTGGTACGACCCAGCGGTCCATTTCGCCCCTTTGCATACCTTGTTTATTCGTGTAGCCTGCCTTCCAGATAATCAATATGCACTTGCTTAGCATTTCTTCCATTGGGTTATTACGGAATCAAACGAATCAAGATTTCTAGACTTTGACAGGTTCTTCTTATCTGCTTTCATGTTACTATAGACAACTATGCCTAGGGTTTTGAAGTTATATCACACCACATGTAGTCACTTACATGTATGCTTACTTGGCATATGTAATTATTTTGGTATTTACAACACCATTGTTCACTATATGATAAAAGTGAGAAAATTAATCGTAAGAAGAAGTTTATATCAGTTCAAGTTTGCTCTCTGTGTATGTATTGTTCTGTTCCAGTGATGTTCTTTGATTAAATCTGAAGGGAAAAGATATCACCTATGGGGTCAAAGCCTGTTCCCCAATGGTATCAGCTGAAGCTTTTGCAAGAGGTATATATACCCCTCGGGTCCCAGCAAGTTTTCACCAAGGCGGTAGGACCCAGCGATCCTTTTCGCCCCTTTGCATACCTTGTTTATTCGTGTAGCCTGCCTTCCAGATAATCAGTGTACACTTGCTTAGCATTTCTTCCATTGAGTTGTTACGGAATCAAACGAATCAAGAGTTCTAGACTTTGACAGGTTCTTCTTATTTGCTTTCATGTTACTATAGACAACTATGCCTAGGGTCTTGAAGTTCTATCACACCACATGTAGTCACTTACATGTATGCTTACTTGGCATATGTAATTCTTTAGGTATTTACAACACCATTGTTCACCATATGATAAAAGTGAGAAAATTAATCGTAAGAAGAAGTTTATATTAGTTAAAGTTTGCTCTCTGTGTATGTATTGTTCTGTTCCAGTGATGTTCTTTGACTAAATCAGAAGGGAAAAGATACCACCTATGGGGTCAAAGCCTGTTCCCCAATGGTATCTGCTGAAGCTTTTGCAAGAGGCATATATACCCCTCGGGTCCCAGCAAGTTTTCACCAAGGTGGTAGGACCCAGCGATCCATTTCGCCCCTTTGCTTACCTTGTTTATTCGTGTAGCCAGCCCTCCAGATAATCAATATGCACTTGCTTAGCATTTTTTTTCCATTGGGTTATTATGGAATCAAACTAATCAAGATTTCTAGACTTTGACAGGTTCTTCTTATTTGCTTTCATGTTACTATAGACAACTATGCCTAGGGTTTTGAAGTTCTATCACACCACATGTAGTCACTTACATGTATGCTTACTTGACATATGTAATTCTTTCGGTATTTACAACACCATTGTTCACTGTATGATAACAGTGAGAAAATTAATCGTAAGAAGAAGTTTATATTAGTTAAAGTTTGCTCTCTGTGTATGTATTGTTCTGTTCCAGTGATGTTCTTTGACTAAATCTGAAGGGAAAAGATACCACCTATGGGGTCAAAGCCTGTTCCCCAATGGTATCTGCTGAAGCTTTTGCAAGAGGCATATATACCCCTCGGGTCCCAGCAAGTTTTCACCAAGGTGGTAGGACCCAGCAATCCATTTCGCCCCTTTGCTTACCTTGTTTATTCGTGTAGCCAGCCCTCCAGATAATCAATATGCACTTGCTTAGCATTTTTTTTCCATTGGGTTATTATGGAATCAAACTAATCAAGAGTTCTAGACTTTGACAGGTTCTTCTTATCTGCTTTCATGTTACTATAGACAACTATGCCTAGGGTTTTGAAGTTCTATCACACCACATGTAGTCACTTACATGTATGCTTACTTGGCATATGTAATTCTTTTGGTATTTACAACACCATTGTTCACTATATGATAAAAGTGAGAAAATTAATCGTAAGAAGAAGTTTATATTAGTTAAAGTTTGCTCTCTGTGTATGTTTTGTTCTGTTCCAGTGATGTTCTTTGATTAAATCTGAAGGGAAAAGATATCACCTATGGGGTCAAAGCCTGTTCCCCAATGGTATCTGCTGAAGCTTTTGCAAGAGGCATTTATAACCCTCGGGTCCCAGCAAGTTTTCACCAAGGTGGTAGGACCCAGCGATCCATTTCGCCCCTTTGCATACCTTGTTTATTCGTGTAGCCTGCCTTCCAGATAATCAATATGCACTTGCTTAGCATTTCTTCCATTGGGTTATTACGGAATCAAACGAATCAAGATTTCTAGACTTTGACAGGTTCTTCTTATCTGCTTTCATGTTACTATAGACAACTATGCCTAGGGTTTTGAAGTTATATCACACCACATGTAGTCACTTACATGTATGCTTACTTGGCATATGTAATTCTTTAGGTATTTACAACACCATTGTTCACTATATGATAAAAGTGAGAAAATTAATCGTAAGAAGAAGTTTATATCAGTTCAAGTTTGCTCTCTGTGTATGTATTGTTCTGTTCCAGTGATGTTCTTTGATTAAATCTGAAGGGAAAAGATATCACCTATGGGGTCAAAGCCTGTTCCCCAATGGTATCTGCTGAAGCTTTTGCAAGAGGCATATATAACCCTCGGGTCCCAGCAAGTTTTCACCAAGGTGGTAGGACCCAGCGGTCCATTTCGCCCCTTTGCATACCTTGTTTATTCGTGTAGCCTGCCTTCCAGATAATCAATATGCACTTGCTTAGCATTTCTTCCATTGGGTTATTACGGAATCAAACGAATCAAGATTTCTAGACTTTGACAGGTTCTTCTTATCTGCTTTCATGTTACTATAGACAACTATGCCTAGGGTTTTGAAGTTATATCACACCACATGTAGTCACTTACATGTATGCTTACTTGACATATGTAATTCTTTCGGTATTTACAACACCATTGTTCACTGTATGATAACAGTGAGAAAATTAATCGTAAGAAGAAGTTTATATTAGTTAAAGTTTGCTCTCTGTGTATGTATTGTTCTGTTCCAGTGATGTTCTTTGACTAAATCTGAGGGGAAAAGATACCACCTATGGGGTCAAAGCCTGTTCCCCAATGGTATCTGCTGAAGCTTTTGCAAGAGGCATATATACCCCTCGGGTCCCAGCAAGTTTTCACCAAGGTGGTAGGACCCAGCAATCCATTTCGCCCCTTTGCTTACCTTGTTTATTCGTGTAGCCAGCCCTCCAGATAATCAATATGCACTTGCTTAGCATTTTTTTTTCCATTGGGTTATTATGGAATCAAACTAATCAAGATTTCTAGACTTTGACAGGTTCTTCTTATCTGCTTTCATGTTACTATAGACAACTATGCCCAGGGTTTTGAAGTTATATCACACCACATGTAGTCACTTACATGTCTGCTTACTTGGCATATGTAATTCTTTTGGTATTTACAACACCATTGTTCACTATATGATAAAAGTGAGAAAATTAATCGTAAGAAGAAGTTTATATTAGTTCAAGTTTGCTCTCTGTGTATGTATTGTTCTGTTCCAGTGATGTTCTTTGATTAAATCTGAAGGGAAAAGATATCACTTAAGGGGTCAAAGCCTGTTCCCCAATGGTATCTGCTGAAGCTTTTGCAAGAGGCATATATAACCCTCGGGTCCCAGCAAGTTTTCACCAAGGTG
The DNA here is from genome assembly GCF_964197995.2 of Scardinius erythrophthalmus. Classification (NCBI taxonomy): domain Eukaryota; kingdom Metazoa; phylum Chordata; class Actinopteri; order Cypriniformes; family Leuciscidae; genus Scardinius; species Scardinius erythrophthalmus. The sequence goes on along the minus strand of NC_138226.1, from coordinate 36,127,517 downwards.
CTAGGACCCAGCGATCCATTTCGCCCCTTTGCATACCTTGTTTATTCGTGTAGCCTGCCTTTCAGATAATCAATATGCACTTGCTTAGCATTTCTTCCATTGGGTTATTACGGAATCAAACGAATCAAGATTTCTAGACTTTGACAGGTTCTTCTTATTTGCTTTCATGTTACTATAGACAACTATGGCTAGGGTTTTGAAGTTATATCACACTACATGTAGTCACTTACATGTATGCTTACTTGGCATATGTAAATCTTTAGGTATTTACAACACCATTGTTCACTGTATGATAAAAGTGAGAAAATTAATCGTAAGAAGAAGTTTATATTAGTTAAAGTTTGCTCTCTGTGTATGTATTGTTCTGTTCCAGTGATGTTCTTTGACTAAATCTGAAGGGAAAAGATACCACCTATGGGGTCAAAGCCTGTTCCCCAATGGTATCTGCTGAAGCTTTTGCAAGAGGCATATATACCCCTCGGGTCCCAGCAAGTTTTCACCAAGGTGGTAGGACCCAGCGATCCATTTCGCCCCTTTGCTTACCTTGTTTATTCGTGTAGCCAGCCCTCCAGATAATCAATATGCACTTGCTTAGCATTTTTTTTCCATTGGGTTATTATGGAATCAAACTAATCAAGATTTCTAGACTTTGACAGGTTCTTCTTATTTGCTTTCATGTTACTATAGACAACTATGCCTAGGGTTTTGAAGTTCTATCACACCACATGTAGTCACTTACATGTATGCTTACTTGACATATGTAATTCTTTCGGTATTTACAACACCATTGTTCACTGTATGATAACAGTGAGAAAATTAATCGTAAGAAGAAGTTTATATTAGTTAAAGTTTGCTCTCTGTGTATGTATTGTTCTGTTCCAGTGATGTTCTTTGACTAAATCTGAAGGGAAAAGATACCACCTATGGGGTCAAAGCCTGTTCCCCAATGGTATCTGCTGAAGCTTTTGCAAGAGGCATATATACCCCTCGGGTCCCAGCAAGTTTTCACCAAGGTGGTAGGACCCAGCAATCCATTTCGCCCCTTTGCTTACCTTGTTTATTCGTGTAGCCAGCCCTCCAGATAATCAATATGCACTTGCTTAGCATTTTTTTTCCATTGGGTTATTATGGAATCAAACTAATCAAGAGTTCTAGACTTTGACAGGTTCTTCTTATTTGCTTTCATGTTACTATAGACAACTATACCTAGGGTTTTGAAGATCTATCACACCACATGTAGTCACTTACATGTATGCTTACCTGGCATATGTAATTCTTTTGGTATTTACAACACCATTGTTCACTATATGATAAAAGTGAGAAAATTAATCGTAAGAAGAAGTTTATATTAGTTAAAGTTTGCTCTCTGTGTATGTTTTGTTCTGTTCCAGTGATGTTCTTTGATTAAATCTGAAGGGAAAAGATATCACCTATGGGGTCAAAGCCTGTTCCCCAATGGTATCTGCTGAAGCTTTTGCAAGAGGCATTTATAACCCTCGGGTCCCAGCAAGTTTTCACCAAGGTGGTAGGACCCAGCGATCCATTTCGCCCCTTTGCATACCTTGTTTATTCGTGTAGCCTGCCTTCCAGATAATCAATATGCACTTGCTTAGCATTTCTTCCATTGGGTTATTACGGAATCAAACGAATCAAGATTTCTAGACTTTGACAGGTTCTTCTTATCTGCTTTCATGTTACTATAGACAACTATGCCTAGGGTTTTGAAGTTATATCACACCACATGTAGTCACTTACATGTATGCTTACTTGGCATATGTAATTCTTTTGGTATTTACAACACCATTGTTCACTATATGATAAAAGTGAGAAAATTAATCGTAAGAAGAAGTTTATATCAGTTCAAGTTTGCTCTCTGTGTATGTTTTGTTCTGTTCCAGTGATGTTCTTTGATTAAATCTGAAGGGAAAAGATATCACCTATGGGGTCTAAGCCTGTTCCCCAATGGTATCTGCTAAAGCTTTTGCAAGAGGCATATATACCCCTCGGGTCCCAGCAAGTTTTCACCAAGGCGGTAGGACCCAGCGATCCATTTCGCCCCTTTGCATACCTTGTTTATTCGTGTAGCCTGCCTTCCAGATAATCAATATGCACTTGCTTAGCATTTCTTCCATTGGGTTATTACGGAATCAAACGAATCAAGATTTCTAGACTTTGACAGGTTCTTCTTATCTGCTTTCATGTTACTATAGACAACTATGCCTAGGGTTTTGAAGTTATATCACACCACATGTAGTCACTTACATGTATGCTTACTTGGCATATGTAATTCTTTTGGTATTTACAACACCATTGTTCACTATATGATAAAAGTGAGAAAATTAATCGTAAGAAGAAGTTTATATCAGTTCAAGTTTGCTCTCTGTGTATGTTTTGTTCTGTTCCAGTGATGTTCTTTGATTAAATCTGAAGGGAAAAGATATCACCTATGGGGTCAAAGCCTGTTCCCCAATGGTATCTGCTAAAGCTTTTGCAAGAGGCATATATACCCCTCGGGTCCCAGCAAGTTTTCACCAAGGCGGTAGGACCCAGCGATCCATTTCGCCCCTTTGCATACCTTGTTTATTCGTGTAGCCTGCCTTCCAGATAATCAGTATGCACTTGCTTAGCATTTCTTCCATTGAGTTGTTACGGAATCAAACGAATCAAGAGTTCTAGACTTTGACAGGTTCTTCTTATTTGCTGTCATGTTACTATAGACAACTATGCCTAGGGTTTTGAAGTTATATCACACCACATGTAGTCACTTACATGTATGCTTACTTGGCATATGTAATTCTTTTGGTATTTACAACACCATTGTTCACTATATGATAAAAGTGAGAAAATTAATCGTAAGAAGAAGTTTATATCAGTTCAAGTTTGCTCTCTGTGTATGTTTTGTTCTGTTCCAGTGATGTTCTTTGATTAAATCTGAAGGGAAAAGATATCACCTATGGGGTCAAAGCCTGTTCCCCAATGGTATCTGCTAAAGCTTTTGCAAGAGGCATATATACCCGTCGGGTCCCAGCAAGTTTTCACCAAGGCGGTAGGACCCAGCGATCCATTTCGCCCCTTTGCATACCTTGTTTATTCGTGTAGCCTGCCTTCCAGATAATCAGTATGCACTTGCTTAGCATTTCTTCCATTGAGTTGTTACGGAATCAAACGAATCAAGAGTTCTAGACTTTGACAGGTTCTTCTTATTTGCTGTCATGTTACTATAGACAACTATGCCTAGGGTCTTGAAGTTCTATCACACCACATGTAGTCACTTACATGTATGCTTACTTGGCATATGTAACTCTTTAGGTATTTACAACACCATTGTTCACTATATGATAAAAGTGAGAAAATTAATCGTGAGAAGAAGTTTATATTAGTTCAAGTTTGCTCTCTGTGTATGTATTGTTCTGTTCCAGTGATGTTCTTTGACTACATCTGAAGGGAAAAGATATCACCTATGGGGTCAAAGCCTGTTCCCCAATGGTATCTGCTGAAGCTTTTGCAAGAGGCATTTATAACCCTCGGGTCCCAGCAAGTTTTCACCAAGGTGGTAGGACCCAGCGGTCCATTTCGCCCCTTTGCATACCTTGTTTATTCGTGTAGCCTGCCTTCCAGATAATCAATATGCACTTGCTTAGCATTTCTTCCATTGGGTTATTACGGAATCAAACGAATCAAGATTTCTAGACTTTGACAGGTTCTTCTTATCTGCTTTCATGTTACTATAGACAACTATGCCTAGGGTTTTGAAGTTATATCACACCACATGTAGTCACTTACATGTATGCTTACTTGGCATATGTAATTCTTTTGGTATTTACAACACCATTGTTCACTATATGATAAAAGTGAGAAAATTAATCGTAAGAAGAAGTTTATATCAGTTCAAGTTTGCTCTCTGTGTATGTTTTGTTCTGTTCCAGTGATGTTCTTTGATTAAATCTGAAGGGAAAAGATATCACCTATGGGGTCAAAGCCTGTTCCCCAATGGTATCTGCTAAAGCTTTTGCAAGAGGCATATATACCCGTCGGGTCCCAGCAAGTTTTCACCAAGGCGGTAGGACCCAGCGATCCATTTCGCCCCTTTGCATACCTTGTTTATTCGTGTAGCCTGCCTTCCAGATAATCAGTATGCACTTGCTTAGCATTTCTTCCATTGAGTTGTTACGGAATCAAACGAATCAAGAGTTCTAGACTTTGACAGGTTCTTCTTATTTGCTGTCATGTTACTATAGACAACTATGCCTAGGGTCTTGAAGTTCTATCACACCACATGTAGTCACTTACATGTATGCTTACTTGGCATATGTAACTCTTTAGGTATTTACAACACCATTGTTCACTATATGATAAAAGTGAGAAAATTAATCGTGAGAAGAAGTTTATATTAGTTCAAGTTTGCTCTCTGTGTATGTATTGTTCTGTTCCAGTGATGTTCTTTGACTACATCTGAAGGGAAAAGATATCACCTATGGGGTCAAAGCCTGTTCCCCAATGGTATCTGCTGAAGCTTTTGCAAGAGGCATTTATAACCCTCGGGTCCCAGCAAGTTTTCACCAAGGTGGTAGGACCCAGCGGTCCATTTCGCCCCTTTGCATACCTTGTTTATTCGTGTAGCCTGCCTTCCAGATAATCAATATGCACTTGCTTAGCATTTCTTCCATTGGGTTATTACGGAATCAAACGAATCAAGATTTCTAGACTTTGACAGGTTCTTCTTATCTGCTTTCATGTTACTATAGACAACTATGCCTAGGGTTTTGAAGTTATATCACACCACATGTAGTCACTTACATGTATGCTTACTTGGCATATGTAATTCTTTTGGTATTTACAACACCATTGTTCACTATATGATAAAAGTGAGAAAATTAATCGTAAGAAGAAGTTTATATCAGTTCAAGTTTGCTCTCTGTGTATGTATTGTTCTGTTCCAGTGATGTTCTTTGATTAAATCTGAAGGGAAAAGATATCACCTATGGGGTCAAAGCCTGTTCCCCAATGGTATCAGCTGAAGCTTTTGCAAGAGGTATATATACCCCTCGGGTCCCAGCAAGTTTTCACCAAGGCGGTAGGACCCAGCGATCCTTTTCGCCCCTTTGCATACCTTGTTTATTCGTGTAGCCTGCCTTCCAGATAATCAGTGTACACTTGCTTAGCATTTCTTCCATTGAGTTGTTACGGAATCAAACGAATCAAGAGTTCTAGACTTTGACAGGTTCTTCTTATTTGCTTTCATGTTACTATAGACAACTATGCCTAGGGTCTTGAAGTTCTATCACACCACATGTAGTCACTTACATGTATGCTTACTTGGCATATGTAACTCTTTAGGTATTTACAACACCACTGGTCACTGTATGATAAAATTGTGAAAATTAATCGTAAGAAGTTTATATTAGTTCAAGTTTGCTCTGTGTGGATGTATTGTTCTGTTCCAGTGATGTTCTTTGACTAAATCTGAAGGAAAAAGATACCACCTATGGGGTCAAAGTCTGTTCCCCAATGGTATCTGCTGAAGCTTTTGCAAGAGGCATTTATAACCCTCGGGTCCCAGCAAGTTTTCACCAAGGTGGTAGGACCCAGCGGTCCATTTCGCCCCTTTGCATACCTTGTTTATTCGTGTAGCCTGCCTTCCAGATAATCAATATGCACTTGCTTAGCATTTCTTCCATTGGGTTATTATGGAATCAAACTAATCAAGATTTCTAGACTTTGACAGGTTCTTCTTATTTGCTTTCATGTTACTATAGACAACTATGCCTAGGGTTTTGAAGTTATATCACACCACATGTAGTCACTTACATGTATGCTTACTTGGCATATGTAATTATTTAGTTATTTACAACACCATTGTTCACTGTATGATAAAAGTGAGAAAATTAATCGTAAGAAGAAGTTTATATTAGTTAAAGTTTGCTCTCTGTGTATGTATTGTTCTGTTCCAGTGATGTTCTTTGACTAAATCTGAAGGGAAAAGATCCCACCTATGGGGTCAAAGCCTGTTCCCCAATGGTATCTGCTGAAGCTTTTGCAAGAGGCATATATACCCCTCGGGTCCCAGCAAGTTTTCACCAAGGTGGTAGGACCCAGCGATCCATTTCGCCCCTTTGCTTACCTTGTTTATTCGTGTAGCCAGCCCTCCAGATAATCAATATGCACTTGCTTAGCATTTTTTTTTCCATTGGGTTATTATGGAATCAAACTAATTAAGATTTCTAGACTTTGACAGGTTCTTCTTATCTGCTTTCATGTTACTATAGACAACTATGCCCAGGGTTTTGAAGTTATATCACACCACATGTAGTCACTTACATGTATGCTTACTTGGCATATGTAATTCTTTTGGTATTTACAACACCATTGTTCACTATATGATAAAAGTGAGAAAATTAATCGTAAGAAGAAGTTTATATTAGTTCAAGTTTGCTCTCTGTGTATGTATTGTTCTGTTCCAGTGATGTTCTTTGATTAAATCTGAAGGGAAAAGATATCACTTAAGGGGTCAAAGCCTGTTCTCCAATGGTATCTGCTGAAGCTATTGCAAGAGGCATATATAACCCTCGGGTCCCAGCAAGTTTTCACCAAGGTGCTAGGACCCAGCGATCCATTTCGCCCCTTTGCATACCTTGTTTATTCGTGTAGCCTGCCTTTCAGATAATCAATATGCACTTGCTTAGCATTTCTTCCATTGGGTTATTACGGAATCAAACGAATCAAGATTTCTAGACTTTGACAGGTTCTTCTTATTTGCTTTCATGTTACTATAGACAACTATGCCTAGGGTTTTGAAGTTATATCACACTACATGTAGTCACTTACATGTATGCTTACTTGGCATATGTAAATCTTTAGGTATTTACAACACCATTGTTCACTGTATGATAAAAGTGAGAAAATTAATCGTAAGAAGAAGTTTATATTAGTTAAAGTTTGCTCTCTGTGTATGTATTGTTCTGTTCCAGTGATGTTCTTTGACTAAATCTGAAGGGAAAAGATACCACCTATGGGGTCAAAGCCTGTTCCCCAATGGTATCTGCTGAAGCTTTTGCAAGAGGCATATATACCCCTCGGGTCCCAGCAAGTTTTCACCAAGGTGGTAGGAGCCAGCGATCCATTTCGCCCCTTTGCTTACCTTGTTTATTCGTGTAGCCAGCCCTCCAGATAATCAATATGCACTTGCTTAGCATTTTTTTTTTCCATTGGGTTATTATGGAATCAAACTAATCAAGATTTCTAGACTTTGACAGGTTCTTCTTATTTGCTTTCATGTTACTATAGACAACTATGCCTAGGGTTTTGAAGTTCTATCACACCACATGTAGTCACTTACATGTATGCTTACTTGACATATGTAATTCTTTCGGTATTTACAACACCATTGTTCACTGTATGTTAACAGTGAGAAAATTAATCGTAAGAAGAAGTTTATATTAGTTAAAGTTTGCTCTCTGTGTATGTATTGTTCTGTTCCAGTGATGTTCTTTGACTAAATCTGAAGGGAAAAGATACCACCTATGGGGTCAAAGCCTGTTCCCCAATGGTATCTGCTGAAGCTTTTGCAAGAGGCATATATACCCCTCGGGTCCCAGCAAGTTTTCACCAAGGTGGTAGGACCCAGCAATCCATTTCGCCCATTTGCTTACCTTGTTTATTCGTGTAGCCAGCCCTCCAGATAATCAATATGCACTTGCTTAGCATTTTTTTTCCATTGGGTTATTATGGAATCAAACTAATCAAGAGTTCTAGACTTTGACAGGTTCTTCTTATTTGCTTTCATGTTACTATAGACAACTATACCTAGGGTTTTGAAGTTCTATCACACCACATGTAGTCACTTACATGTATGCTTACTTGGCATATGTAATTCTTTAGGTATTTACAACACCATTGTTCACTATATGATAAAAGTGAGAAAATTAATCGTAAGAAGAAGTTTATATCAGTTCAAGTTTGCTCTGTGTGGATGTATTGTTCTGTTCCAGTGATGTTTTGTGACTAAATCTGAAGGAAAAAGATACCACCTATGGGATCAAAGCCTGTTCCCCAATGGTATCTGCTGAAGCTTTTGCAAGAGGCATACCCCTCGGGTCCCAGCAAGTTTTCACCAAGGTGGTAGGACCCAGCGATCCATTTCGCCCCTTTGATTACCTTGTTTATTCGTGTAGCCAGCCCTCCAGATAATCAATATGCACTTGCTTAGCATTTTTTCCATTGGGTTATTATGGAATCAAACTAATCAAGAGTTCTAGACTTTGACAGGTTCTTCTTATTTGCTTTCATGTTACTATAGACAACTATGCCTAGGGATTTGAAGTTCTATCACACCACATGTAGTCACTTACATGAATGCTTACTTGGCATATGTAATTCTTTAGGTATTTACAACACTATTGTTCACTATATGAAAAAAGTGAGAAAATTTATCGTAAGAAGAAGTTTATATTAGTTAACGTTTGCTCTCTGTGTATGTATTGTTCTGTTCCAGTGATGTTCTTTGATTAAATCTGAAGGGAAAAGATATCACCTAAGGGGTCAAAGCCTGTTCCCCAATGGTATCTGCTGAAGCTTTTGCAAGAGGCATATATAACCCTCGGGTCCCAGCAAGTTTTCACCAAGGTGGTAGGACCCAGCAATCCATTTCGCCCCTCTGCATACCTTGTTTATTCGTGTAGCCTGCCTTCCAGATAATCAGTATGCACTTGCTTAGCATTTCTTCCATTGGGTTATTACGGAATCAAACGAATCAAGATTTCTAGACTTTGACAGGTTCTTCTTATTTGCTTTCATGTTACTATAGACAACTATGCCTAGTGTTTTGAAGTTCTATCACACCACATGTAGTCACTTACATGTATGCTTACTTGGCATATGTAATTCTTTAGGTATTTACAACACCATTGTTCACTGTATGATAACAGTGAGAAAATTAATCGTAAGAAGAAGTTTATATTAGTTAAAGTTTGCTCTCTGTGTATGTATTGTTCTGTTCCAGTGATGTTCTTTGACTAAATCTGAAGGGAAAAGATATCACCTAAGGGGTCAAAGCCTGTTCCCCAATGGTATCTGCTGAAGCTTTTGCAAGAGGCATATATACCCCTCGGGTCCCAGCAGGTTTTCACCAAGGTGGTAGGACCCAGCGATCCATTTCGCCCCTTTGCTTACCTTGTTTATTCGTGTAGCCAGCCCTCCAGATAATCAATATGCACTTGCTTAGCATTTTTTTTTTCCATTGGGTTATTATGGAATCAAACTAATCAAGAGTTCTAGACTTTGACAGGTTCTTCTTATTTGCTTTCATGTTACTATAGACAACTATACCTAGGGTTTTGAAGTTCTATCACACCACATGTAGTCACTTACATATATGCTTAAATGGCATTTGTAATTCTTTTGGTATTTACAACACCATTGTAGCGTATGGACAGGACTCATGATTACTTGTCATTATAAATTTTAAGGAAGCTTTTAACCCTTAAACTCGTAATTGTAAATTAGAGCATAGCGCCATGAGTCTGGACTGAATTGATCTCTTTTGACACGTTTGTTACCAAGTGATGCTTAAAAGAAAAATGTTTCAGAGGTGCACACTGTTGCAATCATAGATATGCCAGGTGGATCTTTTTAAAAGTCCAATTTTCATTCCCATTTGTAAATGTACATCACATTTTGGGTTAATCTTATTCCTAGATTGTTAGTTGAACTCTTAATGCTTATTTTACGGAATAAGAAGTCATTTCTATGCCGTAGCTTTTAAACATACCAAATGTGGTCTTGAATTGAACCTCCATATACCCGTAGGAAAGATATGGATACTAAATTATGATAAAATGCATTTTAATGCAGTTATAATTGTTTAAGGTTTACAAGAATACAAAAACATATCACAGAGAAGAACAATCATGAAAAGGGGAAATTACATTCAGGTTTACATATTTCTTCAGTGGTTATACATATAAAATATCTAGGATGAACACGTTATTTCTGCTCTTCTGCCAGAATCTCAGTGAGATTCCTGGCTGGCTAACATTCCGTTAGGACCATAAAATTTTATGGTCTGGGGGGGAGTTAGGGTACAAACATAGTGTATCATTCTTAAAAATACCCACTTAGAATTCAAAACTACACACTAGAGAATCACACTAGAATAACACAAACTAATCAACATGCGCGCTTTAATATGTCACCTACAAATTCTGAATCACTTGTATTCGGAATTAAAGGGATACTTCACCTCTGGGGAGATGAATGTGTATTTAAAATAGGTCATTTAAGTAGAAGAAATGTGGAGAAATTTTTGAATTTGGAGCTTTCTAGACTGAGAAAAGCCAGAAAATGTATTTTTGGCTTATGTGGATGAAAGACAACAACTCCCAGAATGCACTTGCTTCGCTGCCTTAGGAGGCCACGCCTACCGGTTAGAGAGCACAGTTGAAAACAACAAGGCTAGCCTAAGTAAGTGATGAGTTTGCCAGGGATTTAGAGACCCAAAATGTCCGGGATTCGGCTTTTGCGTTCTACAGTCGCCATTCATCATGTTTACTGTGGCGAGTAGGACGAGGCTGACGGCCGCGGGAGAACGGCGCGAGGCCGGTGGCTTCATTACTGAGACGCGCCGGGTCTCGCATCTCTCACGGAGGAGCGGGAATTTTCTTAGCAATGTTAAAACGCACATCAACCGATCACTTGTTTAGCGTTCATGTAAACACTACAGTCAGATTCACCGATCGGAATTAATTCAGTTAGATTGAAACGAGAGGTGTGCATGTAAACAATGAATGGCGACCGCAGAACGCAAAAGCCGAATCCCGGACATTTTTAACAGTCTCGCCCGCCGGACAAGTCCGGGAAAAGGAAGATGGTAACCCCTACTTACTCAGCTTTCTCCTATTATTCAGCTTTCTCCACAGAACAAGAGCATGCTAGCTTAGCTTCCAAAGAAAGACGGCTGATACTGTGTACATTCTGTGAGTGAGATCCCACCCTGTATGGGCGGGTTGAAAACATGCGGAACAACGCCATCTACTGGCTGTAGTCTTTAGCCTCTGGACAGAAAATCCTCCAATGACGCAAAATGACGATTTTTGCGTCATCGGAGGATTTTTTCCAGACAAAAAATACACAAATCTCTCCTCTCAGGGGGATATGAGGGGGGAAAGCATGGTAATTCGAAAATACTACAGGTTTTCTACTAATACAAAGCTTAATGCTAAATCCTGAAGTAACCCTTTAAATGCAAAGGAATGTTTGTTTGTGTGTGTGTGTGTGTGTGTGTGTGTGTGTGTGTGTGTGTGTGTGTGTGTGTGTGTGTGTGTGTGTGTGTGTGTGTGTGTGTGTGTGTGTGTGTGTGTGTGTGTGTGTGTGTGTGTGTGTGTGTGTGTGTGTGTGTGTGTGGAGATCTCCTCGCCACCTGGGTCTCTGGCTTGGAGAGAGAGAGATGTTAGCAGATAGGGATCTCTTTGAAGCCATCTTCTCAAATTCTGAGATGTTCTCTGTTAATAAACAGATACATATTTAAGCATCAAGAACGGAAAAACATAAACACTGTCGGCTACACTGAGATTCGATCTCAGATCGTTTGAAGCTCCGAGAGGCTATTGATAATGCTTTGACCACAGAGCTACCGTCTGAATCGCCGACGTCTACTATTTTCTCTGTTTTAAAAGTTTGTAACATGTAAGGCTATTTAGTTCTGAATATAACAAAGAATGCTTAAACCGACTACATCGGTTAGGAGCTGCAAGTCCTGAAAATGTTTTAATTTCACGGTAAATTATTTTAAGTTATTTCACTGTTATGTTTCAGTTAATAAATCTACAAACACATTAAAATAACACGAAGAAAATGACAAGTAACCTATTGACATAGCCTTTCTAAATTATAGAAAAACTGGGCACACAATGTTAACGTGTGTCTACTTTGTTTAAATTTAATGAATTTGAATTCGTTTAACCACAATATTTATCTTGAATTTATCTGTGACCTCAGCTCAAATTACTGCCGCGGCAGATTACGTCATAAAGAGAATAAACTGACACTTTTCAAAGTCTGTGATTACAGCGCCACTCAGCGGTAAAAGGCAGCAAATACACATCCCAATTTTGCCGCCGCGGGAACGGCGGCGGTAAAAGTCTCATTCTGGTTGACCACCATCTGTACATGTAGTCACTTACATGTATGCTTACTTGGCATATGTAAATCTTTAGGTATTTACAACACCATTGTTCACTGTATGATAAAAGTAAGAAAATTAATCGTAAGAAGAAGTTTATATTAGTTAAAGTTTGCTCTCTGTGTATGTATTGTTCTGTTCCAGTGATGTTCTTTGACTAAATCTGAAGGGAAAAGATACCACCTATGGGGTCAAAGCCTGTTCCCCAATGGTATCTGCTGAAGCTTTTGCAAGAGGCATATATACCCCTCGGGTCCCAGCAAGTTTTCACCAAGGTGGTAGGACCCAGCGATCCATTTCGCCCCTTTGCTTACCTTGTTTATTCGTGTAGCCAGCCCTCCAGATAATCAATATGCACTTGCTTAGCATTTTTTTTTCCATTGGGTTATTATGGAATCAAACTAATCAAGATTTCTAGACTTTGACAGGTTCTTCTTATTTGCTTTCATGTTACTATAGACAACTATGCCTAGGGTTTTGAAGTTCTATCACACCACATGTAGTCACTTACATGTATGCTTACTTGACATATGTAATTCTTTCGGTATTTACAACACCATTGTTCACTGTATGATAACAGTGAGAAAATTAATCGTAAGAAGAAGTTTATATTAGTTAAAGTTTGCTCTCTGTGTATGTATTGTTCTGTTCCAGTGATGTTCTTTGACTAAATCTGAAGGGAAAAGATACCACCTATGGGGTCAAAGCCTGTTCCCCAATGGTATCTGCTGAAGCTTTTGCAAGAGGCATATATACCCCTCGGGTCCCAGCAAGTTTTCACCAAGGTGGTAGGACCCAGCAATCCATTTCGCCCCTTTGCTTACCTTGTTTATTTGTGTAGCCAGCCCTCCAGATAATCAATATGCACTTGCTTAGCATTTTTTTTTCCATTGGGTTATTATGGAATCAAACTAATCAAGATTTCTAGACTTTGACAGGTTCTTCTTATCTGCTTTCATGTTACTATAGACAACTATGCCCAGGGTTTTGAAGTTATATCACACCACATGTAGTCACTTACATGTATGCTTACTTGGCATATGTAATTCTTTTGGTATTTACAACACCATTGTTCACTATATGATAAAAGTGAGAAAATTAATCGTAAGAAGAAGTTTATATTAGTTCAAGTTTGCTCTCTGTGTATGTATTGTTCTGTTCCAGTGATGTTCTTTGACTAAATCTGAAGGGAAAAGATCCCACCTATGGGGTCAAAGCCTGTTCCCCAATGGTATCTGCTGAAGCTTTTGCAAGAGGCATATATACCCCTCGGGTCCCAGCAATTTTTCACCAAGGTGGTAGGACCCAGCGATCCATTTCGCCCCTTTGCTTATCTTGTTTATTCGTGTAGCCAGCCCTCCAGATAATCAATATGCACTTGCTTAGCATTTTTTTTCCATTGGGTTATTATGGAATCAAACTAATCAAGATTTCTAGACTTTGACAGGTTCTTCTTATTTGCTTTCATGTTACTATAGACAACTATGCCTAGGGTTTTGAAGTTCTATCACACCACATGTAGTCACTTACATGTATGCTTACTTGACATATGTAATTCTTTCGGTATTTACAACACCATTGTTCACTGTATGATAACAGTGAGAAAATTAATCGTAAGAAGAAGTTTATATTAGTTAAAGTTTGCTCTCTGTGTATGTATTGTTCTGTTCCAGTGATGTTCTTTGACTAAATCTGAAGGGAAAAGATACCACCTATGGGGTCAAAGCCTGTTCCCCAATGGTATCTGCTGAAGCTTTTGCAAGAGGCATATATACCCCTCGGGTCCCAGCAAGTTTTCACCAAGGTGGTAGGACCCAGCAATCCATTTCGCCCCTTTGCTTACCTTGTTTATTCGTGTAGCCAGCCCTCCAGATAATCAATATGCACTTGCTTAGCATTTTTTTTTCCATTGGGTTATTATGGAATCAAACTAATCAAGAGTTCTAGACTTTGACAGGTTCTTCTTATTTGCTTTCATGTTACTATAGACAACTATACCTAGGGTTTTGAAGTTATATCACACCACATGTAGTCACTTACATGTATGCTTACTTGGCATATGTAATTCTTTTGGTATTTACAACACCATTGTTCACTATATGATAAAAGTGAGAAAATTAATCGTAAGAAGAAGTTTATATTAGTTAAAGTTTGCTCTCTGTGTATGTATTGTTCTGTTCCAGTGATGTTCTTTGATTAAATCTGAAGGGAAAAGATATCACCTAAGGGGTCAAAGCCTGTTCCCCAATGGTATCTGCTGAAGCTTTTGCAAGAGGCATATATAACCCTCAGGTCCCAGCAAGTTTTCACCAAGGTGGTAGGACCCAGCGATCCATTTCGCGCCTTTGCTTACCTTGTTTATTCGTGTAGCCAGCCCTCCAGATAATCAATATGCACTTGCTTAGCATTTTTTCCATTGGGTTATTATGGAATCAAACTAATCAAGAGTTCTAGACTTTGACAGGTTCTTCTTATTTGCTTTCATGTTACTATAGACAACTATGCCTAGGGTTTTGAAGTTATATCACACCGCATGTAGTCACTTACATGTATGCTTACTTGGCATATGTAATTCTTTAGTTATTTACAACACCATTGTTCACTATATGATAAAAGTGAGAAAATTAATCGTAAGAAGAAGTTTATATCAGTTCAAGTTTGCTCTCTGTGTATGTATTGTTCTGTTCCAGTGATGTTCTTTGATTAAATCTGAAGGGAAAAGATATCACCTATGGGGTCAAAGCCTGTTCCCCAATGGTATCAGCTGAAGCTTTTGCAAGAGGTATATATACCCCTCGGGTCCCAGCAAGTTTTCACCAAGGCGGTAGGACCCAGCGATCCTTTTCGCCCCTTTGCATACCTTGTTTATTCGTGTAGCCTGCCTTCCAGATAATCAGTATGCACTTGCTTAGCATTTCTTCCATTGAGTTGTTACGGAATCAAACGAATCAAGAGTTCTAGACTTTGACAGGTTCTTCTTATTTGCTTTCATGTTACTATAGACAACTATGCCTAGGGTCTTGAAGTTCTATCACACCACATGTAGTCACTTACATGTATGCTTACTTGGCATATGTAACTCTTTAGGTATTTACAACACCACTGGTCACTGTATGATAAAATTGTGAAAATTAATCGTAAGAAGTTTATATTAGTTCAAGTTTGCTCTGTGTGGATGTATTGTTCTGTTCCAGTGATGTTCTTTGACTAAATCTGAAGGGAAAAGATACCACCTATGGGGTCAAAGCCTGTTCCTCAATGGTATCTGCTGAAGCTTTTGCAAGAGGCATATATACCCCTCGGGTCCCAGCAAGTTTTCACCAAGGTGGTAGGACCCAGCAATCCATTTCGCCCCTTTGCTTACCTTGTTTATTCGTGTAGCCAGCCCTCCAGATAATCAATATGCACTTGCTTAGCATTTTTTTTTCCATTGGGTTATTATGGAATCTGTTAAGTAAACATGCAATTTATTCTTTTATTACGCCTCATATACATGGGCGTATATGATATTAATCACCATTGTAGTTTTAGAAATGAAATATGTGTATACAATTTATTCTGTATTCTTACTAACTAACTATATAACCTATTAGAATAGGGTGTTATTAAGAAAAAGACAATGCAAATGGTTTTGTATAAGTCTTTTATTGAATCTGGTTTATTAAGAAAAAGACAATGCAAATGGTTTTATATAAGTCTTTTATTGAATCTGGTTTATTAAGAAAAAGACAATGCAAATGGTTTTGTATAAGTCTTTTATTGAATCTGGTTTATTAAGAAAAAGACAATGCAAATTGTTTGGTATAAGTCTTTTATTGAATCTGGTTTATTAAGAAAGAGACAATGCAAACTGTTTTGTATAATTCTTTTATTGTGAAATTGTTTTATTAAGGAAGACAATGGAGACGATTTTGTAAAGGTCTTTATTATTGAACTGTTGTAATTAAAGAAGACACGGTATTTTGTTCTTGTAATAAACTTTTATTGTAATAATGCATGCAAGAAGTAATAATGATATACTCATGTTTAAGCATTTAATCAATAGATAGAAGTAACATTAAGTAGTGGAAAAAAAACATGTAACTTAGCAAAGTAGAAATGGCAAGCATTACCCGTTTGATGAGGAGCATGAGACGCAGGAGAAAGGCAGAGGGTCCAGAGCAGCAAACAAAGGAGAACAAAGGAAAGAGCTTTATATATGGAGTTACAAGGGGATTTCCAGAACGGAGGACAGTTCAAGACTTCGGATTGGACAGATTGTCTGTAAAGGACTGAACCTGTGCGGAGGGCGTGTGGACTATAAAAAGTATTGTAAAGAATGTTAAAGTGAGACGCTGTTTCACCAAGGACGGCCTCTCCGGTGTTAGATGCCTTGCCATTGCGCCTCATGAAGATGAAAGCTTGTAGATTAATTGGTTTTGATTTACTTTAAATTTTATTTTAGATTTTAGTACTGTAGATTTAAAAATCATGGTTTCCCCTTTATGGTTGAATCACGGAAGCTACACCAGTTACCTTTGCCAAGAGATTCAACCATAAAGGGGAAACCATGATTTTTAAATCTACAATTTGGCGTGACACGAACAGGATCGAAGTTTTCAGGATCAATTTTAATCATTCCAGGTAAGACTTTATTTTATTCTAAATAATTATGAGTCTGCCTGATGACATAGTCTGAAACTTTTTAAAAGAACTGTGCTATTTTAAATTACCGGTTGTGTTGCCAAGAAACATGTGTCAGACATATTAAATATTGGAATTTAATTAATAATTCAATTTAATTTGGAATTTTTAAGTTCCTCTGAAAAGTAAACCTCTAGGGTATTTGATATGCTGGGATAGAGATAGATATTTTTTAGAAAGAAGACTATCTAGTCAAAATTGGAGAAATTAGCTGTAAGACGGTTAAGCTAGAAAATATTTGAGGATACTTGATTAATAGGAGTGGTTAAGTGTGGCGAGTTCCCAGAGAAAGGGGTAAATATAGTCTCTAAAACATTAACGCTGAAATTAATACAAGTATGAAAAGGCAGCAAGACTTGATTGACAGGAGTAGTTAAGTGTGGCGAGTTCCCAGAGAAAGGGGTAAAGATAGTCTCTAAAACATTAACACTGGAGTCATACAGGTATGTGCCGATGTAACTAGATAAGATCGCAGGCATTTCTGATTTTGACCGTAAAGCAGTTCAAATATTTGAGATTGCGATTCTGAGCAAGCTTAAAAGGAAAAGAAAATTAAAATAAATAAACTAAAACTAAAAAGGGAAAAGAAAAATTCAAAGAAATTAATCTGAGATAAAACTAGAAAAGAAAAGAAAAAAGAAACTGATCTGAGTTTAACTGAAAAAGAAAAGAAAAGATAACTGAAAATATGAGGGTTAATTTTGTGAGTGAGAAGGGAGAGTGAAGCAGCCCCTTCCTCTGGAATCTATACCCTCCTTTAGACACACACACAGAGAGATATAAATAGAAAGCCTGTTGCTTCTCTAGAATACACGAGGGTTATTGTATAGCAAAACATTATCTTCTGGGTATTTGAAGAGAAAAACAGAAACAAGCTAAGCTTTTTAACAGATTTCTGGTGTTAAAGTGTGTTTGAAAGTTGACCATTGTTTAACATTACAAAATTTGAGTTATGTCTGAAAAAGAACAAGACATAAGAACATAAGATTGAAGTTAAGGAATTAATTTGAGGAAAGATCAATGATAATAGTTGTATAGTTAATTGACAAGTACAAGCTGATGAAAATTATATATAATGACTCCATAAGAATGTGAGTTGGGAAAAAATTAAGGAGAAATTACAAATATAAACAAAGATGTTTATTTGAAATACATATTATTTCTGACTAAGTCAGCGTAAAAGTGAGTAGAATGAAATTATAAAAGTATTGAAAATGCAGAATTACTCTGAGGCAGTCTTGACATTCTCTCAGAAGTCTTTCTCTTATTCAAAGTCATTTAGATTTTGTTATTTGAGCCTGTGTCATAATTAACAAGCAATTTAGAGTGAGCACAGCATTTCAGTTGGAAATTATAGACAGAGATTTTTAAATAATAATATATGCAATTGGGAGTTAAATGTTTTAATGATATTCTACCTTGAATGATAGAAGAGACCATTTTTATTTGTTTATTCCATGACCAGTAACTTCTTTGTCTCATCTTTGTCTTCACCATGTACAGGGTTGATTGGTTCCGGTTATTGATGTAAAAGAACATTACACTGAATTAACGGTTGCAAAAACTAAATTCACTGAGTAAAGTCAGCATTGATATGTTGATGTTTGAAAATGTCTGATGGATTCTAGTGATTAAATACTATCATTAATTTGTCTCCATGTTTACACTATTAGGCATTCCAAATGGCTCTGATGGCTCTTGAATGCACTTTCCTGAGATTTGGAAAATATCAGTTAAAAATTTCCTAATGGGAAGGAGCGGTTACCAGTGTGAATGATGTGATATCTCAAAGACGGGAGATCCTTTCTTTTGGCCAAAAAGAGGACAACCTAGGAGAGGGTCACCGCCACTGGGCACCTACCCTGAAGGGAGGTGTTATGTGAGATGGGTATGGTTGAGTAGATGTTTGTTAGGCCAACAGCATCACTGAGGGTTACAGCAGTCTGTCCTAAAAAAGTGAGCTCTCCAATGCCTGACCACCAGAGACCGCATTCCTAGAATGGTTTGTATTTCAATGTGACAAATGTCATAACTTGATGTAACTATGTCAGGGGACAACACCCTGAGGAAAGAAAATTATATACGAAAGAGCTGATGGGAAGGGTTTTCAAGAACTAGCTGAGACCATGAGGGTAATTGTCATTAATTATATGGAGAGTAAAATAAACATTGTTCATTTATTTTAGATTATGGTGTTAGTTGTTTATAAAAATGTCTAAAAGTTTTAGATCCTGAATATGTGATGGCTGTATGATGTTGAATTAATTTCTATCATAGTTTTCACATTTCAGATCATTGGACATGACATTGGACAATTCCAAGACATGGTGGTGTTTAAAGATGAAGACTTTGTTTTTGCTAATTCAAAAGAAGTCTGGGTAACAGGGGATAAATTAATTCATTATTTAAACTAAAGATAACTTTAGAAATGCTCCTTTGATGACAAATGGATATAACTGAGAATGGGACATAAGGAGTGAAATAGGAAATTTTATACACTACTTACAAACCACAACCTCACAAACAATGAACACTCAATTACTGATTTTCAACCCCAAGGGATAGGATCTTTTTAACATCAATGTTTATTTGGTTTGTTGTTTTGGCCGGGAACTTGAGGAGTTAAGTACTTAACGAGTCAAGGCACCGGCAGAAGAATTATTAGTTTTTATTTTCTCAGATGATTGGGGTTCATGTTAAATGCTTACACATAGACGTTAAAATACACATAGTACACGGGGACATGACATGGTGGGGTTATTTGTTTGTTTTGAGTTTTCCCTTTTCCTTATGTTTCTATTGTATCTTTGTTTTGTTTTGTCATCGTGTATTTCTTTAGTCTGCTATTTCTTCTCCTCACTATCACTTCTATATAGGTTGGCCACCTGGGAGTGACGTGTGGAACTTACGGTCGTAGTTCCAGTGGAGGGACTGAAGACTAAAAATTTACTGTTTAATGTTATGTATTTGTATTATTTTTCTTTATTCATAATTTCATAATGTCTTTTGTCAAGCCAGAGTTGTGTCTGTGTTCAGTGCATAAGAGACTATACATAGAATGGGTGCATGTGAAGATCATGTCACATGAGACAGCTGTTTGAGCTATATTTTGTAGAGACAGACAGAAGGGTGTGTACTGTACATGTGTTGTAACTGATGCAGATGTAAACAACAGAGATAGTTTCTTAATATGGAAGTGAACTGTGCCATATGTTCGTATGACATATACGTTCCATTTTTAAAAGCTTTAAGCTACATGTTTGTTACCTTAAAAGGAAGCTGTTCTGTAATGTATATAAGCTCTAACTTACTGTACCACCTCAGAGAAACAAAGCCATATGGATGAGAAACAAAGCTATGAGGGTAGAGGCACAGGAGAAACAAAGAATGGGGAGAAACTTAGAGGCATGAGAACCTTAATGGCAGAGAAACATAAAGCCAGAGAAACCATTTACATCTAGTATGATGGGATGAGAAGATAAAGAAATGGAGAACAGAGAAATCTGGGATGAAGACCTCTCATGTAGCCATGTTCTTATGTGCTTGTTTCTCTCTGTCTGACACATGATACATAATAAATTGAATCTCTTGGCAAAGGTAACTGGTGTAGCATCCGTGATTAAACCATAAAGGGGAAACCATGATTTTTAAATCTACAGTACCTTTTATGTAAACTAGTTAACCTGTATGTAATAAAAATTATATTTAATTGAAATTAATAAGCTCGCCTGTCTTTAGTCTCTGTTTTACCAAATATTGAGCTGAACAAAACCACGGAGCAGTCTTTCGACTAAATTGTAAGTATGAAAATTTATATACTTATTGTTTAGAACGAATTCGACTGACTTTACCTAACCTGAGAATAAACAAAATAAGGTAGAAGATGTCTATATATAAGACCCAAACAAGGGGTTAAATTAAGCACCATAAAACAAATCAAACTAATCAAGAGTTCTAGACTTTGACAGGTTCTTCTTATTTGCTTTCATGTTACTATAGACAACTATACCTAGGGTTTTGAAGTTCTATCACACCACATGTAGTCACTTACATGTATGCTTACTTGGCATATGTAATTCTTTTGGTATTTACAACACCATTGTTCACTATATGATAAAAGTGAGAAAATTAATCGTAAGAAGAAGTTTATATTAGTTAAAGTTTGCTCTCTGTGTATGTATTGTTCTGTTCCAGTGATGTTCTTTGATTAAATCTGAAGGGAAAAGATATCACCTAAGGGGTCAAAGCCTGTTCCCCAATGGTATCTGCTGAAGCTTTTGCAAGAGGCATATATAACCCTCGGGTCCCAGCAAGTTTTCACCAAGGTGGTAGGACCCAGCGATCCATTTCGCGCCTTTGCTTACCTTGTTTATTCGTGTAGCCAGCCCTCCAGATAATCAATATGCACTTGCTTAGCATTTTTTCCATTGGGTTATTATGGAATCAAACTAATCAAGAGTTCTAGACTTTGACAGGTTCTTCTTATTTGCTTTCATGTTACTATAGACAACTATGCCTAGGGTTTTGAAGTTATATCACACCGCATGTAGTCACTTACATGTATGCTTACTTGGCATATGTAATTCTTTAGGTATTTACAACACCATTGTTCACTATATGATAAAAGTGAGAAAATTAATCGTAAGAAGTTTATATCAGTTCAAGTTTGCTCTCTGTGTATGTATTGTTCTGTTCCAGTGATGTTCTTTGATTAAATCTGAAGGGAAAAGATATCACCTATGGGGTCAAAGCCTGTTCCCCAATGGTATCTGCTGAAGCTTTTGCAAGAGGCATATATACCCCTCGGGTCCCAGCAAGTTTTCACCAAGGCGGTAGGACCCAGCGATCCATTTCGCCCCTTTGCATACCTTGTTTATTCGTGTAGCCTGCCTTCCAGATAATCAATATGCACTTGCTTAGCATTTCTTCCATTGGGTTATTACGGAATCAAACGAATCAAGATTTCTAGACTTTGACAGGTTCTTCTTATCTGCTTTCATGTTACTATAGACAACTATGCCTAGGGTTTTGAAGTTATATCACACCACATGTAGTCACTTACATGTATGCTTACTTGGCATATGTAATTCTTTTGGTATTTACAACACCATTGTTCACTATATGATAAAAGTGAGAAAATGAATCGTAAGAAGAAGTTTATATCAGTTCAAGTTTGCTCTCTGTGTATGTATTGTTCTGTTCCAGTGATGTTCTTTGATTAAATCTGAAGGGAAAAGATATCACCTATGGGGTCAAAGCCTGTTCCCCAATGGTATCAGCTGAAGCTTTTGCAAGAGGTATATATACCCCTCGGGTCCCAGCAAGTTTTCACCAAGGCGGTAGGACCCAGCGATCCTTTTCGCCCCTTTGCATACCTTGTTTATTCGTGTAGCCTGCCTTCCAGATAATCAGTATGCACTTGCTTAGCATTTCTTCCATTGAGTTGTTACGGAATCAAACGAATCAAGAGTTCTAGACTTTGACAGGTTCTTCTTATTTGCTTTCATGTTACTATAGACAACTATGCCTAGGGTCTTGAAGTTCTATCACACCACATGTAGTCACTTACATGTATGCTTACTTGGCATATGTAACTCTTTAGGTATTTACAACACCACTGGTCACTGCATGATAAAATTGTGAAAATTAATCGTAAGAAGTTTATATTAGTTCAAGTTTGCTCTGTGTGGATGTATTGTTCTGTTCCAGTGATGTTCTTTGACTAAATCTGAAGGGAAAAGATACCACCTATGGGGTCAAAGCCTGTTCCTCAATGGTATCTGCTGAAGCTTTTGCAAGAGGCATATATACCCCTCGGGTCCCAGCAAGTTTTCACCAAGGTGGTAGGACCCAGCAATCCATTTCGCCCCTTTGCTTACCTTGTTTATTCGTGTAGCCAGCCCTCCAGATAATCAATATGCACTTGCTTAGCATTTTTTTTTCCATTGGGTTATTATGGAATCTGTTAAGTAAACATGCAATTTATTCTTTTATTACGCCTCATATACATGGGCGTATATGATATTAATCACCATTGTAGTTTTAGAAATGAAATATGTGTATACAATTTATTCTGTATTCTTACTAACTAACTATATAACCTATTAGAATAGGGTGTTATTAAGAAAAAGACAATGCAAATGGTTTTGTATAAGTCTTTTATTGAATCTGGTTTATTAAGAAAAAGACAATGCAAATGGTTTTATATAAGTCTTTTATTGAATCTGGTTTATTAAGAAAAAGACAATGCAAATGGTTTTGTATAAGTCTTTTATTGAATCTGGTTTATTAAGAAAAAGACAATGCAAATGGTTTTGTATAAGTCTTTTATTGAATCTGGTTTATTAAGAAAAAGACAATGCAAATTGTTTGGTATAAGTCTTTTATTGAATCTGGTTTATTAAGAAAGAGACAATGCAAACTGTTTTGTATAATTCTTTTATTGTGAAATTGTTTTATTAAGGAAGACAATGGAGACGATTTTGTAAAGGTCTTTATTATTGAACTGTTGTAATTAAAGAAGACACGGTATTTTGTTCTTGTAATAAACTTTTATTGTAATAATGCATGCAAGAAGTAATAATGATATACTCATGTTTAAGCATTTAATCAATAGATAGAAGTAACATTAAGTAGTGGAAAAAAAACATGTAACTTAGCAAAGTAGAAATGGCAAGCATTACCCGTTTGATGAGGAGCATGAGACGCAGGAGAAAGGCAGAGGGTCCAGAGCAGCAAACAAAGGAGAACAAAGGAAAGAGCTTTATATATGGAGTTACAAGGGGATTTCCAGAACGGAGGACAGTTCAAGACTTCGGATTGGACAGATTGTCTGTAAAGGACTGAACCTGTGCGGAGGGCGTGTGGACTATAAAAAGTATTGTAAAGAATGTTAAAGTGAGACGCTGTTTCACCAAGGACGGCCTCTCCGGTGTTAGATGCCTTGCCATTGCGCCTCATGAAGATGAAAGCTTGTAGATTAATTGGTTTTGATTTACTTTAAATTTTATTTTAGATTTTAGTACCTTTTATGTAAACTAGTTAACCTGTATGTAATAAAAATTATATTTAATTGAAATTAATAAGCTCGCCTGTCTTTAGTCTCTGTTTTACCAAATATTGAGCTGAACAAAACCACGGAGCAGTCTTTCGACTAAATTGTAAGTATGAAAATTTATATACTTATTGTTTAGAACGAATTCGACTGACTTTACCTAACCTGAGAATAAACAAAATAAGGTAGAAGGTGTCTATATATAAGACCCAAACAAGGGGTTAAATTAAGCACCATAAAACAAATCAAACTAATCAAGAGTTCTAGACTTTGACAGGTTCTTCTTATTTGCTTTCATGTTACTATAGAACTTCAAAACCCTAGGTATAGTTGTCTATCACACCACATGTAGTCACTTACATGTATGCTTACTTGGCATATGTAATTCTTTTGGTATTTACAACACCATTGTTCACTATATGATAAAAGTGAGAAAATTAATCGTAAGAAGAAGTTTATATTAGTTAAAGTTTGCTCTCTGTGTATGTATTGTTCTGTTCCAGTGATGTTCTTTGATTAAATCTGAAGGGAAAAGATATCACCTAAGGGGTCAAAGCCTGTTCCCCAATGGTATCTGCTGAAGCTTTTGCAAGAGGCATATATAACCCTCGGGTCCCAGCAAGTTTTCACCAAGGTGGTAGGACCCAGCGATCCATTTCGCGCCTTTGCTTACCTTGTTTATTCGTGTAGCCAGCCCTCCAGATAATCAATATGCACTTGCTTAGCATTTTTTCCATTGGGTTATTATGGAATCAAACTAATCAAGAGTTCTAGACTTTGACAGGTTCTTCTTATTTGCTTTCATGTTACTATAGACAACTATGCCTAGGGTTTTGAAGTTATATCACACCGCATGTAGTCACTTACATGTATGCTTACTTGGCATATGTAATTCTTTAGGTATTTACAACACCATTGTTCACTATATGATAAAAGTGAGAAAATTAATCGTAAGAAGTTTATATCAGTTCAAGTTTGCTCTCTGTGTATGTATTGTTCTGTTCCAGTGATGTTCTTTGATTAAATCTGAAGGGAAAAGATATCACCTATGGGGTCAAAGCCTGTTCCCCAATGGTATCTGCTGAAGCTTTTGCAAGAGGCATTTATAACCCTCGGGTCCCAGCAAGTTTTCACCAAGGTGGTAGGACCCAGCGGTCCATTTCGCCCCTTTGCATACCTTGTTTATTCGTGTAGCCTGCCTTCCAGATAATCAATATGCACTTGCTTAGCATTTCTTCCATTGGGTTATTACGGAATCAAACGAATCAAGATTTCTAGACTTTGACAGGTTCTTCTTATCTGCTTTCATGTTACTATAGACAACTATGCCTAGGGTTTTGAAGTTATATCACACCACATGTAGTCACTTACATGTATGCTTACTTGGCATATGTAATTCTTTTGGTATTTACAACACCATTGTTCACTATATGATAAAAGTGAGAAAATTAATCGTAAGAAGAAGTTTATATTAGTTAAAGTTTGCTCTCTGTGTATGTATTGTTCTGTTCCAGTGATGTTCTTTGATTAAATCTGAAGGGAAAAGATACCACCTATGGGGTCAAAGCCTGTTCCCCAATGGTATCTGCTGATGCTTTTGCAAGAGGCATATATACCCCTCAGGTCCCAGCAAGTTTTCACCAAGGTGGTAGGACCCAGCGATCCATTTTGCGCCTTTGCTTACCTTGTTTATTCGTGTAGCCAGCCCTCCAGATAATCAATATGCACTTGCTTAGCATTTTTTCCATTGGGTTATTATGGTATCAAACAAATCAAGAGTTCTAGACTTTGACAGGTTCTTCTTATTTGCTTTTATGTTACTATAGACAACTATGCCTAGGGTCTTGAAGTTCTATCACACCACATGTAGTCACTTACATGTATGCTTACTTGGCATATGTAACTCTTTAGGTATTTACAACACCACTGGCCACTACATGATAAAAGTGTGAAAATTAATCGTAAGAAGAAGTTTATATTAGTTCAAGTTTGCTCTGTGTGGATGTATTGTTCTGTTCCAGTGATGTTTTGTGACTAAATCTGAAGGAAAAATATACAACCTATGGGGTCAAAGCCTGTTCCCCAATGGTATCTGCTGAAGCTTTTGCAAGAGGCATATATACCCCTCGGGTCCCAGCAAGTTTTCACCAAGGTTGTAGGACCCAGCGATCCATTTCTCCCCTTTGCTTACCTTGTTTATTCGTGTAGCCAGCCCTCCAGATAATCAATATGCACTTGCTTAGCATTTTTTCCATTGGGTTATTATGGAATCAAACTAATCAAGAGTTCTAGACTTTGACAGGTTCTTCTTATTTGCTTTCATGTTACTATAGACAACTATGCCTAGGGTTTTGAAGTTATATCACACCACATGTAGTCACTTACATGTATGCTTACTTGGTATATGTAATTCTTTAGGTATTTACAACACCATTGTTCACTATATGATAAAAGTGAGAAAATTAATCGTAAGAAGAAGTTTATATTAGTTCAAGTTTGCTCTCTGTGTATGTATTGTTCTGTTCCAGTGATGTTCTTTGATTAAATCTGAAGGGAAAAGATATCACCTAAGGGGTCAAAGCCTGTTCCCCAATGGTATCTGCTGAAGCTTTTGCAAGAGGCATATATAACCCTCGGGTCCCAGCAAGTTTTCACCAAGGTGGTAGGACCCAGCGATCCATTTCGCCCCTTTGCATACCTTGTTTATTCGTGTAGCCTGCCTTCCAGATAATCAGTATGCACTTGCTTAGCATTTCTTCCATTGAGTTGTTACGGAATCAAATGAATCAAGAGTTCTAGACTTTGACAGGTTCTTCTTATTTGCTTTCATGTTACTATAGACAACTATGCCTAGGGTTTTGAAGTTATATCACACCGCATGTAGTCACTTACATGTATGCTTACTTGGCATATGTAATTCTTTAGGTATTTACAACACCATTGTTCACTATATGATAAAAGTGAGAAAATTAATCGTAAGAAGAAGTTTATATCAGTTCAAGTTTGCTCTCTGTGTATGTATTGTTCTGTTCCAGTGATGTTCTTTGATTAAATCTGAAGGGAAAAGATATCACCTATGGGGTCAAAGCCTGTTCCCCAATGGTATCTGCTGAAACTTTTGCAAGAGGCTTATATACCCCTCCGGTCCCAGCAAGTTTTCACCAAGGCGGTAGGACCCAGCGATCCATTTCGCCCCTTTGCATACCTTGTTTATTCGTGTAGCCTGCCTTCCAGATAATCAGTATGCACTTGCTTAGCATTTCTTCCATTGAGTTGTTACGGAATCAAACGAATCAAGAGTTCTAGACTTTGACAGGTTCTTCTTATTTGCTGTCATGTTACTATAGACAACTATGCCTAGGGTCTTGAAGTTCTATCACACCACATGTAGTTACTTACATGTATGCTTACTTGGCATATGTAATTCTTTAGGTATTTACAACACCATTGTTCACTATATGATAAAAGTGAGAAAATTTATCGTGAGAAGAAGTTTATATTAGTTCAAGTTTGCTCTCTGTGTATGTATTGTTCTGTTCCAGTGATGTTCTTTGACTACATCTGAAGGGAAAAGATACCACCTATGGGGTCAAAGCCTGTTCCCCAATGGTATCTGCTGAAGCTTTTGCAAGAGGCATATATACCCCTCGGGTCCCAGCAAGTTTTCACCAAGGTTGTAGGACCCAGCGATCCATTTCTCCCCTTTGCTTACCTTTTTTATTCGTGTAGCCAGCCCTCCAGATAATCAATATGCACTTGCTTAGCATTTTTTCCATTGGGTTATTATGGAATCAAACTAATCAAGAGTTCTAGACTTTGACAGGTTCTTCTTATTTGCTTTCATGTTACTATAGACAACTATGCCTAGGGTTTTGAAGTTATATCACACCACATGTAGTCACTTACATGTATGCTTACTTGGTATATGTAATTCTTTAGGTATTTACAACACCATTGTTCACTATATGATAAAAGTGAGAAAATTAATCGTAAGAAGAAGTTTATATTAGTTAAAGTTTGCTCTCTGTGTATGTATTGTTCTGTTCCAGTGATGTTCTTTGATTAAATCTGAAGGGAAAAGATATCACCTAAGGGGTCAAAGCCTGTTCCCCAATGGTATCTGCTGAAGCTTTTGCAAGAGGCATATATAACCCTCGGGTCCCAGCAAGTTTTCACCAAGGTGGTAGGACCCAGCGATCCATTTCGCCCCTTTGCATACCTTGTTTATTCGTGTAGCCTGCCTTCCAGATAATCAGTATGCACTTGCTTAGCATTTCTTCCATTGGGTTATTACAGAATCAAACGAATCAAGATTTCTAGACTTTGACAGGTTCTTCTTATTTGCTTTCATGTTACTATAGACAACTATGCCTAGGGGTTTGAAGTTCTATCACACCACATGTAGTCACTTACATGTATGCTTACTTGGCATATGTAATTCTTTAGGTATTTACAACACCATTGTTCACTGTATGATAAAAGTGAGAAAATTAATCGTAAGAAGAAGTTTATATTAGTTAAAGTTTGCTCTCTGTGTATGTATTGTTCTGTTCCAGTGATGTTTTGTGACTAAATCTGAAGGAAAAAGATACCACCTATGGGGTCAAAGCCTGTTCCCCAATGGTATCTGCTGAAGCTTTTGCAAGAGGCATACCCCTCGGGTCCCAGCAAGTTTTCACCAAGGCGGTAGGACCCAGCGATCCATTTCGCCCCTTTGCATACCTTGTTTATTCGTGTAGCCTGCCTTCCAGATAATCAGTATGCACTTGCTTAGCATTTCTTCCATTGAGTTGTTACGGAATCAAACGAATCAAGAGTTCTAGACTTTGACAGGTTCTTCTTATTTGCTTTCATGTTACTATAGACAACTATGCCTAGGGTCTTGAAGTTCTATCACACCACATGTAGTCACTTACATGTATGCTTACTTGGCATATGTAATTCTTTAGGTATTTACAACACCATTGTTCACTATATGATAAAAGTGAGAAAATTAATCGTAAGAAGAAGTTTATATTAGTTCAAGTTTGCTCTCTGTGTATGTATTGTTCTGTTCCAGTGATGTTCTTTGACTACATCTGAAGGGAAAAGATATCACCTATGGGGTCAAAGCCTGTTCCCCAATGGTATCTGCTGAAGCTTTTGCAAGAGGCATATATACCCCTCGGGTCCCAGAAAGTTTTCACCAAGGTGGTAGGACCCAGCGATCCATTTCGCCCCTTTGCTTACCTTGTTTATTCGTGTAGCCAGCCCTCCAGATAATCAATATGCACTTGCTTAGCATTTTTTTTTCCATTGGGTTATTATGGAATCAAACTAATCAAGATTTCTAGACTTTGACAGGTTCTTCTTATCTGCTTTCATGTTACTATAGACAACTATGCCCAGGGTTTTGAAGTTATATCACACCACATGTAGTCACTTACATGTATGCTTACTTGGCATATGTAATTCTTTTGGTATTTACAACACCATTGTTCACTATATGATAAAAATGAGAAAATTAATCGTAAGAAGAAGTTTATATTAGTTCAAGTTTGCTCTCTGTGTATGTATTGTTCTGTTCCAGTGATGTTCTTTGATTAAATCTGAAGGGAAAAGATATCACTTAAGGGGTCAAAGCCTGTTCCCCAATGGTATCTGCTGAAGCTTTTGCAAGAGGCATATATAACCCTCGGGTCCCAGCAAGTTTTCACCAAGGTGCTAGGACCCAGCGATCCATTTCGCCCCTTTGCATACCTTGTTTATTCGTGTAGCCTGCCTTTCAGATAATCAATATGCACTTGCTTAGCATTTCTTCCATTGGGTTATTACGGAATCAAACGAATCAAGATTTCTAGACTTTGACAGGTTCTTCTTATTTGCTTTCATGTTACTATAGACAACTATGCCTAGGGTTTTGAAGTTATATCACACCGCATGTAGTCACTTACATGTATGCTTACTTGGCATATGTAATTCTTTAGGTATTTACAACACCATTGTTCACTATATGATAAAAGTGAGAAAATTAATCGTAAGAAGAAGTTTATATCAGTTCAAGTTTGCTCTCTGTGTATGTATTGTTCTGTTCCAGTGATGTTCTTTGATTAAATCTGAAGGGAAAAGATATCACCTATGGGGTCAAAGCCTGTTCCCCAATGGTATCTGCTGAAGCTTTTGCAAGAGGCTTATATACCCCTCCGGTCCCAGCAAGTTTTCACCAAGGCGGTAGGACCCAGCGATCCATTTCGCCCCTTTGCATACCTTGTTTATTCGTGTAGCCTGCCTTCCAGATAATCAGTATGCACTTGCTTAGCATTTCTTCCATTGAGTTGTTACGGAATTAAACGAATCAAGAGTTCTAGACTTTGACAGGTTCTTCTTATTTGCTGTCATGTTACTATAGACAACTATGCCTAGGGTCTTGAAGTTCTATCACACCACATGTAGTTACTTACATGTATGCTTACTTGGCATATGTAATTCTTTAGGTATTTACAACACCATTGTTCACTATATGATAAAAGTGAGAAAATTTATCGTGAGAAGAAGTTTATATTAGTTCAAGTTTGCTCTCTGTGTATGTATTGTTCTGTTCCAGTGATGTTCTTTGACTACATCTGAAGGGAAAAGATACCACCTATGGGGTCAAAGCCTGTTCCCCAATGGTATCTGCTGAAGCTTTTGCAAGAGGCATATATACCCCTCGGGTCCCAGCAAGTTTTCACCAAGGTTGTAGGACCCAGCGATCCATTTCTCCCCTTTGCTTACCTTTTTTATTCGTGTAGCCAGCCCTCCAGATAATCAATATGCACTTGCTTAGCATTTTTTCCATTGGGTTATTATGGAATCAAACTAATCAAGAGTTCTAGACTTTGACAGGTTCTTCTTATTTGCTTTCATGTTACTATAGACAACTATGCCTAGGGTTTTGAAGTTATATCACACCACATGTAGTCACTTACATGTATGCTTACTTGGTATATGTAATTCTTTAGGTATTTACAACACCATTGTTCACTATATGATAAAAGTGAGAAAATTAATCGTAAGAAGAAGTTTATATTAGTTAAAGTTTGCTCTCTGTGTATGTATTGTTCTGTTCCAGTGATGTTCTTTGATTAAATCTGAAGGGAAAAGATATCACCTAAGGGGTCAAAGCCTGTTCCACAATGGTATCTGCTGAAGCTTTTGCAAGAGGCATATATAACCCTCGGGTCCCAGCAAGTTTTCACCAAGGTGGTAGGACCCAGCGATCCATTTCGCCCCTTTGCATACCTTGTTTATTCGTGTAGCCTGCCTTCCAGATAATCAGTATGCACTTGCTTAGCATTTCTTCCATTGGGTTATTACAGAATCAAACGAATCAAGATTTCTAGACTTTGACAGGTTCTTCTTATTTGCTTTCATGTTACTATAGACAACTATGCCTAGGGGTTTGAAGTTCTATCACACCACATGTAGTCACTTACATGTATGCTTACTTGGCATATGTAATTCTTTAGGTATTTACAACACCATTGTTCACTGTATGATAAAAGTGAGAAAATTAATCGTAAGAAGAAGTTTATATTAGTTAAAGTTTGCTCTCTGTGTATGTATTGTTCTGTTCCAGTGATGTTTTGTGACTAAATCTGAAGGAAAAAGATACCACCTATGGGGTCAAAGCCTGTTCCCCAATGGTATCTGCTGAAGCTTTTGCAAGAGGCATACCCCTCGGGTCCCAGCAAGTTTTCACCAAGGTGCTAGGACCCAGCGATCCATTTCGCCCCTTTGCATACCTTGTTTATTCGTGTAGCCTGCCTTTCAGATAATCAATATGCACTTGCTTAGCATTTCTTCCATTGGGTTATTACGGAATCAAACGAATCAAGATTTCTAGACTTTGACAGGTTCTTCTTATTTGCTTTCATGTTACTATAGACAACTATGCCTAGGGTTTTGAAGTTCTATCACACCACATGTAGTCACTTACATGTATGCTTACTTGACATATGTAATTCTTTCGGTATTTACAACACCATTGTTCACTGTATGATAACAGTGAGAAAATTAATCGTAAGAAGAAGTTTATATTAGTTAAAGTTTGCTCTCTGTGTATGTATTGTTCTGTTCCAGTGATGTTCTTTGACTAAATCTGAAGGGAAAAGATACCACCTATGGGGTCAAAGCCTGTTCCCCAATGGTATCTGCTGAAGCTTTTGCAAGAGGCATATATACCCCTCGGGTCCCAGCAAGTTTTCACCAAGGTGGTAGGACCCAGCAATCCATTTCGCCCCTTTGCTTACCTTGTTTATTCGTGTAGCCAGCCCTCCAGATAATCAATATGCACTTGCTTAGCATTTTTTTTTCCATTGGGTTATTATGGAATCAAACTAATCAAGAGTTCTAGACTTTGACAGGTTCTTCTTATTTGCTTTCATGTTACTATAGACAACTATACCTAGGGTTTTGAAGTTATATCACACCACATGTAGTCACTTACATGTATGCTTACTTGGCATATGTAATTCTTTTGGTATTTACAACACCATTGTTCACTATATGATAAAAGTGAGAAAATTAATCGTAAGAAGAAGTTTATATTAGTTAAAGTTTGCTCTCTGTGTATGTATTGTTCTGTTCCAGTGATGTTCTTTGATTAAATCTGAAGGGAAAAGATATCACCTAAGGGGTCAAAGCCTGTTCCCCAATGGTATCTGCTGAAGCTTTTGCAAGAGGCATATATAACCCTCAGGTCCCAGCAAGTTTTCACCAAGGTGGTAGGACCCAGCGATCCATTTCGCGCCTTTGCTTACCTTGTTTATTCGTGTAGCCAGCCCTCCAGATAATCAATATGCACTTGCTTAGCATTTTTTCCATTGGGTTATTATGGAATCAAACTAATCAAGAGTTCTAGACTTTGACAGGTTCTTCTTATTTGCTTTCATGTTACTATAGACAACTATGCCTAGGGTTTTGAAGTTATATCACACCGCATGTAGTCACTTACATGTATGCTTACTTGGCATATGTAATTCTTTAGTTATTTACAACACCATTGTTCACTATATGATAAAAGTGAGAAAATTAATCGTAAGAAGAAGTTTATATCAGTTCAAGTTTGCTCTCTGTGTATGTATTGTTCTGTTCCAGTGATGTTCTTTGATTAAATCTGAAGGGAAAAGATATCACCTATGGGGTCAAAGCCTGTTCCCCAATGGTATCAGCTGAAGCTTTTGCAAGAGGCATATATAACCCTCGGGTCCCAGCAAGTTTTCACCAAGGTGGTAGGACCCAGCGATCCATTTCGCCCCTTTGCATACCTTGTTTATTCGTGTAGCCTGCCTTCCAGATAATCAGTATGCACTTGCTTAGCATTTCTTCCATTGGGTTATTACAGAATCAAACGAATCAAGATTTCTAGACTTTGACAGGTTCTTCTTATTTGCTTTCATGTTACTATAGACAACTATGCCTAGGGGTTTGAAGTTCTATCACACCACATGTAGTCACTTACATGTATGCTTACTTGGCATATGTAATTCTTTAGGTATTTACAACACCATTGTTCACTATATGATAAAAGTGAGAAAATTAATCGTAAGAAGAAGTTTATATTAGTTCAAGTTTGCTCTCTGTGTATGTATTGTTCTGTTCCAGTGATGTTCTTTGACTACATCTGAAGGGAAAAGATATCACCTATGGGGTCAAAGCCTGTTCCCCAATGGTATCTGCTGAAGCTTTTGCAAGAGGCATATATACCCCTCGGGTCCCAGAAAGTTTTCACCAAGGTGGTAGGACCCAGCGATCCATTTCGCCCCTTTGCTTACCTTGTTTATTCGTGTAGCCAGCCCTCCAGATAATCAATATGCACTTGCTTAGCATTTTTTTTTTCCATTGGGTTATTATGGAATCAAACTAATCAAGATTTCTAGACTTTGACAGGTTCTTCTTATCTGCTTTCATGTTACTATAGACAACTATGCCCAGGGTTTTGAAGTTCTATCACACCACATGTAGTCACTTACATGTATGCTTACTTGGCATATGTAATTCTTTTGGTATTTACAACACCATTGTTCACTATATGATAAAAGTGAGAAAATTAATCGTAAGAAGAAGTTTATATTAGTTCAAGTTTGCTCTCTGTGTATGTATTGTTCTGTTCCAGTGATGTTCTTTGATTAAATCTGAAGGGAAAAGATATCACTTAAGGGGTCAAAGCCTGTTCCCCAATGGTATCTGCTGAAGCTTTTGCAAGAGGCATATATAACCCTCGGGTCCCAGCAAGTTTTCACCAAGGTGCTAGGACCCAGCGATCCATTTCGCCCCTTTGCATACCTTGTTTATTCGTGTAGCCTGCCTTTCAGATAATCAATATGCACTTGCTTAGCATTTCTTCCATTGGGTTATTACGGAATCAAACGAATCAAGATTTCTAGACTTTGACAGGTTCTTCTTATTTGCTTTCATGTTACTATAGACAACTATGCCTAGGGTTTTGAAGTTCTATCACACCACATGTAGTCACTTACATGTATGCTTACTTGACATATGTAATTCTTTCGGTATTTACAACACCATTGTTCACTGTATGATAACAGTGAGAAAATTAATCGTAAGAAGAAGTTTATATTAGTTAAAGTTTGCTCTCTGTGTATGTATTGTTCTGTTCCAGTGATGTTCTTTGACTAAATCTGAAGGGAAAAGATACCACCTATGGGGTCAAAGCCTGTTCCCCAATGGTATCTGCTGAAGCTTTTGCAAGAGGCATATATACCCCTCGGGTCCCAGCAAGTTTTCACCAAGGTGGTAGGACCCAGCGATCCATTTCGCCCCTTTGCATACCTTGTTTATTCGTGTAGCCTGCCTTCCAGATAATCAGTATGCACTTGCTTAGCATTTCTTCCATTGGGTTATTACAGAATCAAACGAATCAAGATTTCTAGACTTTGACAGGTTCTTCTTATTTGCTTTCATGTTACTATAGACAACTATGCCTAGGGGTTTGAAGTTCTATCACACCACATGTAGTCACTTACATGTATGCTTACTTGGCATATGTAACTCTTTAGGTATTTACAACACCACTGGTCACTGTATGATAAAATTGTGAAAATTAATCGTAAGAAGTTTATATTAGTTCAAGTTTGCTCTGTGTGGATGTATTGTTCTGTTCCAGTGATGTTCTTTGACTAAATCTGAAGGGAAAAGATACCACCTATGGGGTCAAAGCCTGTTCCTCAATGGTATCTGCTGAAGCTTTTGCAAGAGGCATATATACCCCTCGGGTCCCAGCAAGTTTTCACCAAGGTGGTAGGACCCAGCAATCCATTTCGCCCCTTTGCTTACCTTGTTTATTCGTGTAGCCAGCCCTCCAGATAATCAATATGCACTTGCTTAGCATTTTTTTTTCCATTGGGTTATTATGGAATCTGTTAAGTAAACATGCAATTTATTCTTTTATTACGCCTCATATACATGGGCGTATATGATATTAATCACCATTGTAGTTTTAGAAATGAAATATGTGTATACAATTTATTCTGTATTCTTACTAACTAACTATATAACCTATTAGAATAGGGTGTTATTAAGAAAAAGACAATGCAAATGGTTTTGTATAAGTCTTTTATTGAATCTGGTTTATTAAGAAAAAGACAATGCAAATGGTTTTATATAAGTCTTTTATTGAATCTGGTTTATTAAGAAAAAGACAATGCAAATGGTTTTGTATAAGTCTTTTATTGAATCTGGTTTATTAAGAAAAAGACAATGCAAATTGTTTGGTATAAGTCTTTTATTGAATCTGGTTTATTAAGAAAGAGACAATGCAAACTGTTTTGTATAATTCTTTTATTGTGAAATTGTTTTATTAAGGAAGACAATGGAGACGATTTTGTAAAGGTCTTTATTATTGAACTGTTGTAATTAAAGAAGACACGGTATTTTGTTCTTGTAATAAACTTTTATTGTAATAATGCATGCAAGAAGTAATAATGATATACTCATGTTTAAGCATTTAATCAATAGATAGAAGTAACATTAAGTAGTGGAAAAAAAACATGTAACTTAGCAAAGTAGAAATGGCAAGCATTACCCGTTTGATGAGGAGCATGAGACGCAGGAGAAAGGCAGAGGGTCCAGAGCAGCAAACAAAGGAGAACAAAGGAAAGAGCTTTATATATGGAGTTACAAGGGGATTTCCAGAACGGAGGACAGTTCAAGACTTCGGATTGGACAGATTGTCTGTAAAGGACTGAACCTGTGCGGAGGGCGTGTGGACTATAAAAAGTATTGTAAAGAATGTTAAAGTGAGACGCTGTTTCACCAAGGACGGCCTCTCCGGTGTTAGATGCCTTGCCATTGCGCCTCATGAAGATGAAAGCTTGTAGATTAATTGGTTTTGATTTACTTTAAATTTTATTTTAGATTTTAGTACTGTAGATTTAAAAATCATGGTTTCCCCTTTATGGTTGAATCACGGAAGCTACACCAGTTACCTTTGCCAAGAGATTCAACCATAAAGGGGAAACCATGATTTTTAAATCTACAATTTGGCGTGACACGAACAGGATCGAAGTTTTCAGGATCAATTTTAATCATTCCAGGTAAGACTTTATTTTATTCTAAATAATTATGAGTCTGCCTGATGACATAGTCTGAAACTTTTTAAAAGAACTGTGCTATTTTAAATTACCGGTTGTGTTGCCAAGAAACATGTGTCAGACATATTAAATATTGGAATTTAATTAATAATTCAATTTAATTTGGAATTTTTAAGTTCCTCTGAAAAGTAAACCTCTAGGGTATTTGATATGCTGGGATAGAGATAGATATTTTTTAGAAAGAAGACTATCTAGTCAAAATTGGAGAAATTAGCTGTAAGACGGTTAAGCTAGAAAATATTTGAGGATACTTGATTAATAGGAGTGGTTAAGTGTGGCGAGTTCCCAGAGAAAGGGGTAAATATAGTCTCTAAAACATTAACGCTGAAATTAATACAAGTATGAAAAGGCAGCAAGACTTGATTGACAGGAGTAGTTAAGTGTGGCGAGTTCCCAGAGAAAGGGGTAAAGATAGTCTCTAAAACATTAACACTGGAGTCATACAGGTATGTGCCGATGTAACTAGATAAGATCGCAGGCATTTCTGATTTTGACCGTAAAGCAGTTCAAATATTTGAGATTGCGATTCTGAGCAAGCTTAAAAGGAAAAGAAAATTAAAATAAATAAACTAAAACTAAAAAGGGAAAAGAAAAATTCAAAGAAATTAATCTGAGATAAAACTAGAAAAGAAAAGAAAAAAGAAACTGATCTGAGTTTAACTGAAAAAGAAAAGAAAAGATAACTGAAAATATGAGGGTTAATTTTGTGAGTGAGAAGGGAGAGTGAAGCAGCCCCTTCCTCTGGAATCTATACCCTCCTTTAGACACACACACAGAGAGATATAAATAGAAAGCCTGTTGCTTCTCTAGAATACACGAGGGTTATTGTATAGCAAAACATTATCTTCTGGGTATTTGAAGAGAAAAACAGAAACAAGCTAAGCTTTTTAACAGATTTCTGGTGTTAAAGTGTGTTTGAAAGTTGACCATTGTTTAACATTACAAAATTTGAGTTATGTCTGAAAAAGAACAAGACATAAGAACATAAGATTGAAGTTAAGGAATTAATTTGAGGAAAGATCAATGATAATAGTTGTATAGTTAATTGACAAGTACAAGCTGATGAAAATTATATATAATGACTCCATAAGAATGTGAGTTGGGAAAAAATTAAGGAGAAATTACAAATATAAACAAAGATGTTTATTTGAAATACATATTATTTCTGACTAAGTCAGCGTAAAAGTGAGTAGAATGAAATTATAAAAGTATTGAAAATGCAGAATTACTCTGAGGCAGTCTTGACATTCTCTCAGAAGTCTTTCTCTTATTCAAAGTCATTTAGATTTTGTTATTTGAGCCTGTGTCATAATTAACAAGCAATTTAGAGTGAGCACAGCATTTCAGTTGGAAATTATAGACAGAGATTTTTAAATAATAATATATGCAATTGGGAGTTAAATGTTTTAATGATATTCTACCTTGAATGATAGAAGAGACCATTTTTATTTGTTTATTCCATGACCAGTAACTTCTTTGTCTCATCTTTGTCTTCACCATGTACAGGGTTGATTGGTTCCGGTTATTGATGTAAAAGAACATTACACTGAATTAACGGTTGCAAAAACTAAATTCACTGAGTAAAGTCAGCATTGATATGTTGATGTTTGAAAATGTCTGATGGATTCTAGTGATTAAATACTATCATTAATTTGTCTCCATGTTTACACTATTAGGCATTCCAAATGGCTCTGATGGCTCTTGAATGCACTTTCCTGAGATTTGGAAAATATCAGTTAAAAATTTCCTAATGGGAAGGAGCGGTTACCAGTGTGAATGATGTGATATCTCAAAGACGGGAGATCCTTTCTTTTGGCCAAAAAGAGGACAACCTAGGAGAGGGTCACCGCCACTGGGCACCTACCCTGAAGGGAGGTGTTATGTGAGATGGGTATGGTTGAGTAGATGTTTGTTAGGCCAACAGCATCACTGAGGGTTACAGCAGTCTGTCCTAAAAAAGTGAGCTCTCCAATGCCTGACCACCAGAGACCGCATTCCTAGAATGGTTTGTATTTCAATGTGACAAATGTCATAACTTGATGTAACTATGTCAGGGGACAACACCCTGAGGAAAGAAAATTATATACGAAAGAGCTGATGGGAAGGGTTTTCAAGAACTAGCTGAGACCATGAGGGTAATTGTCATTAATTATATGGAGAGTAAAATAAACATTGTTCATTTATTTTAGATTATGGTGTTAGTTGTTTATAAAAATGTCTAAAAGTTTTAGATCCTGAATATGTGATGGCTGTATGATGTTGAATTAATTTCTATCATAGTTTTCACATTTCAGATCATTGGACATGACATTGGACAATTCCAAGACATGGTGGTGTTTAAAGATGAAGACTTTGTTTTTGCTAATTCAAAAGAAGTCTGGGTAACAGGGGATAAATTAATTCATTATTTAAACTAAAGATAACTTTAGAAATGCTCCTTTGATGACAAATGGATATAACTGAGAATGGGACATAAGGAGTGAAATAGGAAATTTTATACACTACTTACAAACCACAACCTCACAAACAATGAACACTCAATTACTGATTTTCAACCCCAAGGGATAGGATCTTTTTAACATCAATGTTTATTTGGTTTGTTGTTTTGGCCGGGAACTTGAGGAGTTAAGTACTTAACGAGTCAAGGCACCGGCAGAAGAATTATTAGTTTTTATTTTCTCAGATGATTGGGGTTCATGTTAAATGCTTACACATAGACGTTAAAATACACATAGTACACGGGGACATGACATGGTGGGGTTATTTGTTTGTTTTGTGTTTTCCCTTTTCCTTATGTTTCTATTGTATCTTTGTTTTGTTTTGTCATCGTGTATTTCTTTAGTCTGCTATTTCTTCTCCTCACTATCACTTCTATATAGGTTGGCCACCTGGGAGTGACGTGTGGAACTTACGGTCGTAGTTCCAGTGGAGGGACTGAAGACTAAAAATTTACTGTTTAATGTTATGTATTTGTATTATTTTTCTTTATTCATAATTTCATAATGTCTTTTGTCAAGCCAGAGTTGTGTCTGTGTTCAGTGCATAAGAGACTATACATAGAATGGGTGCATGTGAAGATCATGTCACATGAGACAGCTGTTTGAGCTATATTTTGTAGAGACAGACAGAAGGGTGTGTACTGTACATGTGTTGTAACTGATGCAGATGTAAACAACAGAGATAGTTTCTTAATATGGAAGTGAACTGTGCCATATGTTCGTATGACATATACGTTCCATTTTTAAAAGCTTTAGGCTACATGTTTGTTACCTTAAAAGGAAGCTGTTCTGTAATGTATATAAGCTCTAACTTACTGTACCACCTCAGAGAAACAAAGCCATATGGATGAGAAACAAAGCTATGAGGGTAGAGGCACAGGAGAAACAAAGAATGGGGAGAAACTTAGAGGCATGAGAACCTTAATGGCAGAGAAACATAAAGCCAGAGAAACCATTTACATCTAGTATGATGGGATGAGAAGATAAAGAAATGGAGAACAGAGAAATCTGGGATGAAGACCTCTCATGTAGCCATGTTCTTATGTGCTTGTTTCTCTCTGTCTGACACATGATACATAATAAATTGAATCTCTTGGCAAAGGTAACTGGTGTA
Source organism: Scardinius erythrophthalmus (assembly GCF_964197995.2). Taxonomy (NCBI): domain Eukaryota; kingdom Metazoa; phylum Chordata; class Actinopteri; order Cypriniformes; family Leuciscidae; genus Scardinius; species Scardinius erythrophthalmus. The sequence continues at coordinate 36,087,361 of NC_138226.1, read as the reverse complement.
GCATCCGTGATTAAACCATAAAGGGGAAACCATGATTTTTAAATCTACAGTACCTTTTATGTAAACTAGTTAACCTGTATGTAATAAAAATTATATTTAATTGAAATTAATAAGCTCGCCTGTCTTTAGTCTCTGTTTTACCAAATATTGAGCTGAACAAAACCACGGAGCAGTCTTTCGACTAAATTGTAAGTATGAAAATTTATATACTTATTGTTTAGAACGAATTCGACTGACTTTACCTAACCTGAGAATAAACAAAATAAGGTAGAAGATGTCTATATATAAGACCCAAACAAGGGGTTAAATTAAGCACCATAAAACAAATCAAACTAATCAAGAGTTCTAGACTTTGACAGGTTCTTCTTATTTGCTTTCATGTTACTATAGACAACTATACCTAGGGTTTTGAAGTTCTATCACACCACATGTAGTCACTTACATGTATGCTTACTTGGCATATGTAATTCTTTTGGTATTTACAACACCATTGTTCACTATATGATAAAAGTGAGAAAATTAATCGTAAGAAGAAGTTTATATTAGTTAAAGTTTGCTCTCTGTGTATGTATTGTTCTGTTCCAGTGATGTTCTTTGATTAAATCTGAAGGGAAAAGATATCACCTAAGGGGTCAAAGCCTGTTCCCCAATGGTATCTGCTGAAGCTTTTGCAAGAGGCATATATAACCCTCGGGTCCCAGCAAGTTTTCACCAAGGTGGTAGGACCCAGCGATCCATTTCGCGCCTTTGCTTACCTTGTTTATTCGTGTAGCCAGCCCTCCAGATAATCAATATGCACTTGCTTAGCATTTTTTCCATTGGGTTATTATGGAATCAAACTAATCAAGAGTTCTAGACTTTGACAGGTTCTTCTTATTTGCTTTCATGTTACTATAGACAACTATGCCTAGGGTTTTGAAGTTATATCACACCGCATGTAGTCACTTACATGTATGCTTACTTGGCATATGTAATTCTTTAGGTATTTACAACACCATTGTTCACTATATGATAAAAGTGAGAAAATTAATCGTAAGAAGTTTATATCAGTTCAAGTTTGCTCTCTGTGTATGTATTGTTCTGTTCCAGTGATGTTCTTTGATTAAATCTGAAGGGAAAAGATATCACCTATGGGGTCAAAGCCTGTTCCCCAATGGTATCTGCTGAAGCTTTTGCAAGAGGCATATATACCCCTCGGGTCCCAGCAAGTTTTCACCAAGGCGGTAGGACCCAGCGATCCATTTCGCCCCTTTGCATACCTTGTTTATTCGTGTAGCCTGCCTTCCAGATAATCAATATGCACTTGCTTAGCATTTCTTCCATTGGGTTATTACGGAATCAAACGAATCAAGATTTCTAGACTTTGACAGGTTCTTCTTATCTGCTTTCATGTTACTATAGACAACTATGCCTAGGGTTTTGAAGTTATATCACACCACATGTAGTCACTTACATGTATGCTTACTTGGCATATGTAATTCTTTTGGTATTTACAACACCATTGTTCACTATATGATAAAAGTGAGAAAATGAATCGTAAGAAGAAGTTTATATCAGTTCAAGTTTGCTCTCTGTGTATGTATTGTTCTGTTCCAGTGATGTTCTTTGATTAAATCTGAAGGGAAAAGATATCACCTATGGGGTCAAAGCCTGTTCCCCAATGGTATCAGCTGAAGCTTTTGCAAGAGGTATATATACCCCTCGGGTCCCAGCAAGTTTTCACCAAGGCGGTAGGACCCAGCGATCCTTTTCGCCCCTTTGCATACCTTGTTTATTCGTGTAGCCTGCCTTCCAGATAATCAGTATGCACTTGCTTAGCATTTCTTCCATTGAGTTGTTACGGAATCAAACGAATCAAGAGTTCTAGACTTTGACAGGTTCTTCTTATTTGCTTTCATGTTACTATAGACAACTATGCCTAGGGTCTTGAAGTTCTATCACACCACATGTAGTCACTTACATGTATGCTTACTTGGCATATGTAACTCTTTAGGTATTTACAACACCACTGGTCACTGCATGATAAAATTGTGAAAATTAATCGTAAGAAGTTTATATTAGTTCAAGTTTGCTCTGTGTGGATGTATTGTTCTGTTCCAGTGATGTTCTTTGACTAAATCTGAAGGGAAAAGATACCACCTATGGGGTCAAAGCCTGTTCCTCAATGGTATCTGCTGAAGCTTTTGCAAGAGGCATATATACCCCTCGGGTCCCAGCAAGTTTTCACCAAGGTGGTAGGACCCAGCAATCCATTTCGCCCCTTTGCTTACCTTGTTTATTCGTGTAGCCAGCCCTCCAGATAATCAATATGCACTTGCTTAGCATTTTTTTTTCCATTGGGTTATTATGGAATCTGTTAAGTAAACATGCAATTTATTCTTTTATTACGCCTCATATACATGGGCGTATATGATATTAATCACCATTGTAGTTTTAGAAATGAAATATGTGTATACAATTTATTCTGTATTCTTACTAACTAACTATATAACCTATTAGAATAGGGTGTTATTAAGAAAAAGACAATGCAAATGGTTTTGTATAAGTCTTTTATTGAATCTGGTTTATTAAGAAAAAGACAATGCAAATGGTTTTATATAAGTCTTTTATTGAATCTGGTTTATTAAGAAAAAGACAATGCAAATGGTTTTGTATAAGTCTTTTATTGAATCTGGTTTATTAAGAAAAAGACAATGCAAATGGTTTTGTATAAGTCTTTTATTGAATCTGGTTTATTAAGAAAAAGACAATGCAAATTGTTTGGTATAAGTCTTTTATTGAATCTGGTTTATTAAGAAAGAGACAATGCAAACTGTTTTGTATAATTCTTTTATTGTGAAATTGTTTTATTAAGGAAGACAATGGAGACGATTTTGTAAAGGTCTTTATTATTGAACTGTTGTAATTAAAGAAGACACGGTATTTTGTTCTTGTAATAAACTTTTATTGTAATAATGCATGCAAGAAGTAATAATGATATACTCATGTTTAAGCATTTAATCAATAGATAGAAGTAACATTAAGTAGTGGAAAAAAAACATGTAACTTAGCAAAGTAGAAATGGCAAGCATTACCCGTTTGATGAGGAGCATGAGACGCAGGAGAAAGGCAGAGGGTCCAGAGCAGCAAACAAAGGAGAACAAAGGAAAGAGCTTTATATATGGAGTTACAAGGGGATTTCCAGAACGGAGGACAGTTCAAGACTTCGGATTGGACAGATTGTCTGTAAAGGACTGAACCTGTGCGGAGGGCGTGTGGACTATAAAAAGTATTGTAAAGAATGTTAAAGTGAGACGCTGTTTCACCAAGGACGGCCTCTCCGGTGTTAGATGCCTTGCCATTGCGCCTCATGAAGATGAAAGCTTGTAGATTAATTGGTTTTGATTTACTTTAAATTTTATTTTAGATTTTAGTACCTTTTATGTAAACTAGTTAACCTGTATGTAATAAAAATTATATTTAATTGAAATTAATAAGCTCGCCTGTCTTTAGTCTCTGTTTTACCAAATATTGAGCTGAACAAAACCACGGAGCAGTCTTTCGACTAAATTGTAAGTATGAAAATTTATATACTTATTGTTTAGAACGAATTCGACTGACTTTACCTAACCTGAGAATAAACAAAATAAGGTAGAAGGTGTCTATATATAAGACCCAAACAAGGGGTTAAATTAAGCACCATAAAACAAATCAAACTAATCAAGAGTTCTAGACTTTGACAGGTTCTTCTTATTTGCTTTCATGTTACTATAGAACTTCAAAACCCTAGGTATAGTTGTCTATCACACCACATGTAGTCACTTACATGTATGCTTACTTGGCATATGTAATTCTTTTGGTATTTACAACACCATTGTTCACTATATGATAAAAGTGAGAAAATTAATCGTAAGAAGTTTATATTAGTTAAAGTTTGCTCTCTGTGTATGTATTGTTCTGTTCCAGTGATGTTCTTTGATTAAATCTGAAGGGAAAAGATATCACCTAAGGGGTCAAAGCCTGTTCCCCAATGGTATCTGCTGAAGCTTTTGCAAGAGGCATATATAACCCTCGGGTCCCAGCAAGTTTTCACCAAGGTGGTAGGACCCAGCGATCCATTTCGCGCCTTTGCTTACCTTGTTTATTCGTGTAGCCAGCCCTCCAGATAATCAATATGCACTTGCTTAGCATTTTTTCCATTGGGTTATTATGGAATCAAACTAATCAAGAGTTCTAGACTTTGACAGGTTCTTCTTATTTGCTTTCATGTTACTATAGACAACTATGCCTAGGGTTTTGAAGTTATATCACACCGCATGTAGTCACTTACATGTATGCTTACTTGGCATATGTAATTCTTTAGGTATTTACAACACCATTGTTCACTATATGATAAAAGTGAGAAAATTAATCGTAAGAAGAAGTTTATATCAGTTCAAGTTTGCTCTCTGTGTATGTATTGTTCTGTTCCAGTGATGTTCTTTGATTAAATCTGAAGGGAAAAGATATCACCTATGGGGTCAAAGCCTGTTCCCCAATGGTATCTGCTGAAGCTTTTGCAAGAGGCATATATAACCCTCGGGTCCCAGCAAGTTTTCACCAAGGTGGTAGGACCCAGCGATCCATTTCGCCCCTTTGCATACCTTGTTTATTCGTGTAGCCTGCCTTCCAGATAATCAGTATGCACTTGCTTAGCATTTCTTCCATTGAGTTGTTACGGAATCAAATGAATCAAGAGTTCTAGACTTTGACAGGTTCTTCTTATTTGCTTTCATGTTACTATAGACAACTATGCCTAGGGTTTTGAAGTTATATCACACCGCATGTAGTCACTTACATGTATGCTTACTTGGCATATGTAATTCTTTAGGTATTTACAACACCATTGTTCACTATATGATAAAAGTGAGAAAATTAATCGTAAGAAGAAGTTTATATCAGTTCAAGTTTGCTCTCTGTGTATGTATTGTTCTGTTCCAGTGATGTTCTTTGATTAAATCTGAAGGGAAAAGATATCACCTATGGGGTCAAAGCCTGTTCCCCAATGGTATCTGCTGAAACTTTTGCAAGAGGCTTATATACCCCTCCGGTCCCAGCAAGTTTTCACCAAGGCGGTAGGACCCAGCGATCCATTTCGCCCCTTTGCATACCTTGTTTATTCGTGTAGCCTGCCTTCCAGATAATCAGTATGCACTTGCTTAGCATTTCTTCCATTGAGTTGTTACGGAATCAAACGAATCAAGAGTTCTAGACTTTGACAGGTTCTTCTTATTTGCTGTCATGTTACTATAGACAACTATGCCTAGGGTCTTGAAGTTCTATCACACCACATGTAGTTACTTACATGTATGCTTACTTGGCATATGTAATTCTTTAGGTATTTACAACACCATTGTTCACTATATGATAAAAGTGAGAAAATTTATCGTGAGAAGAAGTTTATATTAGTTCAAGTTTGCTCTCTGTGTATGTATTGTTCTGTTCCAGTGATGTTCTTTGACTACATCTGAAGGGAAAAGATACCACCTATGGGGTCAAAGCCTGTTCCCCAATGGTATCTGCTGAAGCTTTTGCAAGAGGCATATATACCCCTCGGGTCCCAGCAAGTTTTCACCAAGGTTGTAGGACCCAGCGATCCATTTCTCCCCTTTGCTTACCTTTTTTATTCGTGTAGCCAGCCCTCCAGATAATCAATATGCACTTGCTTAGCATTTTTTCCATTGGGTTATTATGGAATCAAACTAATCAAGAGTTCTAGACTTTGACAGGTTCTTCTTATTTGCTTTCATGTTACTATAGACAACTATGCCTAGGGTTTTGAAGTTATATCACACCACATGTAGTCACTTACATGTATGCTTACTTGGTATATGTAATTCTTTAGGTATTTACAACACCATTGTTCACTATATGATAAAAGTGAGAAAATTAATCGTAAGAAGAAGTTTATATTAGTTAAAGTTTGCTCTCTGTGTATGTATTGTTCTGTTCCAGTGATGTTCTTTGATTAAATCTGAAGGGAAAAGATATCACCTAAGGGGTCAAAGCCTGTTCCCCAATGGTATCTGCTGAAGCTTTTGCAAGAGGCATATATAACCCTCGGGTCCCAGCAAGTTTTCACCAAGGTGGTAGGACCCAGCGATCCATTTCGCCCCTTTGCATACCTTGTTTATTCGTGTAGCCTGCCTTCCAGATAATCAGTATGCACTTGCTTAGCATTTCTTCCATTGGGTTATTACAGAATCAAACGAATCAAGATTTCTAGACTTTGACAGGTTCTTCTTATTTGCTTTCATGTTACTATAGACAACTATGCCTAGGGGTTTGAAGTTCTATCACACCACATGTAGTCACTTACATGTATGCTTACTTGGCATATGTAATTCTTTAGGTATTTACAACACCATTGTTCACTGTATGATAAAAGTGAGAAAATTAATCGTAAGAAGAAGTTTATATTAGTTAAAGTTTGCTCTCTGTGTATGTATTGTTCTGTTCCAGTGATGTTTTGTGACTAAATCTGAAGGAAAAAGATACCACCTATGGGGTCAAAGCCTGTTCCCCAATGGTATCTGCTGAAGCTTTTGCAAGAGGCATACCCCTCGGGTCCCAGCAAGTTTTCACCAAGGCGGTAGGACCCAGCGATCCATTTCGCCCCTTTGCATACCTTGTTTATTCGTGTAGCCTGCCTTCCAGATAATCAGTATGCACTTGCTTAGCATTTCTTCCATTGAGTTGTTACGGAATCAAACGAATCAAGAGTTCTAGACTTTGACAGGTTCTTCTTATTTGCTTTCATGTTACTATAGACAACTATGCCTAGGGTCTTGAAGTTCTATCACACCACATGTAGTCACTTACATGTATGCTTACTTGGCATATGTAATTCTTTAGGTATTTACAACACCATTGTTCACTATATGATAAAAGTGAGAAAATTAATCGTAAGAAGAAGTTTATATTAGTTCAAGTTTGCTCTCTGTGTATGTATTGTTCTGTTCCAGTGATGTTCTTTGACTACATCTGAAGGGAAAAGATATCACCTATGGGGTCAAAGCCTGTTCCCCAATGGTATCTGCTGAAGCTTTTGCAAGAGGCATATATACCCCTCGGGTCCCAGAAAGTTTTCACCAAGGTGGTAGGACCCAGCGATCCATTTCGCCCCTTTGCTTACCTTGTTTATTCGTGTAGCCAGCCCTCCAGATAATCAATATGCACTTGCTTAGCATTTTTTTTCCATTGGGTTATTATGGAATCAAACTAATCAAGATTTCTAGACTTTGACAGGTTCTTCTTATCTGCTTTCATGTTACTATAGACAACTATGCCCAGGGTTTTGAAGTTATATCACACCACATGTAGTCACTTACATGTATGCTTACTTGGCATATGTAATTCTTTTGGTATTTACAACACCATTGTTCACTATATGATAAAAGTGAGAAAATTAATCGTAAGAAGAAGTTTATATTAGTTCAAGTTTGCTCTCTGTGTATGTATTGTTCTGTTCCAGTGATGTTCTTTGATTAAATCTGAAGGGAAAAGATATCACTTAAGGGGTCAAAGCCTGTTCCCCAATGGTATCTGCTGAAGCTTTTGCAAGAGGCATATATAACCCTCGGGTCCCAGCAAGTTTTCACCAAGGTGCTAGGACCCAGCGATCCATTTCGCCCCTTTGCATACCTTGTTTATTCGTGTAGCCTGCCTTTCAGATAATCAATATGCACTTGCTTAGCATTTCTTCCATTGGGTTATTACGGAATCAAACGAATCAAGATTTCTAGACTTTGACAGGTTCTTCTTATTTGCTTTCATGTTACTATAGACAACTATGCCTAGGGTTTTGAAGTTATATCACACCGCATGTAGTCACTTACATGTATGCTTACTTGGCATATGTAATTCTTTAGGTATTTACAACACCATTGTTCACTATATGATAAAAGTGAGAAAATTAATCGTAAGAAGAAGTTTATATCAGTTCAAGTTTGCTCTCTGTGTATGTATTGTTCTGTTCCAGTGATGTTCTTTGATTAAATCTGAAGGGAAAAGATATCACCTATGGGGTCAAAGCCTGTTCCCCAATGGTATCTGCTGAAGCTTTTGCAAGAGGCTTATATACCCCTCCGGTCCCAGCAAGTTTTCACCAAGGCGGTAGGACCCAGCGATCCATTTCGCCCCTTTGCATACCTTGTTTATTCGTGTAGCCTGCCTTCCAGATAATCAGTATGCACTTGCTTAGCATTTCTTCCATTGAGTTGTTACGGAATTAAACGAATCAAGAGTTCTAGACTTTGACAGGTTCTTCTTATTTGCTGTCATGTTACTATAGACAACTATGCCTAGGGTCTTGAAGTTCTATCACACCACATGTAGTTACTTACATGTATGCTTACTTGGCATATGTAATTCTTTAGGTATTTACAACACCATTGTTCACTATATGATAAAAGTGAGAAAATTTATCGTGAGAAGAAGTTTATATTAGTTCAAGTTTGCTCTCTGTGTATGTATTGTTCTGTTCCAGTGATGTTCTTTGACTACATCTGAAGGGAAAAGATATCACCTAAGGGGTCAAAGCCTGTTCCCCAATGGTATCTGCTGAAGCTTTTGCAAGAGGCATATATAACCCTCGGGTCCCAGCAAGTTTTCACCAAGGTGGTAGGACCCAGCGATCCATTTCGCCCCTTTGCATACCTTGTTTATTCGTGTAGCCTGCCTTCCAGATAATCAGTATGCACTTGCTTAGCATTTCTTCCATTGGGTTATTACAGAATCAAACGAATCAAGATTTCTAGACTTTGACAGGTTCTTCTTATTTGCTTTCATGTTACTATAGACAACTATGCCTAGGGTTTTGAAGTTATATCACACTACATGTAGTCACTTACATGTATGCTTACTTGGCATATGTAAATCTTTAGGTATTTACAACACCATTGTTCACTATATGATAAAAGTGAGAAAATTAATCGTAAGAAGAAGTTTATATTAGTTCAAGTTTGCTCTCTGTGTATGTATTGTTCTGTTCCAGTGATGTTCTTTGACTACATCTGAAGGGAAAAGATATCACCTATGGGGTCAAAGCCTGTTCCCCAATGGTATCTGCTGAAGCTTTTGCAAGAGGCATATATACCCCTCGGGTCCCAGAAAGTTTTCACCAAGGTGGTAGGACCCAGCGATCCATTTCGCCCCTTTGCTTACCTTGTTTATTCGTGTAGCCAGCCCTCCAGATAATCAATATGCACTTGCTTAGCATTTTTTTTTCCATTGGGTTATTATGGAATCAAACTAATCAAGATTTCTAGACTTTGACAGGTTCTTCTTATCTGCTTTCATGTTACTATAGACAACTATGCCCAGGGTTTTGAAGTTATATCACACCACATGTAGTCACTTACATGTATGCTTACTTGGCATATGTAATTCTTTTGGTATTTACAACACCATTGTTCACTATATGATAAAAGTGAGAAAATTAATCGTAAGAAGAAGTTTATATTAGTTCAAGTTTGCTCTCTGTGTATGTATTGTTCTGTTCCAGTGATGTTCTTTGATTAAATCTGAAGGGAAAAGATATCACTTAAGGGGTCAAAGCCTGTTCCCCAATGGTATCTGCTGAAGCTTTTGCAAGAGGCATATATAACCCTCGGGTCCCAGCAAGTTTTCACCAAGGTGCTAGGACCCAGCGATCCATTTCGCCCCTTTGCATACCTTGTTTATTCGTGTAGCCTGCCTTTCAGATAATCAATATGCACTTGCTTAGCATTTCTTCCATTGGGTTATTACGGAATCAAACGAATCAAGATTTCTAGACTTTGACAGGTTCTTCTTATTTGCTTTCATGTTACTATAGACAACTATGCCTAGGGTTTTGAAGTTATATCACACCGCATGTAGTCACTTACATGTATGCTTACTTGGCATATGTAATTCTTTAGGTATTTACAACACCATTGTTCACTATATGATAAAAGTGAGAAAATTAATCGTAAGAAGAAGTTTATATCAGTTCAAGTTTGCTCTCTGTGTATGTATTGTTCTGTTCCAGTGATGTTCTTTGATTAAATCTGAAGGGAAAAGATATCACCTATGGGGTCAAAGCCTGTTCCCCAATGGTATCTGCTGAAGCTTTTGCAAGAGGCTTATATACCCCTCCGGTCCCAGCAAGTTTTCACCAAGGCGGTAGGACCCAGCGATCCATTTCGCCCCTTTGCATACCTTGTTTATTCGTGTAGCCTGCCTTCCAGATAATCAGTATGCACTTGCTTAGCATTTCTTCCATTGAGTTGTTACGGAATTAAACGAATCAAGAGTTCTAGACTTTGACAGGTTCTTCTTATTTGCTGTCATGTTACTATAGACAACTATGCCTAGGGTCTTGAAGTTCTATCACACCACATGTAGTTACTTACATGTATGCTTACTTGGCATATGTAATTCTTTAGGTATTTACAACACCATTGTTCACTATATGATAAAAGTGAGAAAATTTATCGTGAGAAGAAGTTTATATTAGTTCAAGTTTGCTCTCTGTGTATGTATTGTTCTGTTCCAGTGATGTTCTTTGACTACATCTGAAGGGAAAAGATACCACCTATGGGGTCAAAGAATGGTATCTGCAGATACCATTCCACAATGGTATCTGCTGAAGCTTTTGCAAGAGGCATATATAACCCTCGGGTCCCAGCAAGTTTTCACCAAGGTGGTAGGACCCAGCGATCCATTTCGCCCCTTTGCATACCTTGTTTATTCGTGTAGCCTGCCTTCCAGATAATCAGTATGCACTTGCTTAGCATTTCTTCCATTGGGTTATTACAGAATCAAACGAATCAAGATTTCTAGACTTTGACAGGTTCTTCTTATTTGCTTTCATGTTACTATAGACAACTATGCCTAGGGGTTTGAAGTTCTATCACACCACATGTAGTCACTTACATGTATGCTTACTTGGCATATGTAATTCTTTAGGTATTTACAACACCATTGTTCACTGTATGATAAAAGTGAGAAAATTAATCGTAAGAAGAAGTTTATATTAGTTAAAGTTTGCTCTCTGTGTATGTATTGTTCTGTTCCAGTGATGTTTTGTGACTAAATCTGAAGGAAAAAGATACCACCTATGGGGTCAAAGCCTGTTCCCCAATGGTATCTGCTGAAGCTTTTGCAAGAGGCATACCCCTCGGGTCCCAGCAAGTTTTCACCAAGGCGGTAGGACCCAGCGATCCATTTCGCCCCTTTGCATACCTTGTTTATTCGTGTAGCCTGCCTTCCAGATAATCAGTATGCACTTGCTTAGCATTTCTTCCATTGAGTTGTTACGGAATCAAACGAATCAAGAGTTCTAGACTTTGACAGGTTCTTCTTATTTGCTTTCATGTTACTATAGACAACTATGCCTAGGGTCTTGAAGTTCTATCACACCACATGTAGTCACTTACATGTATGCTTACTTGGCATATGTAATTCTTTAGGTATTTACAACACCATTGTTCACTATATGATAAAAGTGAGAAAATTAATCGTAAGAAGAAGTTTATATTAGTTCAAGTTTGCTCTCTGTGTATGTATTGTTCTGTTCCAGTGATGTTCTTTGACTACATCTGAAGGGAAAAGATATCACCTATGGGGTCAAAGCCTGTTCCCCAATGGTATCTGCTGAAGCTTTTGCAAGAGGCATATATACCCCTCGGGTCCCAGAAAGTTTTCACCAAGGTGGTAGGACCCAGCGATCCATTTCGCCCCTTTGCTTACCTTGTTTATTCGTGTAGCCAGCCCTCCAGATAATCAATATGCACTTGCTTAGCATTTTTTTTTTCCATTGGGTTATTATGGAATCAAACTAATCAAGATTTCTAGACTTTGACAGGTTCTTCTTATCTGCTTTCATGTTACTATAGACAACTATGCCCAGGGTTTTGAAGTTATATCACACCACATGTAGTCACTTACATGTATGCTTACTTGGCATATGTAATTCTTTTGGTATTTACAACACCATTGTTCACTATATGATAAAAGTGAGAAAATTAATCGTAAGAAGTTTATATTAGTTCAAGTTTGCTCTCTGTGTATGTATTGTTCTGTTCCAGTGATGTTCTTTGATTAAATCTGAAGGGAAAAGATATCACTTAAGGGGTCAAAGCCTGTTCCCCAATGGTATCTGCTGAAGCTTTTGCAAGAGGCATATATAACCCTCGGGTCCCAGCAAGTTTTCACCAAGGTGCTAGGACCCAGCGATCCAGCGATCCAGTGATGTTCTTTGACTACATCTGAAGGGAAAAGATATCACTTAAGGGGTCAAAGCCTGTTCCCCAATGGTATCTGCTGAAGCTTTTGCAAGAGGCATATATAACCCTCGGGTCCCAGCAAGTTTTCACCAAGGTGCTAGGACCCAGCGATCCATTTCGCCCCTTTGCATACCTTGTTTATTCGTGTAGCCTGCCTTTCAGATAATCAATATTTGCTTATTTGCTTTCATGTTACTATAGACAACTATGCCTAGGGTTTTGAAGTTATATCACACCACATGTAGTCACTTACATGTATGCTTACTTGGTATATGTAATTCTTTTGGTATTTACAACACCATTGTTCACTATATGATAAAATATAGTGACCATTTCGCCCCTTTGCATACCTTGTTTATTCGTGTAGCCTGCCTTCCAGATAATCAGTATGCACTTGCTTAGCATTTCTTCCATTGGGTTATTAGTTCAAGTTTGCTCTCTGTGTATGTATTGTTCTGTTCCAGTGATGTTCTTTGACTACATCTGAAGGGAAAAGATATCACTTAAGGGGTCAAAGCCTGTTCCCCAATGGTATCTGCTGAAGCTTTTGCAAGAGGCATATATAACCCTCGGGTCCCAGCAAGTTTTCACCAAGGTGCTAGGACCCAGCGATCCATTTCGCCCCTTTGCATACCTTGTTTATTCGTGTAGCCTGCCTTTCAGATAATCAATATGCACTTGCTTAGCATTTCTTCCATTGGGTTATTACGGAATCAAACGAATCAAGATTTCTAGACTTTGACAGGTTCTTCTTATTTGCTTTCATGTTACTATAGACAACTATGCCTAGGGTTTTGAAGTTATATCACACCACATGTAGTCACTTACATGTATGCTTACTTGGTATATGTAATTCTTTAGGTATTTACAACACCATTGTTCACTATATGATAAAAGTGAGAAAATTAATCGTAAGAAGAAGTTTATATTAGTTAAAGTTTGCTCTCTGTGTATGTATTGTTCTGTTCCAGTGATGTTCTTTGATTAAATCTGAAGGGAAAAGATATCACCTAAGGGGTCAAAGCCTGTTCCCCAATGGTATCTGCTGAAGCTTTTGCAAGAGGCATATATAACCCTCGGGTCCCAGCAAGTTTTCACCAAGGTGGTAGGACCCAGCGATCCATTTCGCCCCTTTGCATACCTTGTTTATTCGTGTAGCCTGCCTTCCAGATAATCAGTATGCACTTGCTTAGCATTTCTTCCATTGGGTTATTACAGAATCAAACGAATCAAGATTTCTAGACTTTGACAGGTTCTTCTTATTTGCTTTCATGTTACTATAGACAACTATGCCTAGGGGTTTGAAGTTCTATCACACCACATGTAGTCACTTACATGTATGCTTACTTGGCATATGTAATTCTTTAGGTATTTACAACACCATTGTTCACTATATGATAAAAGTGAGAAAATTAATCGTAAGAAGAAGTTTATATTAGTTCAAGTTTGCTCTCTGTGTATGTATTGTTCTGTTCCAGTGATGTTCTTTGACTACATCTGAAGGGAAAAGATATCACCTATGGGGTCAAAGCCTGTTCCCCAATGGTATCTGCTGAAGCTTTTGCAAGAGGCATATATACCCCTCGGGTCCCAGAAAGTTTTCACCAAGGTGGTAGGACCCAGCGATCCATTTCGCCCCTTTGCTTACCTTGTTTATTCGTGTAGCCAGCCCTCCAGATAATCAATATGCACTTGCTTAGCATTTTTTTTTTCCATTGGGTTATTATGGAATCAAACTAATCAAGATTTCTAGACTTTGACAGGTTCTTCTTATCTGCTTTCATGTTACTATAGACAACTATGCCCAGGGTTTTGAAGTTCTATCACACCACATGTAGTCACTTACATGTATGCTTACTTGGCATATGTAATTCTTTTGGTATTTACAACACCATTGTTCACTATATGATAAAAGTGAGAAAATTAATCGTAAGAAGAAGTTTATATTAGTTCAAGTTTGCTCTCTGTGTATGTATTGTTCTGTTCCAGTGATGTTCTTTGATTAAATCTGAAGGGAAAAGATATCACTTAAGGGGTCAAAGCCTGTTCCCCAATGGTATCTGCTGAAGCTTTTGCAAGAGGCATATATAACCCTCGGGTCCCAGCAAGTTTTCACCAAGGTGCTAGGACCCAGCGATCCATTTCGCCCCTTTGCATACCTTGTTTATTCGTGTAGCCTGCCTTTCAGATAATCAATATGCACTTGCTTAGCATTTCTTCCATTGGGTTATTACGGAATCAAACGAATCAAGATTTCTAGACTTTGACAGGTTCTTCTTATTTGCTTTCATGTTACTATAGACAACTATGCCTAGGGTTTTGAAGTTATATCACACTACATGTAGTCACTTACATGTATGCTTACTTGGCATATGTAAATCTTTAGGTATTTACAACACCATTGTTCACTGTATGATAAAAGTAAGAAAATTAATCGTAAGAAGAAGTTTATATTAGTTAAAGTTTGCTCTCTGTGTATGTATTGTTCTGTTCCAGTGATGTTCTTTGACTAAATCTGAAGGGAAAAGATACCACCTATGGGGTCAAAGCCTGTTCCCCAATGGTATCTGCTGAAGCTTTTGCAAGAGGCATATATACCCCTCGGGTCCCAGCAAGTTTTCACCAAGGTGGTAGGACCCAGCGATCCATTTCGCCCCTTTGCTTACCTTGTTTATTCGTGTAGCCAGCCCTCCAGATAATCAATATGCACTTGCTTAGCATTTTTTTTCCATTGGGTTATTATGGAATCAAACTAATCAAGATTTCTAGACTTTGACAGGTTCTTCTTATTTGCTTTCATGTTACTATAGACAACTATGCCTAGGGTTTTGAAGTTCTATCACACCACATGTAGTCACTTACATGTATGCTTACTTGACATATGTAATTCTTTCGGTATTTACAACACCATTGTTCACTGTATGATAACAGTGAGAAAATTAATCGTAAGAAGAAGTTTATATTAGTTAAAGTTTGCTCTCTGTGTATGTATTGTTCTGTTCCAGTGATGTTCTTTGACTAAATCTGAAGGGAAAAGATACCACCTATGGGGTCAAAGCCTGTTCCCCAATGGTATCTGCTGAAGCTTTTGCAAGAGGCATATATACCCCTCGGGTCCCAGCAAGTTTTCACCAAGGTGGTAGGACCCAGCAATCCATTTCGCCCCTTTGCTTACCTTGTTTATTCGTGTAGCCAGCCCTCCAGATAATCAATATGCACTTGCTTAGCATTTTTTTTTCCATTGGGTTATTATGGAATCAAACTAATCAAGAGTTCTAGACTTTGACAGGTTCTTCTTATTTGCTTTCATGTTACTATAGACAACTATGCCTAGGGTTTTGAAGTTCTATCACACCACATGTAGTCACTTACATGTATGCTTACTTGGCATATGTAATTCTTTTGGTATTTACAACACCATTGTTCACTATATGATAAAAGTGAGAAAATTAATCGTAAGAAGAAGTTTATATTAGTTAAAGTTTGCTCTCTGTGTATGTATTGTTCTGTTCCAGTGATGTTCTTTGATTAAATCTGAAGGGAAAAGATATCACCTAAGGGGTCAAAGCCTGTTCCCCAATGGTATCTGCTGAAGCTTTTGCAAGAGGCATATATAACCCTCGGGTCCCAGCAAGTTTTCACCAAGGTGGTAGGACCCAGCGATCCATTTCGCACCTTTGCTTACCTTGTTTATTCGTGTAGCCAGCCCTCCAGATAATCAATATGCACTTGCTTAGCATTTTTTCCATTGGGTTATTATGGAATCAAACTAATCAAGAGTTCTAGACTTTGACAGGTTCTTCTTATTTGCTTTCATGTTACTATAGACAACTATGCCTAGGGTTTTGAAGTTATATCACACCGCATGTAGTCACTTACATGTATGCTTACTTGGCATATGTAATTCTTTTGGTATTTACAACACCATTGTTCACTATATGATAAAAGTGAGAAAATTAATCGTAAGAAGAAGTTTATATCAGTTCAAGTTTGCTCTCTGTGTATGTATTGTTCTGTTCCAGTGATGTTCTTTGATTAAATCTGAAGGGAAAAGATATCACCTATGGGGTCAAAGCCTGTTCCCCAATGGTATCTGCTGAAGCTTTTGCAAGAGGCATATATACCCCTCGGGTCCCAGCAAGTTTTCACCAAGGCGGTAGGACCCAGCGATCCATTTCGCCCCTTTGCATACCTTGTTTATTCGTGTAGCCTGCCTTCCAGATAATCAGTATGCACTTGCTTAGCATTTCTTCCATTGAGTTGTTACGGAATCAAACGAATCAAGAGTTCTAGACTTTGACAGGTTCTTCTTATTTGCTGTCATGTTACTATAGACAACTATGCCTAGGGTCTTGAAGTTCTATCACACCACATGTAGTCACTTACATGTATGCTTACTTGGCATATGTAATTCTTTAGGTATTTACAACACCATTGTTCACTATATGATAAAAGTGAGAAAATGAATCGTGAGAAGAAGTTTATATTAGTTCAAGTTTGCTCTCTGTGTATGTATTGTTCTGTTCCAGTGATGTTCTTTGACTACATCTGAAGGGAAAAGATATCACCTATGGGGTCAAAGCCTGTTCCCCAATGGTATCTGCTGAAGCTTTTGCAAGAGGCATTTATAACCCTCGGGTCCCAGCAAGTTTTCACCAAGGTGGTAGGACCCAGCGGTCCATTTCGCCCCTTTGCATACCTTGTTTATTCGTGTAGCCTGCCTTCCAGATAATCAATATGCACTTGCTTAGCATTTCTTCCATTGGGTTATTACGGAATCAAACGAATCAAGATTTCTAGACTTTGACAGGTTCTTCTTATCTGCTTTCATGTTACTATAGACAACTATGCCTAGGGTTCCCTTTCGTTGTCACTCCGAGTTACGTCGGATGACGACGAATGGGGTTTCGCTTAGAAATCCTATCATCTTCGAGTATTCAAACACGAGCCAATGGCAAAGAAAATGCCATGGGTCTGCGGAATTTGCATAGCGTAACTCCGCCCCACCCTGGGGGTATATAAGGAAGTCGCTGGCAACATGCAGATATGTTTTCGCTTCGGAGCCAAGTTGATTTACTTCACTCCACAGCCAAATCCTGAGTTCATCTCCTTATCTCTTCGAGACGAGCCTCTCTCCAGGTGTTGGTGTGACAGCGAGTTCCAGCGAGTGCACATTCCCTGCTGATCTGTGCAATGATTTGCCAGAGTTTGTGTGTTCTCTCCCTGGTCGCTTCAACACTCTGCGGAGAAATCTCCTTTCACAAAAGAGCATTGCACGCGGCACGTCTTTTTAAAGATGCCTCGCCCGTGCACTTCTGGTTGCGGTCTATTTGTGTCTGACTCTGATGGGCACAATCGCTGTCTTGTGTGTCTGGGTGTTGAGCACGCTAAGGCAGCGTTTGTGGATGAGTCATGTTCCCATTGCGGGAACATGCCCATCGCACGGTTGAGATCGAGACTCAATGATCTTAATGTGAGAGTCCCCTCATCCGCACCCCGATCTACTGGTCCCGAGAGGGCTGGTACTTCGGCTGGCGGCCAGGGTGATCTGAGGGTTACAGTGTGGAACAAAGCGCCGACTATTCCACGCTCCACACTGCCCTCTGTTCCCGTGCAACCCGCGAGTGTCCGCGTGGAAACCGCTGTACAGTCCTCTGACTTGCCGCGAGTTTCATTCGGCGCTCCAGAGGAGGACTCGATGTCGATCGCTGCATCACAAGGTGGGCAGGAGTCCTCGGGAAGTGAGGATTCGGCTGTGCTGCCACCCTCGGGTGTCCCAGCATTGCCCGAGTCTGATCCCGAGATGACGGCCATGCTTTCCCGGGCAGCCGCGGCGATCGGTCTTGAGTGGTCCCCGCCACCTGGGCCAGTTCGTTCGCGGCTGGACGATTGGTTTTTGGGTGCGGCTGCTGATCCGCGTCGGCAGCCAACCCCAATGCCTTTTTTCCCGGATGTGCATGAGGAGGTCACGAGGTCCTGGAAGGCACCATTGTCTTCCCGTGATCGTTCGGCGACCGCCTCCGCCTTGCCTCCCCTTGATCAGGCGGCTGCCAAAGGGTACACTGGGGTTCCCCAGGTTGAACGCTCTGTTGCGATGCAGTTGTGTCCTCAGAGTGCTTCTTCCCGCGGCGACCCAAAGCACCCCTCCAAGGCCTGTAGGTTCTCCTCCACCCTTGTGGCGAAGGCCTACAGAGCTGCGGGGCTGGCAGCCTCCTCACTGCATGCCATGGCGACACTCCAGGTCTACCAGGCCCAGATGTTGCGTGACATGCACGAGGGGAGGTCTGACCCAGCACTCTTTGATGAGTTGCGTGCCGCCACCGACCTTGCTCTCCGAGCGACGAAGGTGACCGCACGCTCGCTGGGTCAGGTGATGGCCACTTCGGTGGTCCAGGAGAGACACTTATGGCTAAACCTGGCTGATATGCGGGAGGCCGAGCGGACCCGGTTCCTCGACACCCCCATATCCCAGGCTGGCCTGTTCGGCGGCGCAGTCGAGGACTTTGCCCAGCAGTTCTCGACTGCCCAGAAGCAGACTGAGGCTTTAAAACACGTCCTGCCCCGGCGGCCCGCTGCTCCGGCAGCGCAGTCGTCGGCACAGGTGCCTCAGCCCGCTCGCCGCCGAGGGCGCCCTCCTGCGGTTCCCCCCCCTCCCGATCGGCCCCAGCAGTCCGCTGCTTCCGGGTCGCGTCGGCGAGGAGGCCGTAGGAAGGCGCCACAGCCCTCTCCCGCCCCGTGCCCCGCTAAACGCCAGGCTAAACGGCGCTCCTGAGACGGGCTGCTCAGAGATGGTGTTGAGTTCTGTTCAGGAGCCGGTTGCAGGGCCGCTCCTTCCCCCGGTGGAGGGCCGGGGGAGAATCCTTGGTTTTCCCATTCCCGCTGCTCGTCCCACGACGGGCAGCACCCTAAAATGGTTAAAGAAAGAACTCACTACCCCATCTCTGAGCACACGGAGTGTGCGGATGAGAGCACGCGCCGCCCACGGGCCACGCTCCTCTCATCCCCCTCTGTCGCCAGACCCCTGCCAGAGCACGCCCCCGTGGGACGCTGGTCCTCCCCTGGCCTCCTCTGGCAGGACGCGGATAATGACCGTGCCCCCGCACCGGGCCGCTATGCCACCCACGTCTGGGCCGGTCATTCCGCTTCGCTGCACCCCCGACGGAACGTCTGTGGTTCGTATGACCCCGCTGGTGCACTTTCTGGAAGCCTGGCTAGAGCTTCCCAGACTGTCCCGCTGGGTCGCGAGAACCATCAGGCTCGGCTACGCGATTCAGTTCGCGCGATCTCCTCCCCGCTACAGAGGAGTCCGCTTCACTATGGTCGGTGGCAATGCCCCTGTCATGAGAGCGGAGGTCGCCACCCTACTGGCGAAGGGTGCGATCGAGATTGTCCCTCCAGCCGAAATGAGGTCCGGCTTCTACAGCCCTTACTTCATTGTTCCGAAGAAATCGGGTGGGTTACGACCGATCCTGGACCTGCGCGTCCTGAACCGCTCCCTTCACAGGCTGCCGTTCAAGATGCTCACGGCCAAACGCATTTTCGAGTGTGTGCGGCCACAGGATTGGTTTGCAGCGATCGACCTGAAGGACGCCTACTTCCATGTCTCCATTTTACCTCGACACAGACCGTTTCTACGGTTTGCTTTCGAGGGGCGGGCATACCAGTACGCGGTTCTCCCTTTCGGGCTAGCCCTGTCTCCTCGCGTCTTTACGAAGGTCGTCGAGGCAGCCCTTGTTCCCCTCCGGGAACACGGGGTTCGCATCCTGAACTATCTCGACGACTGGCTGATCCTAGCTCACTCTCGAGACCAGGTTTGCGAACACAGGGATCTTGTGCTCCGGCACCTAGCTCGTCTGGGCCTTCGGGTCAACTGGGAGAAGAGCAAACTCTGCCCAGTGCAGAGGATCTCTTTTCTCGGTATGGAAATCGACTCGGTCGCCATGTGCGCGCAGCTTACGAGCGAGCGCGCGCAGTCACTGCTGACTTGTCTTCGCCAGTTCGAGGGCAAGAGTGCGGTCCCACTGAAACTTTTTCAGAGGCTCCTGGGGCATATGGCATCCGCAGCCGCAGTAACGCCGCTCGGATTGCTTCATATGAGACCGCTTCAGCTGTGGCTTCGCGATCGAGTCCCGAGGTGGGCATGGCAACACGGCAAGCTCCGGGTCCCAGTGACTCCGGCCTGCCGTCAGACCTTCACCCCGTGGTCGAACCTCAGCTTTCTACGGGCCGGAGTGCCCTTAGAACGAGTTTCCCGGCATGTTGTTGTCACAACAGATGCCTCCACCACGGGCTGGGGCGCCATGTGCAATGGTCATGCTGCCGCGGGCTCCTGGACAGGACCCCAGCGCCTTTGGCATGTCAATTGCCTCGAGTTGCTGGCTGTACGTCTCGCCCTGCACCGTTTCCATGCGTTGCTCAGGGGTCAGCACGTACTAGTCCGATCAGACAATACCGCAACAGTAGCGTACATCAACCATCAAGGTGGTCTACGCTCCCGCCGTATGTCGCAACTCGCCCGCCACCTCCTTATATGGAGTCAGAAGCATCTGAGGTCGCTTCGAGCCATTTATATCCCGGGACACCTGAACCAGGCGGCCGACGAGCTGTCTCGAGTTCAGCCTCTCGCTGGAGAATGGCGACTCCATCCCCGGACGGTTCAGCTGATTTGGGATCAGTTCGGCGACGCACAGGTAGACCTGTTTGCCTCCCACGACTCGTCCCATTGCGACCTGTTTTATTCCCTGACCGAGGGCACGCTCGGCACGGATGCACTGGCGCACAGCTGGCAGAGGGGCCTACGCAAGTATGCGTTTCCCCCAGTGAGCCTTCTTGCGCGGACCCTGCGCAAGATCAGGGAGGACAAGGAGCAGGTTATATTGGTTGCCCCATTCTGGCCCAGCCACACCTGGTTCTCAGAACTCGTACTCCTTGCGACAGCACCTCCCTGGCCAATTCCTCTGAGGAAGGACCTCCTTTCTCAGGGACGGGGCACCCTTTGGCACCCTCGTCCCGGTCTTTGGAACCTCCACGTGTGGCTTCTGGACGGGACGAGGTAGGTTTGAGTACCCTACCACCAGCGGTGGTGGCTACCATCACTTCCGCTAGAGCATCGTCCACGAGACATGCCTATGCGTTGAAGTGGAACCTCTTCGTCAACTGGTGTTCTTCCAAACAGCAAGAACCCACGAAATGCCCGATCAGTGTCGTGCTTTCCTTCCTGCAAGAAGGGTTGGAGCGAAGGCTGTCTCCCTCCACCCTGAAAGTGTATGTTGCCGCCATTGCCGCACATCACGATGCAGTTGAAGGTAAGTCTCTGGGGAAGCATGACCTGATCATCAGGTTCCTGAGGGGAGCGAGGAGACTAAATCCTTCTCGTCCTCCCCTCGTACCCTCTTGGGACCTCTCAGTGGTTCTAACTGCCCTGCAGAGCGCTCCATTTGAGCCTTTGCAATCCGTGGAGCTTAAGTTCCTGTCTATGAAGACAGCGCTCCTGGTTGCATTGGCCTCCATCAAGAGGGTAGGGGACCTGCAGGCATTTTCGGTTGACGAAGCGTGCCTGGAATTCGGGCCGGCTAACTCTCACGTGATCCTGAGACCCCGGCTTGGATATGTGCCCAAGGTTCCTACCACACCCTTTCGAGATCAGGTAGTGAACCTGCAAGCGCTGCCCTTGGAGGAGGCAGACCCAGCCTTGGCACTGCTCTGTCCAGTACGCGCCCTTCGTGCTTACGTAGACAGAACGCAGTGTTTCAGGACCTCAGACCAGCTCTTTGTCTGTTATGGTGGGAAGCTGAAGGGAAAGGCTCTCTCCAAACAAAGGTTGTCTCACTGGATAGTGGACGCCATTGCTTTGGCATACCAGCAGCAAGGTCGACCGTGCCCCCTTGGTGTGACGGCCCACTCCACTCGGAGTGTGGCCTCCTCTTGGGCTCGAGCGCATGGCGCCTCGCTAACAGACATCTGCAGAGCTGCAGGCTGGGCGACACCTAACACGTTTGCGAGATTTTACAATCTCCGAGTAGAGCCAGTTTCTTCTCATGTACTCGCTTCAACTAGCCGGTACTAGATTCTGCTCAGGTGTCTTCGCTTGCTCGCCATTCCTCTCCACGGACGGGATACGTGCGATATTCTCCTCAGGTGAGCTTCATAAGCCCTGAGTCTCCTCCAGCACTGACGACGTCAGCGCCAGAGTTATGCCACGGGCAGCTTTCGCGCTTGGCTAGGTGCCTCCATGTGCATGGTTCCCTTCGGTGACCCCCACATGTGTATTTCCACTGTAAGCCTCCTTGAGCATGTGTCTTTCCCTTGGCAAGCCACCTTGCCACCCCTGGGGTTGAAATATTCCACCTGCGGCTGGACACCCCAGTGTTACTCCGTATGCAGCCCTTCGGGGTCATATGTGTATTCCAAGTCCCCCCCTTCGGGTTGGGCATGATTGCATATTTCCACCGGATATGCTTCCCAGTGTACCTTGGTATTCCTGTGTTAAGTAGGACTCCTTCGTCCGTGCTAGTTTCACGACAGGGAGCTCAGACTTACGCAGGGCACTGGTAGACAGTCGAGAGGTGGCGTGATTATACGGGAACCCCATTCGTCGTCATCCGACGTAACTCGGAGTGACAACGAAAGGGAACGTCTCGGTTACGTATGTAACCCTCGTTCCCTGAGTAGGGAACGGAGACGTTACGTCTCCCTGCCACTTCCGCTGTACCGCTGGAACGCCTGAGTTCAGTCTCGGCTCCTCAGCGAAGACATATCTGCATGTTGCCAGCGACTTCCTTATATACCCCCAGGGTGGGGCGGAGTTACGCTATGCAAATTCCGCAGACCCATGGCATTTTCTTTGCCATTGGCTCGTGTTTGAATACTCGAAGATGATAGGATTTCTAAGCGAAACCCCATTCGTCGTCATCCGACGTAACGTCTCCGTTCCCTACTCAGGGAACGAGGGTTACATACGTAACCGAGACGTTTTGAAGTTATATCACACCACATGTAGTCACTTACATGTATGCTTACTTGGCATATGTAATTCTTTTGGTATTTACAACACCATTGTTCACTATATGATAAAAGTGAGAAAATGAATCGTAAGAAGAAGTTTATATCAGTTCAAGTTTGCTCTCTGTGTATGTATTGTTCTGTTCCAGTGATGTTCTTTGATTAAATCTGAAGGGAAAAGATATCACCTATGGGGTCAAAGCCTGTTCCCCAATGGTATCAGCTGAAGCTTTTGCAAGAGGTATATATACCCCTCGGGTCCCAGCAAGTTTTCACCAAGGCGGTAGGACCCAGCGATCCTTTTCGCCCCTTTGCATACCTTGTTTATTCGTGTAGCCTGCCTTCCAGATAATCAGTATGCACTTGCTTAGCATTTCTTCCATTGAGTTGTTACGGAATCAAACGAATCAAGAGTTCTAGACTTTGACAGGTTCTTCTTATTTGCTTTCATGTTACTATAGACAACTATGCCTAGGGTCTTGAAGTTCTATCACACCACATGTAGTCACTTACATGTCTGCTTACTTGGCATATGTAACTCTTTAGGTATTTACAACACCACTGGTCACTGTATGATAAAATTGTGAAAATTAATCGTAAGAAGTTTATATTAGTTCAAGTTTGCTCTGTGTGGATGTATTGTTCTGTTCCAGTGATGTTCTTTGACTAAATCTGAAGGGAAAAGATACCACCTATGGGGTCAAAGCCTGTTCCCCAATGGTATCTGCTGAAGCTTTTGCAAGAGGCATATATACCCCTCGGGTCCCAGCAAGTTTTCACCAAGGTGGTAGGACCCAGCAATCCATTTCGCCCCTTTGCTTACCTTGTTTATTCGTGTAGCCAGCCCTCCAGATAATCAATATGCACTTGCTTAGCATTTTTTTTTTCCATTGGGTTATTATGGAATCAAACTAATCAAGAGTTCTAGACTTTGACAGGTTCTTCTTATTTGCTTTCATGTTACTATAGACAACTATACCTAGGGTTTTGAAGTTCTATCACACCACATGTAGTCACTTACATGTATGCTTACTTGGCATATGTAATTCTTTTGGTATTTACAACACCATTGTTCACTATATGATAAAAGTGAGAAAATTAATCGTAAGAAGTTTATATCAGTTCAAGTTTGCTCTCTGTGTATGTATTGTTCTGTTCCAGTGATGTTCTTTGATTAAATCTGAAGGGAAAAGATATCACCTATGGGGTCAAAGCCTGTTCCCCAATGGTATCTGCTGAAGCTTTTGCAAGAGGCATTTATAACCCTCGGGTCCCAGCAAGTTTTCACCAAGGTGGTAGGACCCAGCGGTCCATTTCGCCCCTTTGCATACCTTGTTTATTCGTGTAGCCTGCCTTCCAGATAATCAATATGCACTTGCTTAGCATTTCTTCCATTGGGTTATTACGGAATCAAACGAATCAAGATTTCTAGACTTTGACAGGTTTTTCTTATCTGCTTTCATGTTACTATAGACAACTATGCCTAGGGTTTTGAAGTTATATCACACCACATGTAGTCACTTACATGTATGCTTACTTGGCATATGTAATTCTTTTGGTATTTACAACACCATTGTTCACTATATGATAAAAGTGAGAAAATTAATCGTAAGAAGAAGTTTATATTAGTTAAAGTTTGCTCTCTGTGTATGTATTGTTCTGTTCCAGTGATGTTCTTTGATTAAATCTGAAGGGAAAAGTTACCACCTATGGGGTCAAAGCCTGTTCCCCAATGGTATCTGCTGATGCTTTTGCAAGAGGCATATATACCCCTCAGGTCCCAGCAAGTTTTCACCAAGGTGGTAGGACCCAGCGATCCATTTTGCGCCTTTGCTTACCTTGTTTATTCGTGTAGCCAGCCCTCCAGATAATCAATATGCACTTGCTTAGCATTTTTTCCATTGGGTTATTATGGTATCAAACAAATCAAGAGTTCTAGACTTTGACAGGTTCTTCTTATTTGCTTTTATGTTACTATAGACAACTATGCCTAGGGTCTTGAAGTTCTATCACACCACATGTAGTCACTTACATGTATGCTTACTTGGCATATGTAACTCTTTAGGTATTTACAACACCACTGGCCACTATATGATAAAAGTGTGAAAATTAATCGTAAGAAGAAGTTTATATTAGTTCAAGTTTGCTCTGTGTGGATGTATTGTTCTGTTCCAGTGATGTTTTGTGACTAAATCTGAAGGAAAAATATACAACCTATGGGGTCAAAGCCTGTTCCCCAATGGTATCTGCTGAAGCTTTTGCAAGAGGCATATATACCCCTCGGGTCCCAGCAAGTTTTCACCAAGGTTGTAGGACCCAGCGATCCATTTCTCCCCTTTGCTTACCTTGTTTATTCGTGTAGCCAGCCCTCCAGATAATCAATATGCACTTGCTTAGCATTTTTTCCATTGGGTTATTATGGAATCAAACTAATCAAGAGTTCTAGACTTTGACAGGTTCTTCTTATTTGCTTTCATGTTACTATAGACAACTATGCCTAGGGTTTTGAAGTTATATCACACCACATGTAGTCACTTACATGTATGCTTACTTGGTATATGTAATTCTTTAGGTATTTACAACACCATTGTTCACTATATGATAAAAGTGAGAAAATTAATCGTAAGAAGAAGTTTATATTAGTTAAAGTTTGCTCTCTGTGTATGTATTGTTCTGTTCCAGTGATGTTCTTTGATTAAATCTGAAGGGAAAAGATATCACCTAAGGGGTCAAAGCCTGTTCCCCAATGGTATCTGCTGAAGCTTTTGCAAGAGGCATATATAACCCTCGGGTCCCAGCAAGTTTTCACCAAGGTGGTAGGACCCAGCGATCCATTTCGCCCCTTTGCATACCTTGTTTATTCGTGTAGCCTGCCTTCCAGATAATCAGTATGCACTTGCTTAGCATTTCTTCCATTGAGTTGTTACGGAATCAAACGAATCAAGAGTTCTAGACTTTGACAGGTTCTTCTTATTTGCTTTCATGTTACTATAGACAACTATGCCTAGGGTTTTGAAGTTATATCACACCGCATGTAGTCACTTACATGTATGCTTACTTGGCATATGTAATTCTTTAGGTATTTACAACACCATTGTTCACTATATGATAAAAGTGAGAAAATTAATCGTAAGAAGAAGTTTATATCAGTTCAAGTTTGCTCTCTGTGTATGTATTGTTCTGTTCCAGTGATGTTCTTTGATTAAATCTGAAGGGAAAAGATATCACCTATGGGGTCAAAGCCTGTTCCCCAATGGTATCTGCTGAAGCTTTTGCAAGAGGCTTATATACCCCTCCGGTCCCAGCAAGTTTTCACCAAGGCGGTAGGACCCAGCGATCCATTTCGCCCCTTTGCATACCTTGTTTATTCGTGTAGCCTGCCTTCCAGATAATCAGTATGCACTTGCTTAGCATTTCTTCCATTGAGTTGTTACGGAATCAAACGAATCAAGAGTTCTAGACTTTGACAGGTTCTTCTTATTTGCTGTCATGTTACTATAGACAACTATGCCTAGGGTCTTGAAGTTCTATCACACCACATGTAGTTACTTACATGTATGCTTACTTGGCATATGTAATTCTTTAGGTATTTACAACACCATTGTTCACTATATGATAAAAGTGAGAAAATTTATCGTGAGAAGAAGTTTATATTAGTTCAAGTTTGCTCTCTGTGTATGTATTGTTCTGTTCCAGTGATGTTCTTTGACTACATCTGAAGGGAAAAGATACCACCTATGGGGTCAAAGCCTGTTCCCCAATGGTATCTGCTGAAGCTTTTGCAAGAGGCATATATACCCCTCGGGTCCCAGCAAGTTTTCACCAAGGTTGTAGGACCCAGCGATCCATTTCTCCCCTTTGCTTACCTTGTTTATTCGTGTAGCCAGCCCTCCAGATAATCAATATGCACTTGCTTAGCATTTTTTCCATTGGGTTATTATGGAATCAAACTAATCAAGAGTTCTAGACTTTGACAGGTTCTTCTTATTTGCTTTCATGTTACTATAGACAACTATGCCTAGGGTTTTGAAGTTATATCACACCACATGTAGTCACTTACATGTATGCTTACTTGGTATATGTAATTCTTTAGGTATTTACAACACCATTGTTCACTATATGATAAAAGTGAGAAAATTAATCGTAAGAAGAAGTTTATATTAGTTAAAGTTTGCTCTCTGTGTATGTATTGTTCTGTTCCAGTGATGTTCTTTGATTAAATCTGAAGGGAAAAGATATCACCTAAGGGATCAAAGCCTGTTCCCCAATGGTATCTGCTGAAGCTTTAGCAAGAGGCATATATAACCCTCGGGTCCCAGCAAGTTTTCACCAAGGTGGTAGGACCCAGCGATCCATTTCGCCCCTTTGCATACCTTGTTTATTCGTGTAGCCTGCCTTCCAGATAATCAGTATGCACTTGCTTAGCATTTCTTCCATTGGGTTATTACAGAATCAAACGAATCAAGATTTCTAGACTTTGACAGGTTCTTCTTATTTGCTTTCATGTTACTATAGACAACTATGCCTAGGGTTTTGAAGTTCTATCACACCACATGTAGTCACTTACATGTATGCTTACTTGGCATATGTAATTCTTTCGGTATTTACAACACCATTGTTCACTGTATGATAAAAGTGAGAAAATTAATCGTAAGAAGAAGTTTATATTAGTTAAAGTTTGCTCTCTGTGTATGTATTGTTCTGTTCCAGTGATGTTTTGTGACTAAATCTGAAGGAAAAAGATACCACCTATGGGGTCAAAGCCTGTTCCCCAATGGTATCTGCTGAAGCTTTTGCAAGAGGCATACCCCTCGGGTCCCAGCAAGTTTTCACCAAGGCGGTAGGACCCAGCGATCCATTTCGCCCCTTTGCATACCTTGTTTATTCGTGTAGCCTGCCTTCCAGATAATCAGTATGCACTTGCTTAGCATTTCTTCCATTGAGTTGTTACGGAATCAAACGAATCAAGAGTTCTAGACTTTGACAGGTTCTTCTTATTTGCTTTCATGTTACTATAGACAACTATGCCTAGGGTCTTGAAGTTCTATCACACCACTAGTGTTGCTTTCGTCAACGAAAATTATGACGAAATATTGTCGTCAACGAACCGTTATCACCTGACGAAAACGAGACGAGACTAGACGTAAATGCATGGTCATGTGACGATGACTAAAATACATGTATAATGCAATATCGTTGACGAATAAAAACGAGACTAAATGTGGTTTAAAAAAATAAAAACTATGCTAAAATGTCTCTTCATTTTCGTTGACCAAAACGAGACGAGACGAAATGTTAACGTCACGACGAATGAGAGATTTGTGCGTGAACCCATAGCTTTGTCGGCTTTAAATTCTGGATTGTGATCTGGTCACCCGATTATCAGCGAATTTAACAATATATTACTCCATTAGTTATTCTATTAAAATGTCTCATTGATGTATTTGACACATTCATAATCATTACTTTTGCCGGTTCTTTGTGACAGCTGCATGTCTCTGGTTACATGAACACGTCACCGCATCAGCGCCAGAACATGGAGATTTTATTTTAGAGAATAATCGCAAAACCTATTCGATAGCCTATAATTAAATAAACTAATCGAATATCCAAAAATCGTGACTCATCCCTGCATGGAATCTCTTGTTTCTTTTCCCAAATCTTCACTCACGTCACGTCTCACCCATTTTCTAAAGGTATTATAACGTTTCTTGGTTCGCTTTTAATTAGGCCTATTATATTCGTATTCTTTACTGTGGTAACGTAAAAAAACGCTGTAGGACAGATGGCCTACATTTGTACTTGCATGTCAAATTCTTTTTAACACAGTTTGTGCTTGTTATATAGACATAGGGCGCGTCAAGTTTAGTTGTAAAGCGCGCTTCACACGCGCGGGTGATTTTTAGTTTCACTTTCTCTGGCAGCGCAATCTCAAACATAGCCTAAATATTTCGGCCTTGTGGAGGATAAAATTCGCCCTTCAAACCAATTTACATCAAGTAGAAAAAACAAAGATATCATAAAGAGATCGATAGAGATCGATATCTTCGTGTTTTCCTGCGTCCCACATCCCTCTCAAAGCGCAGAGTGTATATCACGCGTCTTTGTGTGGAAATATAAAACGAGTTTTTTTTTAAATAACCCCCCCAACCACCGCCGGTAGTTGGTCCATTACCGCGGTGGTAAAAAAAAAACCTGCCACCGTCACAGCCCTAAATATAGGCCTAGGCCTACTAAATAGCCTATAATAAGATAGCCTTGTTTGAAATTCTATATTGACTGGGTTAAATAGAATCACATTACTAAAAAGAGACTAAAATACAATTTTCATTTGACTAAAACTAGACTAAAATGTCATCAGTTTTCGTCGACTAAAACTAGACTAAAATGTCATCAGTTTTCGTTGACTAAAACTAGACTAAAATGTCATCAGTTTTCGTCGACTAAAACTAGACTAGACTAAAAAGAGTATGAATGTGACTAAAACTAATAAAAACTAAAATGACAGCCTGACACAAAGACTAGACTAAAACTAAAATTAAAACAGGCTGCCAAAAACAACACTACACACCACATGTAGTCACTTACATGTATGCTTACTTGGCATATGTAATTCTTTAGGTATTTACAACACCATTGTTCACTATATGATAAAAGTGAGAAAATTAATCGTAAGAAGAAGTTTATATTAGTTCAAGTTTGCTCTCTGTGTATGTATTGTTCTGTTCCAGTGATGTTCTTTGACTACATCTGAAGGGAAAAGATATCACCTATGGGGTCAAAGCCTGTTCCCCAATGGTATCTGCTGAAGCTTTTGCAAGAGGCATATATACCCCTCGGGTCCCAGAAAGTTTTCACCAAGGTGGTAGGACCCAGCGATCCATTTCGCCCCTTTGCTTACCTTGTTTATTCGTGTAGCCAGCCCTCCAGATAATCAATATGCACTTGCTTAGCATTTTTTTTTCCATTGGGTTATTATGGAATCAAACTAATCAAGATTTCTAGACTTTGACAGGTTCTTCTTATCTGCTTTCATGTTACTATAGACAACTATAACCAGGGTTTTGAAGTTATATCACACCACATGTAGTCACTTACATGTATGCTTACTTGGCATATGTAATTCTTTTGGTATTTACAACACCATTGTTCACTATATGATAAAAGTGAGAAAATTAATCGTAAGAAGAAGTTTATATTAGTTCAAGTTTGCTCTCTGTGTATGTATTGTTCTGTTCCAGTGATGTTCTTTGATTAAATCTGAAGGGAAAAGATATCACTTAAGGGGTCAAAGCCTGTTCCCCAATGGCATCTGCTGAAGCTTTTGCAAGAGGCATATATAACCCTCGGGTCCCAGCAAGTTTTCACCAAGGTGCTAGGACCCAGCGATCCATTTCGCCCCTTTGCATACCTTGTTTATTCGTGTAGCCTGCCTTTCAGATAATCAATATGCACTTGCTTAGCATTTCTTCCATTGGGTTATTACGGAATCAAACGAATCAAGATTTCTAGACTTTGACAGGTTCTTCTTATTTGCTTTCATGTTACTATAGACAACTATGCCTAGGGTTTTGAAGTTATATCACACTACATGTAGTCACTTACATGTATGCTTACTTGGCATATGTAAATCTTTAGGTATTTACAACACCATTGTTCACTGTATGATAAAAGTAAGAAAATTAATCGTAAGAAGAAGTTTATATTAGTTAAAGTTTGCTCTCTGTGTATGTATTGTTCTGTTCCAGTGATGTTCTTTGACTAAATCTGAAGGGAAAAGATACCACCTATGGGGTCAAAGCCTGTTCCCCAATGGTATCTGCTGGAGCTTTTGCAAGAGGCATATATACCCCTCGGGTCCCAGCAAGTTTTCACCAAGGTGGTAGGACCCAGCGATTCATTTCGCCCCTTTGCTTACCTTGTTTATTCGTGTAGCCAGCCCTCCAGATAATCAATATGCACTTGCTTAGCATTTTTTTTTTCCATTGGGTTATTATGGAATCAAACTAATCAAGATTTCTAGACTTTGACAGGTTCTTCTTATTTGCTGTCATGTTACTATAGACAACTATGCCTAGGGTTTTGAAGTTCTATCACACCACATGTAGTCACTTACATGTATGCTTACTTGACATATGTAATTCTTTCGGTATTTACAACACCATTGTTCACTGTATGATAACAGTGAGAAAATTAATCGTAAGAAGAAGTTTATATTAGTTAAAGTTTGCTCTCTGTGTATGTATTGTTCTGTTCCAGTGATGTTCTTTGACTAAATCTGAAGGGAAAAGATACCACCTATGGGGTCAAAGCCTGTTCCCCAATGGTATCTGCTGAAGCTTTTGCAAGAGGCATATATACCCCTCGGGTCCCAGCAAGTTTTCACCAAGGTGGTAGGACCCAGCAATCCATTTCGCCCCTTTGCTTACCTTGTTTATTCGTGTAGCCAGCCCTCCAGATAATCAATATGCACTTGCTTAGCATTTTTTTTTCCATTGGGTTATTATGGAATCAAACTAATCAAGAGTTCTAGACTTTGACAGGTTCTTCTTATTTGCTTTCATGTTACTATAGACAACTATACCTAGGGTTTTGAAGTTCTATCACACCACATGTAGTCACTTACATGTATGCTTACTTGGCATATGTAATTCTTTTGGTATTTACAACACCATTGTTCACTATATGATAAAAGTGAGAAAATTAATCGTAAGAAGAAGTTTATATTAGTTCAAGTTTGCTCTCTGTGTATGTATTGTTCTGTTCCAGTGATGTTCTTTGATTAAATCTGAAGGGAAAAGATATCACCTAAGGGGTCAAAGCCTGTTCCCCAATGGTATCTGCTGAAGCTTTTGCAAGAGGCATATATAACCCTCGGGTCCCAGCAAGTTTTCACCAAGGTGGTAGGACCCAGCGATCCATTTCGTGCCTTTGCTTACCTTGTTTATTCGTGTAGCCAGCCCTCCAGATAATCAATATGCACTTGCTTAGCATTTTTTCCATTGGGTTATTATGGAATCAAACTAATCAAGAGTTCTAGACTTTGACAGGTTCTTCTTATTTGCTTTCATGTTACTATAGACAACTATGCCTAGGGTTTTGAAGTTATATCACACCGCATGTAGTCACTTACATGTATGCTTACTTGGCATATGTAAATCTTTAGGTATTTACAACACCATTGTTCACTATATGATAAAAGTGAGAAAATTAATCGTAAGAAGTTTATATCAGTTCAAGTTTGCTCTCTGTGTATGTATTGTTCTGTTCCAGTGATGTTCTTTGATTAAATCTGAAGGGAAAAGATATCACCTATGGGGTCAAAGCCTGTTCCCCAATGGTATCTGCTGAAGCTTTTGCAAGAGGCATATATACCCCTTGGGTCCCAGCAAGTTTTCACCAAGGCGGTAGGACCCAGCGATCCATTTCGCCCCTTTGCATACCTTGTTTATTCGTGTAGCCTGCCTTCCAGATAATCAGTATGCACTTGCTTAGCATTTCTTCCATTGAGTTGTTACGGAATCAAACGAATCAAGAGTTCTAGACTTTGACAGGTTCTTCTTATTTGCTGTCATGTTACTATAGACAACTATGCCTAGGGTCTTGAAGTTCTATCACACCACATGTAGTCAGTTACATGTATGCTTGCTTGGCATATGTAATTCTTTAGGTATTTACAACACCATTGTTCACTATATGATAAAAGTGAGAAAATTAATCGTGAGAAGAAGTTTATATTAGTTTAAGTTTGCTCTCTGTGTATGTATTGTTCTGTTCCAGTGATGTTCTTTGACTACATCTGAAGGGAAAAGATATCACCTATGGGGTCAAAGCCTGTTCCCCAATGGTATCTGCTGAAGCTTTTGCAAGAGGCATTTATAACCCTCGGGTCCCAGCAAGTTTTCACCAAGGTGGTAGGACCCAGCGGTCCATTTCGCCCCTTTGCATACCTTGTTTATTCGTGTAGCCTGCCTTCCAGATAATCAATATGCACTTGCTTAGCATTTCTTCCATTGGGTTATTACGGAATCAAACGAATCAAGATTTCTAGACTTTGACAGGTTCTTCTTATCTGCTTTCATGTTACTATAGACAACTATGCCTAGGGTTTTGAAGTTATATCACACCACATGTAGTCACTTACATGTATGCTTACTTGGCATATGTAATTCTTTTGGTATTTACAACACCATTGTTCACTATATGATAAAAGTGAGAAAATTAATCGTAAGAAGAAGTTTATATTAGTTAAAGTTTGCTCTCTGTGTATGTATTTTTCTGTTCCAGTGATGTTCTTTGATTAAATCTGAAGGGAAAAGATACCACCTATGGGGTCAAAGCCTGTTCCCCAATGGTATCTGCTGATGCTTTTGCAAGAGGCATATATATCCCTCAGGTCCCAGCAAGTTTTCACCAAGGTGGTAGGACCCAGCGATCCATTTTGCGCCTTTGCTTACCTTGTTTATTCGTGTAGCCAGCCCTCCAGATAATCAATATGCACTTGCTTAGCATTTTTTCCATTGGGTTATTATGGTATCAAACAAATCAAGAGTTCTAGACTTTGACAGGTTCTTCTTATTTGCTTTTATGTTACTATAGACAACTATGCCTAGGGTCTTGAAGTTCTATCACACCACATGTAGTCACTTACATGTATGCTTACTTGGCATATGTAACTCTTTAGGTATTTACAACACCACTGGCCACTATATGATAAAAGTGTGAAAATTAATCGTAAGAAGAAGTTTATATTAGTTCAAGTTTGCTCTGTGTGGATGTATTGTTCTGTTCCAGTGATGTTTTGTGACTAAATCTGAAGGAAAAATATACAACCTATGGGGTCAAAGCCTGTTCCCCAATGGTATCTGCTGAAGCTTTTGCAAGAGGCATATATACCCCTCGGGTCCCAGCAAGTTTTCACCAAGGTTGTAGGACCTAGCGATCCATTTCTCCCCTTTGCTTACCTTGTTTATTCGTGTAGCCAGCCCTCCAGATAATCAATATGCACTTGCTTAGCATTTTTTCCATTGGGTTATTATGGAATCAAACTAATCAAGAGTTCTAGGCTTTGACAGGTTCTTCTTATTTGCTTTCATGTTACTATAGACAACTATGCCTAGGGTTTTGAAGTTATATCACACCACATGTAGTCACTTACATGTATGCTTACTTGGTATATGTAATTCTTTAGGTATTTACAACACCATTGTTCACTATATGATAAAAGTGAGAAAATTAATCGTAAGAAGAAGTTTATATTAGTTAAAGTTTGCTCTCTGTGTATGTATTGTTCTGTTCCAGTGATGTTCTTTGATTAAATCTGAAGGGAAAAGATATCACCTAAGGGGTCAAAGCCTGTTCCCCAATGGTATCTGCTGAAGCTTTTGCAAGAGGCATATATAACCCTCGGGTCCCAGCAAGTTTTCACCAAGGTGGTAGGACCCAGCGATCCATTTCGCCCCTTTGCATACCTTGTTTATTCGTGTAGCCTGCCTTCCAGATAATCAGTATGCACTTGCTTAGCATTTCTTCCATTGGGTTATTACAGAATCAAACGAATCAAGATTTCTAGACTTTGACAGGTTCTTCTTATTTGCTTTCATGTTACTATAGACAACTATGCCTAGGGTTTTGAAGTTCTATCACACCACATGTAGTCACTTACATGTATGCTTACTTGGCATATGTAATTCTTTAGGTATTTACAACACCATTGTTCACTGTATGATAAAAGTGAGAAAATTAATCGTAAGAAGAAGTTTATATTAGTTAAAGTTTGCTCTCTGTGTATGTATTGTTCTGTTCCAGTGATGTTTTGTGACTAAATCTGAAGGAAAAAGATACCACCTATGGGGTCAAAGCCTGTTCCCCAATGGTATCTGCTGAAGCTTTTGCAAGAGGCATACCCCTCGGGTCCCAGCAAGTTTTCACCAAGGTGGTAGGACCCAGCGATCCATTTCGCCCCTTTGCATACCTTGTTTATTCGTGTAGCCTGCCTTCCAGATAATCAGTATGCACTTGCTTAGCATTTCTTCCATTGAGTTGTTACGGAATCAAACGAATCAAGAGTTCTAGACTTTGACAGGTTCTTCTTATTTGCTTTCATGTTACTATAGACAACTATGCCTAGGGTCTTGAAGTTCTATCACACCACATGTAGTCACTTACATGTATGCTTACTTGGCATATGTAATTCTTTAAGTATTTACAACACCATTGTTCACTATATGATAAAAGTGAGAAAATTAATCGTAAGAAGAAGTTTATATTAGTTTAAGTTTGCTCTCTGTGTATGTATTGTTCTGTTCCAGTGATGTTCTTTGACTACATCTGAAGGGAAAAGATATCACCTATGGGGTCAAAGCCTGTTCCCCAATGGTATCTGCTGAAGCTTTTGCAAGAGGCATATATACCCCTCGGGTCCCAGAAAGTTTTCACCAAGGTGGTAGGACCCAGCGATCCATTTCGCCCCTTTGCTTACCTTGTTTATTCGTGTAGCCAGCCCTCCAGATAATCAATATGCACTTGCTTAGCATTTTTTTTTTCCATTGGGTTATTATGGAATCAAACTAATCAAGATTTCTAGACTTTGACAGGTTCTTCTTATCTGCTTTCATGTTACTATAGACAACTATGCCCAGGGTTTTGAAGTTATATCACACCACATGTAGTCACTTACATGTATGCTTACTTGGCATATGTAATTCTTTTGGTATTTACAACACCATTGTTCACTATATGATAAAAGTGAGAAAATTAATCGTAAGAAGAAGTTTATATTAGTTCAAGTTTGCTCTCTGTGTATGTATTGTTCTGTTCCAGTGATGTTCTTTGATTAAATCTGAAGGGAAAAGATATCACTTAAGGGGTCAAAGCCTGTTCCCCAATGGTATCTGCTGAAGCTTTTGCAAGAGGCATATATAACCCTCGGGTCCCAGCAAGTTTTCACCAAGGTGCTAGGACCCAGCGATCCATTTCGCCCCTTTGCATACCTTGTTTATTCGTGTAGCCTGCCTTTCAGATAATCAATATGCACTTGCTTAGCATTTCTTCCATTGGGTTATTACGGAATCAAACGAATCAAGATTTCTAGACTTTGACAGGTTCTTCTTATTTGCTTTCATGTTACTATAGACAACTATGCCTAGGGTTTTGAAGTTATATCACACTACATGTAGTCACTTACATGTATGCTTACTTGGCATATGTAAATATTTAGGTATTTACAACACCATTGTTCACTGTATGATAAAAGTGAGAAAATTAATCGTAAGAAGAAGTTTATATTAGTTAAAGTTTGCTCTCTGTGTATGTATTGTTCTGTTCCAGTGATGTTCTTTGACTAAATCTGAAGGGAAAAGATACCACCTATGGGGTCAAAGCCTGTTCCCCAATGGTATCTGCTGAAGCTTTTGCAAGAGGCATATATACCCCTCGGGTCCCAGCAAGTTTTCACCAAGGTGGTAGGACCCAGCGATCCATTTCGCCCCTTTGCTTACCTTGTTTATTCGTGTAGCCAGCCCTCCAGATAATCAATATGCACTTGCTTAGCATTTTTTTTTTCCATTGGGTTATTACAGAATCAAACTAATCAAGATTTCTAGACTTTGACAGGTTCTTCTTATTTGCTTTCATGTTACTATAGACAACTATGCCTAGGGTTTTGAAGTTCTATCACACCACATGTAGTCACTTACATGTATGCTTACTTGACATATGTAATTCTTTCGGTATTTACAACACCATTGTTCACTGTATGATAACAGTGAGAAAATTAATCGTAAGAAGAAGTTTATATTAGTTAAAGTTTGCTCTCTGTGTATGTATTGTTCTGTTCCAGTGATGTTCTTTGACTAAATCTGAAGGGAAAAGATACCACCTATGGGGTCAAAGCCTGTTCCCCAATGGTATCTGCTGAAGCTTTTGCAAGAGGCATATATACCCCTCGGGTCCCAGCAAGTTTTCACCAAGGTGGTAGGACCCAGCAATCCATTTCGCCCCTTTGCTTACCTTGTTTATTCGTGTAGCCAGCCCTCCAGATAATCAATATGCACTTGCTTAGCATTTTTTTTTTCCATTGGGTTATTATGGAATCAAACTAATCAAGATTTCTAGACTTTGACAGGTTCTTCTTATCTGCTTTCATGTTACTATAGACAACTATGCCCAGGGTTTTGAAGTTATATCACACCACATGTAGTCACTTACATGTATGCTTACTTGGCATATGTAATTCTTTTGGTATTTACAACACCATTGTTCACTATATGATAAAAGTGAGAAAATTAATCGTAAGAAGAAGTTTATATTAGTTCAAGTTTGCTCTCTGTGTATGTATTGTTCTGTTCCAGTGATGTTCTTTGATTAAATCTGAAGGGAAAAGATATCACTTAAGGGGTCAAAGCCTGTTCCCCAATGGTATCTGCTGAAGCTTTTGCAAGAGGCATATATAACCCTCGGGTCCCAGCAAGTTTTCACCAAGGTGCTAGGACCCAGCGATCCATTTCGCCCCTTTGCATACCTTGTTTATTCGTGTAGCCTGCCTTTCAGATAATCAATATGCACTTGCTTAGCATTTCTTCCATTGGGTTATTACGGAATCAAACGAATCAAGATTTCTAGACTTTGACAGGTTCTTCTTATTTGCTTTCATGTTACTATAGACAACTATGCCTAGGGTTTTGAAGTTATATCACACTACATGTAGTCACTTACATGTATGCTTACTTGGCATATGTAAATCTTTAGGTATTTACAACACCATTGTTCACTGTATGATAAAAGTAAGAAAATTAATCGTAAGAAGAAGTTTATATTAGTTAAAGTTTGCTCTCTGTGTATGTATTGTTCTGTTCCAGTGATGTTCTTTGACTAAATCTGAAGGGAAAAGATACCACCTATGGGGTCAAAGCCTGTTCCCCAATGGTATCTGCTGAAGCTTTTGCAAGAGGCATATATACCCCTCGGGTCCCAGCAAGTTTTCACCAAGGTGGTAGGACCCAGCGATCCATTTCGCCCCTTTGCTTACCTTGTTTATTCGTGTAGCCAGCCCTCCAGATAATCAATATGCACTTGCTTAGCATTTTTTTTTCCATTGGGTTATTATGGAATCAAACTAATCAAGATTTCGAGACTCTGACAGGTTCTTCTTATCTGCTTTCATGTTACTATAGACAACTATGCCCAGGGTTTTGAAGTTATATCACACCACATGTAGTCACTTACATGTATGCTTACTTGGCATATGTAATTCTTTTGGTATTTACAACACCATTGTTCACTATATGATAAAAGTGAGAAAATTAATCGTAAGAAGAAGTTTATATTAGTTCAAGTTTGCTCTCTGTGTATGTATTGTTCTGTTCCAGTGATGTTCTTTGATTAAATCTGAAGGGAAAAGATATCACTTAAGGGGTCAAAGCCTGTTCCCCAATGGTATCTGCTGAAGCTTTTGCAAGAGGCATATATAACCCTCGGGTCCCAGCAAGTTTTCACCAAGGTGCTAGGACCCAGCGATCCATTTCGCCCCTTTGCATACCTTGTTTATTCGTGTAGCCTGCCTTTCAGATAATCAATATGCACTTGCTTAGCATTTCTTCCATTGGGTTATTACGGAATCAAACGAATCAAGATTTCTAGACTTTGACAGGTTCTTCTTATTTGCTTTCATGTTACTATAGACAACTATGCCTAGGGTTTTGAAGTTATATCACACTACATGTAGTCACTTACATGTATGCTTACTTGGCATATGTAAATCTTTAGGTATTTACAACACCATTGTTCACTGTATGATAAAAGTAAGAAAATTAATCGTAAGAAGAAGTTTATATTAGTTAAAGTTTGCTCTCTGTGTATGTATTGTTCTGTTCCAGTGATGTTCTTTGACTAAATCTGAAGGGAAAAGATACCACCTATGGGGTCAAAGCCTGTTCCCCAATGGTATCTGCTGAAGCTTTTGCAAGAGGCATATATACCCCTCGGGTCCCAGCAAGTTTTCACCAAGGTGGTAGGACCCAGCGATCCATTTCGCCCCTTTGCTTACCTTGTTTATTCGTGTAGCCAGCCCTCCAGATAATCAATATGCACTTGCTTAGCATTTTTTTTTCCATTGGGTTATTATGGAATCAAACTAATCAAGATTTCTAGACTTTGACAGGTTCTTCTTATCTGCTTTCATGTTACTATAGACAACTATGCCTAGGGTTTTGAAGTTATATCACACCACATGTAGTCACTTACATGTATGCTTACTTGGCATATGTAATTCTTTTGGTATTTACAACACCATTGTTCACTATATCATAAAAGTGAGAAAATTAATCGTAAGAAGAAGTTTATATTAGTTCAAGTTTGCTCTCTGTGTATGTATTGTTCTGTTCCAGTGATGTTCTTTGATTAAATCTGAAGGGAAAAGATATCACTTAAGGGGTCAAAGCCTGTTCCCCAATGGTATCTGCTGAAGCTTTTGCAAGAGGCATATATAACCCTCGGGTCCCAGCAAGTTTTCACCAAGGTGCTAGGACCCAGCGATCCATTTCGCCCCTTTGCATACCTTGTTTATTCGTGTAGCCTGCCTTTCAGATAATCAATATGCACTTGCTTAGCATTTCTTCCATTGGGTTATTACGGAATCAAACGAATCAAGATTTCTAGACTTTGACAGGTTCTTCTTATTTGCTTTCATGTTACTATAGACAACTATGCCTAGGGTTTTGAAGTTATATCACACTACATGTAGTCACTTACATGTATGCTTACTTGGCATATGTAAATCTTTAGGTATTTACAACACCATTGTTCACTGTATGATAAAAGTAAGAAAATTAATCGTAAGAAGAAGTTTATATTAGTTAAAGTTTGCTCTCTGTGTATGTATTGTTCTGTTCCAGTGATGTTCTTTGACTAAATCTGAAGGGAAAAGATACCACCTATGGGGTCAAAGCCTGTTCCCCAATGGTATCTGCTGAAGCTTTTGCAAGAGGCATATATACCCCTCGGGTCCCAGCAAGTTTTCACCAAGGTGGTAGGACCCAGCGATCCATTTCGCCCCTTTGCTTACCTTGTTTATTCGTGTAGCCAGCCCTCCAGATAATCAATATGCACTTGCTTAGCATTTTTTTTTCCATTGGGTTATTATGGAATCAAACTAATCAAGATTTCTAGACTTTGACAGGTTCTTCTTATCTGCTTTCATGTTACTATAGACAACTATGCCCAGGGTTTTGAAGTTATATCACACCACATGTAGTCACTTACATGTATGCTTACTTGGCATATGTAATTCTTTTGGTATTTACAACACCATTGTTCACTATATGATAAAAGTGAGAAAATTAATCGTAAGAAGAAGTTTATATTAGTTCAAGTTTGCTCTCTGTGTATGTATTGTTCTGTTCCAGTGATGTTCTTTGATTAAATCTGAAGGGAAAAGATATCACTTAAGGGGTCAAAGCCTGTTCCCCAATGGTATCTGCTGAAGCTTTTGCAAGAGGCATATATAACCCTCGGGTCCCAGCAAGTTTTCACCAAGGTGCTAGGACCCAGCGATCCATTTCGCCCCTTTGCATACCTTGTTTATTCGTGTAGCCTGCCTTTCAGATAATCAATATGCACTTGCTTAGCATTTCTTCCATTGGGTTATTACGGAATCAAACGAATCAAGATTTCTAGACTTTGACAGGTTCTTCTTATTTGCTTTCATGTTACTATAGACAACTATGCCTAGGGTTTTGAAGTTATATCACACTACATGTAGTCACTTACATGTATGCTTACTTGGCATATGTAAATATTTAGGTATTTACAACACCATTGTTCACTGTATGATAAAAGTGAGAAAATTAATCGTAAGAAGAAGTTTATATTAGTTAAAGTTTGCTCTCTGTGTATGTATTGTTCTGTTCCAGTGATGTTCTTTGACTAAATCTGAAGGGAAAAGATACCACCTATGGGGTCAAAGCCTGTTCCCCAATGGTATCTGCTGGAGCTTTTGCAAGAGGCATATATACCCCTCGGGTCCCAGCAAGTTTTCACCAAGGTGGTAGGACCCAGCGATCCATTTCGCCCCTTTGCTTACCTTGTTTATTCGTGTAGCCAGCCCTCCAGATAATCAATATGCACTTGCTTAGCATTTTTTTTTTCCATTGGGTTATTATGGAATCAAACTAATCAAGATTTCTAGACTTTGACAGGTTCTTCTTATTTGCTTTCATGTTACTATAGACAACTATGCCTAGGGTTTTGAAGTTCTATCACACCACATGTAGTCACTTACATGTATGCTTACTTGACATATGTAATTCTTTCGGTATTTACAACACCATTGTTCACTGTATGATAACAGTGAGAAAATTAATCGTAAGAAGAAGTTTATATTAGTTAAAGTTTGCTCTCTGTGTATGTATTGTTCTGTTCCAGTGATGTTCTTTGACTAAATCTGAAGGGAAAAGATACCACCTATGGGGTCAAAGCCTGTTCCCCAATGGTATCTGCTGAAGCTTTTGCAAGAGGCATATATACCCCTCGGGTCCCAGCAAGTTTTCACCAAGGTGGTAGGACCCAGCAATCCATTTCGCCCCTTTGCTTACCTTGTTTATTCGTGTAGCCAGCCCTCCAGATAATCAATATGCACTTGCTTAGCATTTTTTTTTTTCCATTGGGTTATTATGGAATCAAACTAATCAAGATTTCTAGACTTTGACAGGTTCTTCTTATCTGCTTTCATGTTACTATAGACAACTATGCCCAGGGTTTTGAAGTTATATCACACCACATGTAGTCACTTACATGTATGCTTACTTGGCATATGTAATTCTTTTGGTATTTACAACACCATTGTTCACTATATGATAAAAGTGAGAAAATTAATCGTAAGAAGAAGTTTATATTAGTTCAAGTTTGCTCTCTGTGTATGTATTGTTCTGTTCCAGTGATGTTCTTTGATTAAATCTGAAGGGAAAAGATATCACTTAAGGGGTCAAAGCCTGTTCCCCAATGGTATCTGCTGAAGCTTTTGCAAGAGGCATATATAACCCTCGGGTCCCAGCAAGTTTTCACCAAGGTGCTAGGACCCAGCGATCCATTTCGCCCCTTTGCATACCTTGTTTATTCGTGTAGCCTGCCTTTCAGATAATCAATATGCACTTGCTTAGCATTTCTTCCATTGGGTTATTACGGAATCAAACGAATCAAGATTTCTAGACTTTGACAGGTTCTTCTTATTTGCTTTCATGTTACTATAGACAACTATGCCTAGGGTTTTGAAGTTATATCACACTACATGTAGTCACTTACATGTATGCTTACTTGGCATATGTAAATCTTTAGGTATTTACAACACCATTGTTCACTGTATGATAAAAGTAAGAAAATTAATCGTAAGAAGAAGTTTATATTAGTTAAAGTTTGCTCTCTGTGTATGTATTGTTCTGTTCCAGTGATGTTCTTTGACTAAATCTGAAGGGAAAAGATACCACCTATGGGGTCAAAGCCTGTTCCCCAATGGTATCTGCTGAAGCTTTTGCAAGAGGCATATATACCCCTCGGGTCCCAGCAAGTTTTCACCAAGGTGGTAGGACCCAGCGATCCATTTCGCCCCTTTGCTTACCTTGTTTATTCGTGTAGCCAGCCCTCCAGATAATCAATATGCACTTGCTTAGCATTTTTTTTCCATTGGGTTATTATGGAATCAAACTAATCAAGATTTCGAGACTTTGACAG
This sequence comes from Scardinius erythrophthalmus, assembly GCF_964197995.2. Taxonomy (NCBI): domain Eukaryota; kingdom Metazoa; phylum Chordata; class Actinopteri; order Cypriniformes; family Leuciscidae; genus Scardinius; species Scardinius erythrophthalmus. The sequence goes on along the minus strand of NC_138226.1, from coordinate 36,044,369 downwards.
GTTCTTCTTATCTGCTTTCATGTTACTATAGACAACTATGCCCAGGGTTTTGAAGTTATATCACACCACATGTAGTCACTTACATGTATGCTTACTTGGCATATGTAATTCTTTTGGTATTTACAACACCATTGTTCACTATATGATAAAAGTGAGAAAATTAATCGTAAGAAGAAGTTTATATTAGTTCAAGTTTGCTCTCTGTGTATGTATTGTTCTGTTCCAGTGATGTTCTTTGATTAAATCTGAAGGGAAAAGATATCACTTAAGGGGTCAAAGCCTGTTCCCCAATGGTATCTGCTGAAGCTTTTGCAAGAGGCATATATAACCCTCGGGTCCCAGCAAGTTTTCACCAAGGTGCTAGGACCCAGCGATCCATTTCGCCCCTTTGCATACCTTGTTTATTCGTGTAGCCTGCCTTTCAGATAATCAATATGCACTTGCTTAGCATTTCTTCCATTGGGTTATTACGGAATCAAACGAATCAAGATTTCTAGACTTTGACAGGTTCTTCTTATTTGCTTTCATGTTACTATAGACAACTATGCCTAGGGTTTTGAAGTTATATCACACTACATGTAGTCACTTACATGTATGCTTACTTGGCATATGTAAATCTTTAGGTATTTACAACACCATTGTTCACTGTATGATAAAAGTAAGAAAATTAATCGTAAGAAGAAGTTTATATTAGTTAAAGTTTGCTCTCTGTGTATGTATTGTTCTGTTCCAGTGATGTTCTTTGACTAAATCTGAAGGGAAAAGATACCACCTATGGGGTCAAAGCCTGTTCCCCAATGGTATCTGCTGAAGCTTTTGCAAGAGGCATATATACCCCTCGGGTCCCAGCAAGTTTTCACCAAGGTGGTAGGACCCAGCGATCCATTTCGCCCCTTTGCTTACCTTGTTTATTCGTGTAGCCAGCCCTCCAGATAATCAATATGCACTTGCTTAGCATTTTTTTTTCCATTGGGTTATTATGGAATCAAACTAATCAAGATTTCTAGACTTTGACAGGTTCTTCTTATCTGCTTTCATGTTACTATAGACAACTATGCCCAGGGTTTTGAAGTTATATCACACCACATGTAGTCACTTACATGTATGCTTACTTGGCATATGTAATTCTTTTGGTATTTACAACACCATTGTTCACTATATGATAAAAGTGAGAAAATTAATCGTAAGAAGAAGTTTATATTAGTTCAAGTTTGCTCTCTGTGTATGTATTGTTCTGTTCCAGTGATGTTCTTTGATTAAATCTGAAGGGAAAAGATATCACTTAAGGGGTCAAAGCCTGTTCCCCAATGGTATCTGCTGAAGCTTTTGCAAGAGGCATATATACCCCTCGGGTCCCAGCAAGTTTTCACCAAGGTGCTAGGACCCAGCGATCCATTTCGCCCCTTTGCATACCTTGTTTATTCGTGTAGCCTGCCTTTCAGATAATCAATATGCACTTGCTTAGCATTTCTTCCATTGGGTTATTACGGAATCAAACGAATCAAGATTTCTAGACTTTGACAGGTTCTTCTTATTTGCTTTCATGTTACTATAGACAACTATGCCTAGGGTTTTGAAGTTATATCACACTACATGTAGTCACTTACATGTATGCTTACTTGGCATATGTAAATATTTAGGTATTTACAACACCATTGTTCACTGTATGATAAAAGTGAGAAAATCAATCGTAAGAAGAAGTTTATATTAGTTAAAGTTTGCTCTCTGTGTATGTATTGTTCTGTTCCAGTGATGTTCTTTGACTAAATCTGAAGGGAAAAGATACCACCTATGGGGTCAAAGCCTGTTCCCCAATGGTATCTGCTGGAGCTTTTGCAAGAGGCATATATACCCCTCGGGTCCCAGCAAGTTTTCACCAAGGTGGTAGGACCCAGCGATCCATTTCGCCCCTTTGCTTACCTTGTTTATTCGTGTAGCCAGCCCTCCAGATAATCAATATGCACTTGCTTAGCATTTTTTTTTTCCATTGGGTTATTATGGAATCAAACTAATCAAGATTTCTAGACTTTGACAGGTTCTTCTTATTTGCTTTCATGTTACTATAGACAACTATGCCTAGGGTTTTGAAGTTCTATCACACCACATGTAGTCACTTACATGTATGCTTACTTGACATATGTAATTCTTTCGGTATTTACAACACCATTGTTCACTGTATGATAACAGTGAGAAAATTAATCGTAAGAAGAAGTTTATATTAGTTAAAGTTTGCTCTCTGTGTATGTATTGTTCTGTTCCAGTGATGTTCTTTGACTAAATCTGAAGGGAAAAGATACCACCTATGGGGTCAAAGCCTGTTCCCCAATGGTATCTGCTGAAGCTTTTGCAAGAGGCATATATACCCCTCGGGTCCCAGCAAGTTTTCACCAAGGTGGTAGGACCCAGCAATCCATTTCGCCCCTTTGCTTACCTTGTTTATTCGTGTAGCCAGCCCTCCAGATAATCAATATGCACTTGCTTAGCATTTTTTTTTTCCATTGGGTTATTATGGAATCAAACTAATCAAGATTTCTAGACTTTGACAGGTTCTTCTTATCTGCTTTCATGTTACTATAGACAACTATGCCCAGGGTTTTGAAGTTATATCACACCACATGTAGTCACTTACATGTATGCTTACTTGGCATATGTAATTCTTTTGGTATTTACAACACCATTGTTCACTATATGATAAAAGTGAGAAAATTAATCGTAAGAAGAAGTTTATATTAGTTCAAGTTTGCTCTCTGTGTATGTATTGTTCTGTTCCAGTGATGTTCTTTGATTAAATCTGAAGGGAAAATATATCACTTAAGGGGTCAAAGCCTGTTCCCCAATGGTATCTGCTGAAGCTTTTGCAAGAGGCATATATAACCCTCGGGTCCCAGCAAGTTTTCACCAAGGTGCTAGGACCCAGCGATCCATTTCGCCCCTTTGCATACCTTGTTTATTCGTGTAGCCTGCCTTTCAGATAATCAATATGCACTTGCTTAGCATTTCTTCCATTGGGTTATTACGGAATCAAACGAATCAAGATTTCTAGACTTTGACAGGTTCTTCTTATTTGCTTTCATGTTACTATAGACAACTATGCCTAGGGTTTTGAAGTTCTATCACACCACATGTAGTCACTTACATGTATGCTTACTTGACATATGTAATTCTTTCGGTATTTACAACACCATTGTTCACTGTATGATAACAGTGAGAAAATTAATCGTAAGAAGAAGTTTATATTAGTTAAAGTTTGCTCTCTGTGTATGTATTGTTCTGTTCCAGTGATGTTCTTTGACTAAATCTGAAGGGAAAAGATACCACCTATGGGGTCAAAGCCTGTTCCCCAATGGTATCTGCTGAAGCTTTTGCAAGAGGCATATATACCCCTCGGGTCCCAGCAAGTTTTCACCAAGGTGGTAGGACCCAGCAATCCATTTCGCCCCTTTGCTTACCTTGTTTATTCGTGTAGCCAGCCCTCCAGATAATCAATATGCACTTGCTTAGCATTTTTTTTTTCCATTGGGTTATTATGGAATCAAACTAATCAAGATTTCTAGACTTTGACAGGTTCTTCTTATCTGCTTTCATGTTACTATAGACAACTATGCCCAGGGTTTTGAAGTTATATCACACCACATGTAGTCACTTACATGTATGCTTACTTGGCATATGTAATTCTTTTGGTATTTACAACACCATTGTTCACTATATGATAAAAGTGAGAAAATTAATCGTAAGAAGAAGTTTATATTAGTTCAAGTTTGCTCTCTGTGTATGTATTGTTCTGTTCCAGTGATGTTCTTTGATTAAATCTGAAGGGAAAAGATATCACTTAAGGGGTCAAAGCCTGTTCCCCAATGGTATCTGCTGAAGCTTTTGCAAGAGGCATATATAACCCTCGGGTCCCAGCAAGTTTTCACCAAGGTGCTAGGACCCAGCGATCCATTTCGCCCCTTTGCATACCTTGTTTATTCGTGTAGCCTGCCTTTCAGATAATCAATATGCACTTGCTTAGCATTTCTTCCATTGGGTTATTACGGAATCAAACGAATCAAGATTTCTAGACTTTGACAGGTTCTTCTTATTTGCTTTCATGTTACTATAGACAACTATGCCTAGGGTTTTGAAGTTATATCACACTACATGTAGTCACTTACATGTATGCTTACTTGGCATATGTAAATCTTTAGGTATTTACAACACCATTGTTCACTGTATGATAAAAGTAAGAAAATTAATCGTAAGAAGAAGTTTATATTAGTTAAAGTTTGCTCTCTGTGTATGTATTGTTCTGTTCCAGTGATGTTCTTTGACTAAATCTGAAGGGAAAAGATACCACCTATGGGGTCAAAGCCTGTTCCCCAATGGTATCTGCTGAAGCTTTTGCAAGAGGCATATATACCCCTCGGGTCCCAGCAAGTTTTCACCAAGGTGGTAGGACCCAGCGATCCATTTCGCCCCTTTGCTTACCTTGTTTATTCGTGTAGCCAGCCCTCCAGATAATCAATATGCACTTGCTTAGCATTTTTTTTCCATTGGGTTATTATGGAATCAAACTAATCAAGATTTCGAGACTTTGACAGGTTCTTCTTATCTGCTTTCATGTTACTATAGACAACTATGCCCAGGGTTTTGAAGTTATATCACACCACATGTAGTCACTTACATGTATGCTTACTTGGCATATGTAATTCTTTTGGTATTTACAACACCATTGTTCACTATATGATAAAAGTGAGAAAATTAATCGTAAGAAGAAGTTTATATTAGTTCAAGTTTGCTCTCTGTGTATGTATTGTTCTGTTCCAGTGATGTTCTTTGATTAAATCTGAAGGGAAAAGATATCACTTAAGGGGTCAAAGCCTGTTCCCCAATGGTATCTGCTGAAGCTTTTGCAAGAGGCATATATAACCCTCGGGTCCCAGCAAGTTTTCACCAAGGTGCTAGGACCCAGCGATCCATTTCGCCCCTTTGCATACCTTGTTTATTCGTGTAGCCTGCCTTTCAGATAATCAATATGCACTTGCTTAGCATTTCTTCCATTGGGTTATTACGGAATCAAACGAATCAAGATTTCTAGACTTTGACAGGTTCTTCTTATTTGCTTTCATGTTACTATAGACAACTATGCCTAGGGTTTTGAAGTTATATCACACTACATGTAGTCACTTACATGTATGCTTACTTGGCATATGTAAATCTTTAGGTATTTACAACACCATTGTTCACTGTATGATAAAAGTAAGAAAATTAATCGTAAGAAGAAGTTTATATTAGTTAAAGTTTGCTCTCTGTGTATGTATTGTTCTGTTCCAGTGATGTTCTTTGACTAAATCTGAAGGGAAAAGATACCACCTATGGGGTCAAAGCCTGTTCCCCAATGGTATCTGCTGAAGCTTTTGCAAGAGGCATATATACCCCTCGGGTCCCAGCAAGTTTTCACCAAGGTGGTAGGACCCAGCGATCCATTTCGCCCCTTTGCTTACCTTGTTTATTCGTGTAGCCAGCCCTCCAGATAATCAATATGCACTTGCTTAGCATTTTTTTTTCCATTGGGTTATTATGGAATCAAACTAATCAAGATTTCTAGACTTTGACAGGTTCTTCTTATCTGCTTTCATGTTACTATAGACAACTATGCCCAGGGTTTTGAAGTTATATCACACCACATGTAGTCACTTACATGTATGCTTACTTGGCATATGTAATTCTTTTGGTATTTACAACACCATTGTTCACTATATGATAAAAGTGAGAAAATTAATCGTAAGAAGAAGTTTATATTAGTTCAAGTTTGCTCTCTGTGTATGTATTGTTCTGTTCCAGTGATGTTCTTTGATTAAATCTGAAGGGAAAAGATATCACTTAAGGGGTCAAAGCCTGTTCCCCAATGGTATCTGCTGAAGCTTTTGCAAGAGGCATATATACCCCTCGGGTCCCAGCAAGTTTTCACCAAGGTGCTAGGACCCAGCGATCCATTTCGCCCCTTTGCATACCTTGTTTATTCGTGTAGCCTGCCTTTCAGATAATCAATATGCACTTGCTTAGCATTTCTTCCATTGGGTTATTACGGAATCAAACGAATCAAGATTTCTAGACTTTGACAGGTTCTTCTTATTTGCTTTCATGTTACTATAGACAACTATGCCTAGGGTTTTGAAGTTATATCACACTACATGTAGTCACTTACATGTATGCTTACTTGGCATATGTAAATATTTAGGTATTTACAACACCATTGTTCACTGTATGATAAAAGTGAGAAAATCAATCGTAAGAAGAAGTTTATATTAGTTAAAGTTTGCTCTCTGTGTATGTATTGTTCTGTTCCAGTGATGTTCTTTGACTAAATCTGAAGGGAAAAGATACCACCTATGGGGTCAAAGCCTGTTCCCCAATGGTATCTGCTGGAGCTTTTGCAAGAGGCATATATACCCCTCGGGTCCCAGCAAGTTTTCACCAAGGTGGTAGGACCCAGCGATCCATTTCGCCCCTTTGCTTACCTTGTTTATTCGTGTAGCCAGCCCTCCAGATAATCAATATGCACTTGCTTAGCATTTTTTTTTTCCATTGGGTTATTATGGAATCAAACTAATCAAGATTTCTAGACTTTGACAGGTTCTTCTTATTTGCTTTCATGTTACTATAGACAACTATGCCTAGGGTTTTGAAGTTCTATCACACCACATGTAGTCACTTACATGTATGCTTACTTGACATATGTAATTCTTTCGGTATTTACAACACCATTGTTCACTGTATGATAACAGTGAGAAAATTAATCGTAAGAAGAAGTTTATATTAGTTAAAGTTTGCTCTCTGTGTATGTATTGTTCTGTTCCAGTGATGTTCTTTGACTAAATCTGAAGGGAAAAGATACCACCTATGGGGTCAAAGCCTGTTCCCCAATGGTATCTGCTGAAGCTTTTGCAAGAGGCATATATACCCCTCGGGTCCCAGCAAGTTTTCACCAAGGTGGTAGGACCCAGCAATCCATTTCGCCCCTTTGCTTACCTTGTTTATTCGTGTAGCCAGCCCTCCAGATAATCAATATGCACTTGCTTAGCATTTTTTTTTTCCATTGGGTTATTATGGAATCAAACTAATCAAGATTTCTAGACTTTGACAGGTTCTTCTTATCTGCTTTCATGTTACTATAGACAACTATGCCCAGGGTTTTGAAGTTATATCACACCACATGTAGTCACTTACATGTATGCTTACTTGGCATATGTAATTCTTTTGGTATTTACAACACCATTGTTCACTATATGATAAAAGTGAGAAAATTAATCGTAAGAAGAAGTTTATATTAGTTCAAGTTTGCTCTCTGTGTATGTATTGTTCTGTTCCAGTGATGTTCTTTGATTAAATCTGAAGGGAAAATATATCACTTAAGGGGTCAAAGCCTGTTCCCCAATGGTATCTGCTGAAGCTTTTGCAAGAGGCATATATAACCCTCGGGTCCCAGCAAGTTTTCACCAAGGTGCTAGGACCCAGCGATCCATTTCGCCCCTTTGCATACCTTGTTTATTCGTGTAGCCTGCCTTTCAGATAATCAATATGCACTTGCTTAGCATTTCTTCCATTGGGTTATTACGGAATCAAACGAATCAAGATTTCTAGACTTTGACAGGTTCTTCTTATTTGCTTTCATGTTACTATAGACAACTATGCCTAGGGTTTTGAAGTTCTATCACACCACATGTAGTCACTTACATGTATGCTTACTTGACATATGTAATTCTTTCGGTATTTACAACACCATTGTTCACTGTATGATAACAGTGAGAAAATTAATCGTAAGAAGAAGTTTATATTAGTTAAAGTTTGCTCTCTGTGTATGTATTGTTCTGTTCCAGTGATGTTCTTTGACTAAATCTGAAGGGAAAAGATACCACCTATGGGGTCAAAGCCTGTTCCCCAATGGTATCTGCTGAAGCTTTTGCAAGAGGCATATATACCCCTCGGGTCCCAGCAAGTTTTCACCAAGGTGGTAGGACCCAGCAATCCATTTCGCCCCTTTGCTTACCTTGTTTATTCGTGTAGCCAGCCCTCCAGATAATCAATATGCACTTGCTTAGCATTTTTTTTTTCCATTGGGTTATTATGGAATCAAACTAATCAAGATTTCTAGACTTTGACAGGTTCTTCTTATCTGCTTTCATGTTACTATAGACAACTATGCCCAGGGTTTTGAAGTTATATCACACCACATGTAGTCACTTACATGTATGCTTACTTGGCATATGTAATTCTTTTGGTATTTACAACACCATTGTTCACTATATGATAAAAGTGAGAAAATTAATCGTAAGAAGAAGTTTATATTAGTTCAAGTTTGCTCTCTGTGTATGTATTGTTCTGTTCCAGTGATGTTCTTTGATTAAATCTGAAGGGAAAAGATATCACTTAAGGGGTCAAAGCCTGTTCCCCAATGGTATCTGCTGAAGCTTTTGCAAGAGGCATATATAACCCTCGGGTCCCAGCAAGTTTTCACCAAGGTGCTAGGACCCAGCGATCCATTTCGCCCCTTTGCATACCTTGTTTATTCGTGTAGCCTGCCTTTCAGATAATCAATATGCACTTGCTTAGCATTTCTTCCATTGGGTTATTACGGAATCAAACGAATCAAGATTTCTAGACTTTGACAGGTTCTTCTTATTTGCTTTCATGTTACTATAGACAACTATGCCTAGGGTTTTGAAGTTATATCACACTACATGTAGTCACTTACATGTATGCTTACTTGGCATATGTAAATCTTTAGGTATTTACAACACCATTGTTCACTGTATGATAAAAGTAAGAAAATTAATCGTAAGAAGAAGTTTATATTAGTTAAAGTTTGCTCTCTGTGTATGTATTGTTCTGTTCCAGTGATGTTCTTTGACTAAATCTGAAGGGAAAAGATACCACCTATGGGGTCAAAGCCTGTTCCCCAATGGTATCTGCTGAAGCTTTTGCAAGAGGCATATATACCCCTCGGGTCCCAGCAAGTTTTCACCAAGGTGGTAGGACCCAGCGATCCATTTCGCCCCTTTGCTTACCTTGTTTATTCGTGTAGCCAGCCCTCCAGATAATCAATATGCACTTGCTTAGCATTTTTTTTCCATTGGGTTATTATGGAATCAAACTAATCAAGATTTCTAGACTTTGACAGGTTCTTCTTATCTGCTTTCATGTTACTATAGACAACTATGCCCAGGGTTTTGAAGTTATATCACACCACATGTAGTCACTTACATGTATGCTTACTTGGCATATGTAATTCTTTTGGTATTTACAACACCATTGTTCACTATATGATAAAAGTGAGAAAATTAATCGTAAGAAGAAGTTTATATTAGTTCAAGTTTGCTCTCTGTGTATGTATTGTTCTGTTCCAGTGATGTTCTTTGATTGAATCTGAAGGGAAAAGATATCACTTAAGGGGTCAAAGCCTGTTCCCCAATGGTATCTGCTGAAGCTTTTGCAAGAGGCATATATAACCCTCGGGTCCCAGCAAGTTTTCACCAAGGTGCTAGGACCCAGCGATCCATTTCGCCCCTTTGCATACCTTGTTTATTCGTGTAGCCTGCCTTTCAGATAATCAATATGCACTTGCTTAGCATTTCTTCCATTGGGTTATTACGGAATCAAACGAATCAAGATTTCTAGACTTTGACAGGTTCTTCTTATTTGCTTTCATGTTACTATAGACAACTATGCCTAGGGTTTTGAAGTTATATCACACTACATGTAGTCACTTACATGTATGCTTACTTGGCATATGTAAATCTTTAGGTATTTACAACACCATTGTTCACTGTATGATAAAAGTAAGAAAATTAATCGTAAGAAGAAGTTTATATTAGTTAAAGTTTGCTCTCTGTGTATGTATTGTTCTGTTCCAGTGATGTTCTTTGACTAAATCTGAAGGGAAAAGATACCACCTATGGGGTCAAAGCCTGTTCCCCAATGGTATCTGCTGAAGCTTTTGCAAGAGGCATATATACCCCTCGGGTCCCAGCAAGTTTTCACCAAGGTGGTAGGACCCAGCGATCCATTTCGCCCCTTTGCTTACCTTGTTTATTCGTGTAGCCAGCCCTCCAGATAATCAATATGCACTTGCTTAGCATTTTTTTTTCCATTGGGTTATTATGGAATCAAACTAATCAAGATTTCTAGACTTTGACAGGTTCTTCTTATCTGCTTTCATGTTACTATAGACAACTATGCCCAGGGTTTTGAAGTTATATCACACCACATGTAGTCACTTACATGTATGCTTACTTGGCATATGTAATTCTTTTGGTATTTACAACACCATTGTTCACTATATGATAAAAGTGAGAAAATTAATCGTAAGAAGAAGTTTATATTAGTTCAAGTTTGCTCTCTGTGTATGTATTGTTCTGTTCCAGTGATGTTCTTTGATTAAATCTGAAGGGAAAAGATATCACTTAAGGGGTCAAAGCCTGTTCCCCAATGGTATCTGCTGAAGCTTTTGCAAGAGGCATATATAACCCTCGGGTCCCAGCAAGTTTTCACCAAGGTGCTAGGACCCAGCGATCCATTTCGCCCCTTTGCATACCTTGTTTATTCGTGTAGCCTGCCTTTCAGATAATCAATATGCACTTGCTTAGCATTTCTTCCATTGGGTTATTACGGAATCAAACGAATCAAGATTTCTAGACTTTGACAGGTTCTTCTTATTTGCTTTCATGTTACTATAGACAACTATGCCTAGGGTTTTGAAGTTCTATCACACCACATGTAGTCACTTACATGTATGCTTACTTGACATATGTAATTCTTTCGGTATTTACAACACCATTGTTCACTGTATGATAACAGTGAGAAAATTAATCGTAAGAAGAAGTTTATATTAGTTAAAGTTTGCTCTCTGTGTATGTATTGTTCTGTTCCAGTGATGTTCTTTGACTAAATCTGAAGGGAAAAGATACCACCTATGGGGTCAAAGCCTGTTCCCCAATGGTATCTGCTGAAGCTTTTGCAAGAGGCATATATACCCCTCGGGTCCCAGCAAGTTTTCACCAAGGTGGTAGGACCCAGCAATCCATTTCGCCCCTTTGCTTACCTTGTTTATTCGTGTAGCCAGCCCTCCAGATAATCAATATGCACTTGCTTAGCATTTTTTTTTTCCATTGGGTTATTATGGAATCAAACTAATCAAGATTTCTAGACTTTGACAGGTTCTTCTTATCTGCTTTCATGTTACTATAGACAACTATGCCCAGGGTTTTGAAGTTATATCACACCACATGTAGTCACTTACATGTATGCTTACTTGGCATATGTAATTCTTTTGGTATTTACAACACCATTGTTCACTATATGATAAAAGTGAGAAAATTAATCGTAAGAAGAAGTTTATATTAGTTCAAGTTTGCTCTCTGTGTATGTATTGTTCTGTTCCAGTGATGTTCTTTGATTAAATCTGAAGGGAAAAGATATCACTTAAGGGGTCAAAGCCTGTTCCCCAATGGTATCTGCTGAAGCTTTTGCAAGAGGCATATATAACCCTCGGGTCCCAGCAAGTTTTCACCAAGGTGCTAGGACCCAGCGATCCATTTCGCCCCTTTGCATACCTTGTTTATTCGTGTAGCCTGCCTTTCAGATAATCAATATGCACTTGCTTAGCATTTCTTCCATTGGGTTATTACGGAATCAAACGAATCAAGATTTCTAGACTTTGACAGGTTCTTCTTATTTGCTTTCATGTTACTATAGACAACTATGCCTAGGGTTTTGAAGTTATATCACACTACATGTAGTCACTTACATGTATGCTTACTTGGCATATGTAAATCTTTAGGTATTTACAACACCATTGTTCACTGTATGATAAAAGTAAGAAAATTAATCGTAAGAAGAAGTTTATATTAGTTAAAGTTTGCTCTCTGTGTATGTATTGTTCTGTTCCAGTGATGTTCTTTGACTAAATCTGAAGGGAAAAGATACCACCTATGGGGTCAAAGCCTGTTCCCCAATGGTATCTGCTGAAGCTTTTGCAAGAGGCATATATACCCCTCGGGTCCCAGCAAGTTTTCACCAAGGTGGTAGGACCCAGCGATCCATTTCGCCCCTTTGCTTACCTTGTTTATTCGTGTAGCCAGCCCTCCAGATAATCAATATGCACTTGCTTAGCATTTTTTTTCCATTGGGTTATTATGGAATCAAACTAATCAAGATTTCTAGACTTTGACAGGTTCTTCTTATCTGCTTTCATGTTACTATAGACAACTATGCCCAGGGTTTTGAAGTTATATCACACCACATGTAGTCACTTACATGTATGCTTACTTGGCATATGTAATTCTTTTGGTATTTACAACACCATTGTTCACTATATGATAAAAGTGAGAAAATTAATCGTAAGAAGAAGTTTATATTAGTTCAAGTTTGCTCTCTGTGTATGTATTGTTCTGTTCCAGTGATGTTCTTTGATTGAATCTGAAGGGAAAAGATATCACTTAAGGGGTCAAAGCCTGTTCCCCAATGGTATCTGCTGAAGCTTTTGCAAGAGGCATATATAACCCTCGGGTCCCAGCAAGTTTTCACCAAGGTGCTAGGACCCAGCGATCCATTTCGCCCCTTTGCATACCTTGTTTATTCGTGTAGCCTGCCTTTCAGATAATCAATATGCACTTGCTTAGCATTTCTTCCATTGGGTTATTACGGAATCAAACGAATCAAGATTTCTAGACTTTGACAGGTTCTTCTTATTTGCTTTCATGTTACTATAGACAACTATGCCTAGGGTTTTGAAGTTATATCACACTACATGTAGTCACTTACATGTATGCTTACTTGGCATATGTAAATCTTTAGGTATTTACAACACCATTGTTCACTGTATGATAAAAGTAAGAAAATTAATCGTAAGAAGAAGTTTATATTAGTTAAAGTTTGCTCTCTGTGTATGTATTGTTCTGTTCCAGTGATGTTCTTTGACTAAATCTGAAGGGAAAAGATACCACCTATGGGGTCAAAGCCTGTTCCCCAATGGTATCTGCTGAAGCTTTTGCAAGAGGCATATATACCCCTCGGGTCCCAGCAAGTTTTCACCAAGGTGGTAGGACCCAGCGATCCATTTCGCCCCTTTGCTTACCTTGTTTATTCGTGTAGCCAGCCCTCCAGATAATCAATATGCACTTGCTTAGCATTTTTTTTTCCATTGGGTTATTATGGAATCAAACTAATCAAGATTTCTAGACTTTGACAGGTTCTTCTTATCTGCTTTCATGTTACTATAGACAACTATGCCCAGGGTTTTGAAGTTATATCACACCACATGTAGTCACTTACATGTATGCTTACTTGGCATATGTAATTCTTTTGGTATTTACAACACCATTGTTCACTATATGATAAAAGTGAGAAAATTAATCGTAAGAAGAAGTTTATATTAGTTCAAGTTTGCTCTCTGTGTATGTATTGTTCTGTTCCAGTGATGTTCTTTGATTAAATCTGAAGGGAAAAGATATCACTTAAGGGGTCAAAGCCTGTTCCCCAATGGTATCTGCTGAAGCTTTTGCAAGAGGCATATATAACCCTCGGGTCCCAGCAAGTTTTCACCAAGGTGCTAGGACCCAGCGATCCATTTCGCCCCTTTGCATACCTTGTTTATTCGTGTAGCCTGCCTTTCAGATAATCAATATGCACTTGCTTAGCATTTCTTCCATTGGGTTATTACGGAATCAAACGAATCAAGATTTCTAGACTTTGACAGGTTCTTCTTATTTGCTTTCATGTTACTATAGACAACTATGCCTAGGGTTTTGAAGTTATATCACACTACATGTAGTCACTTACATGTATGCTTACTTGGCATATGTAAATCTTTAGGTATTTACAACACCATTGTTCACTGTATGATAAAAGTAAGAAAATTAATCGTAAGAAGAAGTTTATATTAGTTAAAGTTTGCTCTCTGTGTATGTATTGTTCTGTTCCAGTGATGTTCTTTGACTAAATCTGAAGGGAAAAGATACCACCTATGGGGTCAAAGCCTGTTCCCCAATGGTATCTGCTGAAGCTTTTGCAAGAGGCATATATACCCCTCGGGTCCCAGCAAGTTTTCACCAAGGTGGTAGGACCCAGCGATCCATTTCGCCCCTTTGCTTACCTTGTTTATTCGTGTAGCCAGCCCTCCAGATAATCAATATGCACTTGCTTAGCATTTTTTTTTCCATTGGGTTATTATGGAATCAAACTAATCAAGATTTCTAGACTTTGACAGGTTCTTCTTATCTGCTTTCATGTTACTATAGACAACTATGCCCAGGGTTTTGAAGTTATATCACACCACATGTAGTCACTTACATGTATGCTTACTTGGCATATGTAATTCTTTTGGTATTTACAACACCATTGTTCACTATATGATAAAAGTGAGAAAATTAATCGTAAGAAGAAGTTTATATTAGTTCAAGTTTGCTCTCTGTGTATGTATTGTTCTGTTCCAGTGATGTTCTTTGATTAAATCTGAAGGGAAAAGATATCACTTAAGGGGTCAAAGCCTGTTCCCCAATGGTATCTGCTGAAGCTTTTGCAAGAGGCATATATAACCCTCGGGTCCCAGCAAGTTTTCACCAAGGTGCTAGGACCCAGCGATCCATTTCGCCCCTTTGCATACCTTGTTTATTCGTGTAGCCTGCCTTTCAGATAATCAATATGCACTTGCTTAGCATTTCTTCCATTGGGTTATTACGGAATCAAACGAATCAAGATTTCTAGACTTTGACAGGTTCTTCTTATTTGCTTTCATGTTACTATAGACAACTATGCCTAGGGTTTTGAAGTTATATCACACTACATGTAGTCACTTACATGTATGCTTACTTGGCATATGTAAATATTTAGGTATTTACAACACCATTGTTCACTGTATGATAAAAGTGAGAAAATTAATCGTAAGAAGAAGTTTATATTAGTTAAAGTTTGCTCTCTGTGTATGTATTGTTCTGTTCCAGTGATGTTATTTGACTAAATCTGAAGGGAAAAGATACCACCTATGGGGTCAAAGCCTGTTCCCCAATGGTATCTGCTGGAGCTTTTGCAAGAGGCATATATACCCCTCGGGTCCCAGCAAGTTTTCACCAAGGTGGTAGGACCCAGCGATCCATTTCGCCCCTTTGCTTACCTTGTTTATTCGTGTAGCCAGCCCTCCAGATAATCAATATGCACTTGCTTAGCATTTTTTTTTTCCATTGGGTTATTATGGAATCAAACTAATCAAGATTTCTAGACTTTGACAGGTTCTTCTTATTTGCTTTCATGTTACTATAGACAACTATGCCTAGGGTTTTGAAGTTCTATCACACCACATGTAGTCACTTACATGTATGCTTACTTGACATATGTAATTCTTTCGGTATTTACAACACCATTGTTCACTGTATGATAACAGTGAGAAAATTAATCGTAAGAAGAAGTTTATATTAGTTAAAGTTTGCTCTCTGTGTATGTATTGTTCTGTTCCAGTGATGTTCTTTGACTAAATCTGAAGGGAAAAGATACCACCTATGGGGTCAAAGCCTGTTCCCCAATGGTATCTGCTGAAGCTTTTGCAAGAGGCATATATACCCCTCGGGTCCCAGCAAGTTTTCACCAAGGTGGTAGGACCCAGCAATCCATTTCGCCCCTTTGCTTACCTTGTTTATTCGTGTAGCCAGCCCTCCAGATAATCAATATGCACTTGCTTAGCATTTTTTTTTTCCATTGGGTTATTATGGAATCAAACTAATCAAGATTTCTAGACTTTGACAGGTTCTTCTTATCTGCTTTCATGTTACTATAGACAACTATGCCCAGGGTTTTGAAGTTATATCACACCACATGTAGTCACTTACATGTATGCTTACTTGGCATATGTAATTCTTTTGGTATTTACAACACCATTGTTCACTATATGATAAAAGTGAGAAAATTAATCGTAAGAAGAAGTTTATATTAGTTCAAGTTTGCTCTCTGTGTATGTATTGTTCTGTTCCAGTGATGTTCTTTGATTAAATCTGAAGGGAAAAGATATCACTTAAGGGGTCAAAGCCTGTTCCCCAATGGTATCTGCTGAAGCTTTTGCAAGAGGCATATATAACCCTCGGGTCCCAGCAAGTTTTCACCAAGGTGCTAGGACCCAGCGATCCATTTCGCCCCTTTGCATACCTTGTTTATTCGTGTAGCCTGCCTTTCAGATAATCAATATGCACTTGCTTAGCATTTCTTCCATTGGGTTATTACGGAATCAAACGAATCAAGATTTCTAGACTTTGACAGGTTCTTCTTATTTGCTTTCATGTTACTATAGACAACTATGCCTAGGGTTTTGAAGTTATATCACACTACATGTAGTCACTTACATGTATGCTTACTTGGCATATGTAAATCTTTAGGTATTTACAACACCATTGTTCACTGTATGATAAAAGTAAGAAAATTAATCGTAAGAAGAAGTTTATATTAGTTAAAGTTTGCTCTCTGTGTATGTATTGTTCTGTTCCAGTGATGTTCTTTGACTAAATCTGAAGGGAAAAGATACCACCTATGGGGTCAAAGCCTGTTCCCCAATGGTATCTGCTGAAGCTTTTGCAAGAGGCATATATACCCCTCGGGTCCCAGCAAGTTTTCACCAAGGTGGTAGGACCCAGCGATCCATTTCGCCCCTTTGCTTACCTTGTTTATTCGTGTAGCCAGCCCTCCAGATAATCAATATGCACTTGCTTAGCATTTTTTTTCCATTGGGTTATTATGGAATCAAACTAATCAAGATTTCGAGACTTTGACAGGTTCTTCTTATCTGCTTTCATGTTACTATAGACAACTATGCCCAGGGTTTTGAAGTTATATCACACCACATGTAGTCACTTACATGTATGCTTACTTGGCATATGTAATTCTTTTGGTATTTACAACACCATTGTTCACTATATGATAAAAGTGAGAAAATTAATCGTAAGAAGAAGTTTATATTAGTTCAAGTTTGCTCTCTGTGTATGTATTGTTCTGTTCCAGTGATGTTCTTTGATTAAATCTGAAGGGAAAAGATATCACTTAAGGGGTCAAAGCCTGTTCCCCAATGGTATCTGCTGAAGCTTTTGCAAGAGGCATATATAACCCTCGGGTCCCAGCAAGTTTTCACCAAGGTGCTAGGACCCAGCGATCCATTTCGCCCCTTTGCATACCTTGTTTATTCGTGTAGCCTGCCTTTCAGATAATCAATATGCACTTGCTTAGCATTTCTTCCATTGGGTTATTACGGAATCAAACGAATCAAGATTTCTAGACTTTGACAGGTTCTTCTTATTTGCTTTCATGTTACTATAGACAACTATGCCTAGGGTTTTGAAGTTATATCACACTACATGTAGTCACTTACATGTATGCTTACTTGGCATATGTAAATCTTTAGGTATTTACAACACCATTGTTCACTGTATGATAAAAGTAAGAAAATTAATCGTAAGAAGAAGTTTATATTAGTTAAAGTTTGCTCTCTGTGTATGTATTGTTCTGTTCCAGTGATGTTCTTTGACTAAATCTGAAGGGAAAAGATACCACCTATGGGGTCAAAGCCTGTTCCCCAATGGTATCTGCTGAAGCTTTTGCAAGAGGCATATATACCCCTCGGGTCCCAGCAAGTTTTCACCAAGGTGGTAGGACCCAGCGATCCATTTCGCCCCTTTGCTTACCTTGTTTATTCGTGTAGCCAGCCCTCCAGATAATCAATATGCACTTGCTTAGCATTTTTTTTTCCATTGGGTTATTATGGAATCAAACTAATCAAGATTTCTAGACTTTGACAGGTTCTTCTTATCTGCTTTCATGTTACTATAGACAACTATGCCCAGGGTTTTGAAGTTATATCACACCACATGTAGTCACTTACATGTATGCTTACTTGGCATATGTAATTCTTTTGGTATTTACAACACCATTGTTCACTATATGATAAAAGTGAGAAAATTAATCGTAAGAAGAAGTTTATATTAGTTCAAGTTTGCTCTCTGTGTATGTATTGTTCTGTTCCAGTGATGTTCTTTGATTAAATCTGAAGGGAAAAGATATCACTTAAGGGGTCAAAGCCTGTTCCCCAATGGTATCTGCTGAAGCTTTTGCAAGAGGCATATATAACCCTCGGGTCCCAGCAAGTTTTCACCAAGGTGCTAGGACCCAGCGATCCATTTCGCCCCTTTGCATACCTTGTTTATTCGTGTAGCCTGCCTTTCAGATAATCAATATGCACTTGCTTAGCATTTCTTCCATTGGGTTATTACGGAATCAAACGAATCAAGATTTCTAGACTTTGACAGGTTCTTCTTATTTGCTTTCATGTTACTATAGACAACTATGCCTAGGGTTTTGAAGTTATATCACACTACATGTAGTCACTTACATGTATGCTTACTTGGCATATGTAAATATTTAGGTATTTACAACACCATTGTTCACTGTATGATAAAAGTGAGAAAATCAATCGTAAGAAGAAGTTTATATTAGTTAAAGTTTGCTCTCTGTGTATGTATTGTTCTGTTCCAGTGATGTTCTTTGACTAAATCTGAAGGGAAAAGATACCACCTATGGGGTCAAAGCCTGTTCCCCAATGGTATCTGCTGGAGCTTTTGCAAGAGGCATATATACCCCTCGGGTCCCAGCAAGTTTTCACCAAGGTGGTAGGACCCAGCGATCCATTTCGCCCCTTTGCTTACCTTGTTTATTCGTGTAGCCAGCCCTCCAGATAATCAATATGCACTTGCTTAGCATTTTTTTTTTCCATTGGGTTATTATGGAATCAAACTAATCAAGATTTCTAGACTTTGACAGGTTCTTCTTATTTGCTTTCATGTTACTATAGACAACTATGCCTAGGGTTTTGAAGTTCTATCACACCACATGTAGTCACTTACATGTATGCTTACTTGACATATGTAATTCTTTCGGTATTTACAACACCATTGTTCACTGTATGATAACAGTGAGAAAATTAATCGTAAGAAGAAGTTTATATTAGTTAAAGTTTGCTCTCTGTGTATGTATTGTTCTGTTCCAGTGATGTTCTTTGACTAAATCTGAAGGGAAAAGATACCACCTATGGGGTCAAAGCCTGTTCCCCAATGGTATCTGCTGAAGCTTTTGCAAGAGGCATATATACCCCTCGGGTCCCAGCAAGTTTTCACCAAGGTGGTAGGACCCAGCAATCCATTTCGCCCCTTTGCTTACCTTGTTTATTCGTGTAGCCAGCCCTCCAGATAATCAATATGCACTTGCTTAGCATTTTTTTTTCCATTGGGTTATTATGGAATCAAACTAATCAAGATTTCTAGACTTTGACAGGTTCTTCTTATCTGCTTTCATGTTACTATAGACAACTATGCCCAGGGTTTTGAAGTTATATCACACCACATGTAGTCACTTACATGTATGCTTACTTGGCATATGTAATTCTTTTGGTATTTACAACACCATTGTTCACTATATGATAAAAGTGAGAAAATTAATCGTAAGAAGAAGTTTATATTAGTTCAAGTTTGCTCTCTGTGTATGTATTGTTCTGTTCCAGTGATGTTCTTTGATTAAATCTGAAGGGAAAATATATCACTTAAGGGGTCAAAGCCTGTTCCCCAATGGTATCTGCTGAAGCTTTTGCAAGAGGCATATATAACCCTCGGGTCCCAGCAAGTTTTCACCAAGGTGCTAGGACCCAGCGATCCATTTCGCCCCTTTGCATACCTTGTTTATTCGTGTAGCCTGCCTTTCAGATAATCAATATGCACTTGCTTAGCATTTCTTCCATTGGGTTATTACGGAATCAAACGAATCAAGATTTCTAGACTTTGACAGGTTCTTCTTATTTGCTTTCATGTTACTATAGACAACTATGCCTAGGGTTTTGAAGTTCTATCACACCACATGTAGTCACTTACATGTATGCTTACTTGACATATGTAATTCTTTCGGTATTTACAACACCATTGTTCACTGTATGATAACAGTGAGAAAATTAATCGTAAGAAGAAGTTTATATTAGTTAAAGTTTGCTCTCTGTGTATGTATTGTTCTGTTCCAGTGATGTTCTTTGACTAAATCTGAAGGGAAAAGATACCACCTATGGGGTCAAAGCCTGTTCCCCAATGGTATCTGCTGAAGCTTTTGCAAGAGGCATATATACCCCTCGGGTCCCAGCAAGTTTTCACCAAGGTGGTAGGACCCAGCAATCCATTTCGCCCCTTTGCTTACCTTGTTTATTCGTGTAGCCAGCCCTCCAGATAATCAATATGCACTTGCTTAGCATTTTTTTTTTCCATTGGGTTATTATGGAATCAAACTAATCAAGATTTCTAGACTTTGACAGGTTCTTCTTATCTGCTTTCATGTTACTATAGACAACTATGCCCAGGGTTTTGAAGTTATATCACACCACATGTAGTCACTTACATGTATGCTTACTTGGCATATGTAATTCTTTTGGTATTTACAACACCATTGTTCACTATATGATAAAAGTGAGAAAATTAATCGTAAGAAGAAGTTTATATTAGTTCAAGTTTGCTCTCTGTGTATGTATTGTTCTGTTCCAGTGATGTTCTTTGATTAAATCTGAAGGGAAAAGATATCACTTAAGGGGTCAAAGCCTGTTCCCCAATGGTATCTGCTGAAGCTTTTGCAAGAGGCATATATAACCCTCGGGTCCCAGCAAGTTTTCACCAAGGTGCTAGGACCCAGCGATCCATTTCGCCCCTTTGCATACCTTGTTTATTCGTGTAGCCTGCCTTTCAGATAATCAATATGCACTTGCTTAGCATTTCTTCCATTGGGTTATTACGGAATCAAACGAATCAAGATTTCTAGACTTTGACAGGTTCTTCTTATTTGCTTTCATGTTACTATAGACAACTATGCCTAGGGTTTTGAAGTTATATCACACTACATGTAGTCACTTACATGTATGCTTACTTGGCATATGTAAATCTTTAGGTATTTACAACACCATTGTTCACTGTATGATAAAAGTAAGAAAATTAATCGTAAGAAGAAGTTTATATTAGTTAAAGTTTGCTCTCTGTGTATGTATTGTTCTGTTCCAGTGATGTTCTTTGACTAAATCTGAAGGGAAAAGATACCACCTATGGGGTCAAAGCCTGTTCCCCAATGGTATCTGCTGAAGCTTTTGCAAGAGGCATATATACCCCTCGGGTCCCAGCAAGTTTTCACCAAGGTGGTAGGACCCAGCGATCCATTTCGCCCCTTTGCTTACCTTGTTTATTCGTGTAGCCAGCCCTCCAGATAATCAATATGCACTTGCTTAGCATTTTTTTTCCATTGGGTTATTATGGAATCAAACTAATCAAGATTTCTAGACTTTGACAGGTTCTTCTTATCTGCTTTCATGTTACTATAGACAACTATGCCCAGGGTTTTGAAGTTATATCACACCACATGTAGTCACTTACATGTATGCTTACTTGGCATATGTAATTCTTTTGGTATTTACAACACCATTGTTCACTATATGATAAAAGTGAGAAAATTAATCGTAAGAAGAAGTTTATATTAGTTCAAGTTTGCTCTCTGTGTATGTATTGTTCTGTTCCAGTGATGTTCTTTGATTGAATCTGAAGGGAAAAGATATCACTTAAGGGGTCAAAGCCTGTTCCCCAATGGTATCTGCTGAAGCTTTTGCAAGAGGCATATATAACCCTCGGGTCCCAGCAAGTTTTCACCAAGGTGCTAGGACCCAGCGATCCATTTCGCCCCTTTGCATACCTTGTTTATTCGTGTAGCCTGCCTTTCAGATAATCAATATGCACTTGCTTAGCATTTCTTCCATTGGGTTATTACGGAATCAAACGAATCAAGATTTCTAGACTTTGACAGGTTCTTCTTATTTGCTTTCATGTTACTATAGACAACTATGCCTAGGGTTTTGAAGTTATATCACACTACATGTAGTCACTTACATGTATGCTTACTTGGCATATGTAAATCTTTAGGTATTTACAACACCATTGTTCACTGTATGATAAAAGTAAGAAAATTAATCGTAAGAAGAAGTTTATATTAGTTAAAGTTTGCTCTCTGTGTATGTATTGTTCTGTTCCAGTGATGTTCTTTGACTAAATCTGAAGGGAAAAGATACCACCTATGGGGTCAAAGCCTGTTCCCCAATGGTATCTGCTGAAGCTTTTGCAAGAGGCATATATACCCCTCGGGTCCCAGCAAGTTTTCACCAAGGTGGTAGGACCCAGCGATCCATTTCGCCCCTTTGCTTACCTTGTTTATTCGTGTAGCCAGCCCTCCAGATAATCAATATGCACTTGCTTAGCATTTTTTTTTCCATTGGGTTATTATGGAATCAAACTAATCAAGATTTCTAGACTTTGACAGGTTCTTCTTATCTGCTTTCATGTTACTATAGACAACTATGCCCAGGGTTTTGAAGTTATATCACACCACATGTAGTCACTTACATGTATGCTTACTTGGCATATGTAATTCTTTTGGTATTTACAACACCATTGTTCACTATATGATAAAAGTGAGAAAATTAATCGTAAGAAGAAGTTTATATTAGTTCAAGTTTGCTCTCTGTGTATGTATTGTTCTGTTCCAGTGATGTTCTTTGATTAAATCTGAAGGGAAAAGATATCACTTAAGGGGTCAAAGCCTGTTCCCCAATGGTATCTGCTGAAGCTTTTGCAAGAGGCATATATAACCCTCGGGTCCCAGCAAGTTTTCACCAAGGTGCTAGGACCCAGCGATCCATTTCGCCCCTTTGCATACCTTGTTTATTCGTGTAGCCTGCCTTTCAGATAATCAATATGCACTTGCTTAGCATTTCTTCCATTGGGTTATTACGGAATCAAACGAATCAAGATTTCTAGACTTTGACAGGTTCTTCTTATTTGCTTTCATGTTACTATAGACAACTATGCCTAGGGTTTTGAAGTTATATCACACTACATGTAGTCACTTACATGTATGCTTACTTGGCATATGTAAATCTTTAGGTATTTACAACACCATTGTTCACTGTATGATAAAAGTAAGAAAATTAATCGTAAGAAGAAGTTTATATTAGTTAAAGTTTGCTCTCTGTGTATGTATTGTTCTGTTCCAGTGATGTTCTTTGACTAAATCTGAAGGGAAAAGATACCACCTATGGGGTCAAAGCCTGTTCCCCAATGGTATCTGCTGAAGCTTTTGCAAGAGGCATATATACCCCTCGGGTCCCAGCAAGTTTTCACCAAGGTGGTAGGACCCAGCGATCCATTTCGCCCCTTTGCTTACCTTGTTTATTCGTGTAGCCAGCCCTCCAGATAATCAATATGCACTTGCTTAGCATTTTTTTTTCCATTGGGTTATTATGGAATCAAACTAATCAAGATTTCTAGACTTTGACAGGTTCTTCTTATCTGCTTTCATGTTACTATAGACAACTATGCCCAGGGTTTTGAAGTTATATCACACCACATGTAGTCACTTACATGTATGCTTACTTGGCATATGTAATTCTTTTGGTATTTACAACACCATTGTTCACTATATGATAAAAGTGAGAAAATTAATCGTAAGAAGAAGTTTATATTAGTTCAAGTTTGCTCTCTGTGTATGTATTGTTCTGTTCCAGTGATGTTCTTTGATTAAATCTGAAGGGAAAAGATATCACTTAAGGGGTCAAAGCCTGTTCCCCAATGGTATCTGCTGAAGCTTTTGCAAGAGGCATATATAACCCTCGGGTCCCAGCAAGTTTTCACCAAGGTGCTAGGACCCAGCGATCCATTTCGCCCCTTTGCATACCTTGTTTATTCGTGTAGCCTGCCTTTCAGATAATCAATATGCACTTGCTTAGCATTTCTTCCATTGGGTTATTACGGAATCAAACGAATCAAGATTTCTAGACTTTGACAGGTTCTTCTTATTTGCTTTCATGTTACTATAGACAACTATGCCTAGGGTTTTGAAGTTATATCACACTACATGTAGTCACTTACATGTATGCTTACTTGGCATATGTAAATATTTAGGTATTTACAACACCATTGTTCACTGTATGATAAAAGTGAGAAAATTAATCGTAAGAAGAAGTTTATATTAGTTAAAGTTTGCTCTCTGTGTATGTATTGTTCTGTTCCAGTGATGTTCTTTGACTAAATCTGAAGGGAAAAGATACCACCTATGGGGTCAAAGCCTGTTCCCCAATGGTATCTGCTGGAGCTTTTGCAAGAGGCATATATACCCCTCGGGTCCCAGCAAGTTTTCACCAAGGTGGTAGGACCCAGCGATCCATTTCGCCCCTTTGCTTACCTTGTTTATTCGTGTAGCCAGCCCTCCAGATAATCAATATGCACTTGCTTAGCATTTTTTTTTTTCCATTGGGTTATTATGGAATCAAACTAATCAAGATTTCTAGACTTTGACAGGTTCTTCTTATTTGCTTTCATGTTACTATAGACAACTATGCCTAGGGTTTTGAAGTTCTATCACACCACATGTAGTCACTTACATGTATGCTTACTTGACATATGTAATTCTTTCGGTATTTACAACACCATTGTTCACTGTATGATAACAGTGAGAAAATTAATCGTAAGAAGAAGTTTATATTAGTTAAAGTTTGCTCTCTGTGTATGTATTGTTCTGTTCCAGTGATGTTCTTTGACTAAATCTGAAGGGAAAAGATACCACCTATGGGGTCAAAGCCTGTTCCCCAATGGTATCTGCTGAAGCTTTTGCAAGAGGCATATATACCCCTCGGGTCCCAGCAAGTTTTCACCAAGGTGGTAGGACCCAGCAATCCATTTCGCCCCTTTGCTTACCTTGTTTATTCGTGTAGCCAGCCCTCCAGATAATCAATATGCACTTGCTTAGCATTTTTTTTTTCCATTGGGTTATTATGGAATCAAACTAATCAAGATTTCTAGACTTTGACAGGTTCTTCTTATCTGCTTTCATGTTACTATAGACAACTATGCCCAGGGTTTTGAAGTTATATCACACCACATGTAGTCACTTACATGTATGCTTACTTGGCATATGTAATTCTTTTGGTATTTACAACACCATTGTTCACTATATGATAAAAGTGAGAAAATTAATCGTAAGAAGAAGTTTATATTAGTTCAAGTTTGCTCTCTGTGTATGTATTGTTCTGTTCCAGTGATGTTCTTTGATTAAATCTGAAGGGAAAAGATATCACTTAAGGGGTCAAAGCCTGTTCCCCAATGGTATCTGCTGAAGCTTTTGCAAGAGGCATATATAACCCTCGGGTCCCAGCAAGTTTTCACCAAGGTGCTAGGACCCAGCGATCCATTTCGCCCCTTTGCATACCTTGTTTATTCGTGTAGCCTGCCTTTCAGATAATCAATATGCACTTGCTTAGCATTTCTTCCATTGGGTTATTACGGAATCAAACGAATCAAGATTTCTAGACTTTGACAGGTTCTTCTTATTTGCTTTCATGTTACTATAGACAACTATGCCTAGGGTTTTGAAGTTATATCACACTACATGTAGTCACTTACATGTATGCTTACTTGGCATATGTAAATCTTTAGGTATTTACAACACCATTGTTCACTGTATGATAAAAGTAAGAAAATTAATCGTAAGAAGAAGTTTATATTAGTTAAAGTTTGCTCTCTGTGTATGTATTGTTCTGTTCCAGTGATGTTCTTTGACTAAATCTGAAGGGAAAAGATACCACCTATGGGGTCAAAGCCTGTTCCCCAATGGTATCTGCTGAAGCTTTTGCAAGAGGCATATATACCCCTCGGGTCCCAGCAAGTTTTCACCAAGGTGGTAGGACCCAGCGATCCATTTCGCCCCTTTGCTTACCTTGTTTATTCGTGTAGCCAGCCCTCCAGATAATCAATATGCACTTGCTTAGCATTTTTTTTCCATTGGGTTATTATGGAATCAAACTAATCAAGATTTCGAGACTTTGACAGGTTCTTCTTATCTGCTTTCATGTTACTATAGACAACTATGCCCAGGGTTTTGAAGTTATATCACACCACATGTAGTCACTTACATGTATGCTTACTTGGCATATGTAATTCTTTTGGTATTTACAACACCATTGTTCACTATATGATAAAAGTGAGAAAATTAATCGTAAGAAGAAGTTTATATTAGTTCAAGTTTGCTCTCTGTGTATGTATTGTTCTGTTCCAGTGATGTTCTTTGATTAAATCTGAAGGGAAAAGATATCACTTAAGGGGTCAAAGCCTGTTCCCCAATGGTATCTGCTGAAGCTTTTGCAAGAGGCATATATAACCCTCGGGTCCCAGCAAGTTTTCACCAAGGTGCTAGGACCCAGCGATCCATTTCGCCCCTTTGCATACCTTGTTTATTCGTGTAGCCTGCCTTTCAGATAATCAATATGCACTTGCTTAGCATTTCTTCCATTGGGTTATTACGGAATCAAACGAATCAAGATTTCTAGACTTTGACAGGTTCTTCTTATTTGCTTTCATGTTACTATAGACAACTATGCCTAGGGTTTTGAAGTTATATCACACTACATGTAGTCACTTACATGTATGCTTACTTGGCATATGTAAATCTTTAGGTATTTACAACACCATTGTTCACTGTATGATAAAAGTAAGAAAATTAATCGTAAGAAGAAGTTTATATTAGTTAAAGTTTGCTCTCTGTGTATGTATTGTTCTGTTCCAGTGATGTTCTTTGACTAAATCTGAAGGGAAAAGATACCACCTATGGGGTCAAAGCCTGTTCCCCAATGGTATCTGCTGAAGCTTTTGCAAGAGGCATATATACCCCTCGGGTCCCAGCAAGTTTTCACCAAGGTGGTAGGACCCAGCGATCCATTTCGCCCCTTTGCTTACCTTGTTTATTCGTGTAGCCAGCCCTCCAGATAATCAATATGCACTTGCTTAGCATTTTTTTTTCCATTGGGTTATTATGGAATCAAACTAATCAAGATTTCTAGACTTTGACAGGTTCTTCTTATCTGCTTTCATGTTACTATAGACAACTATGCCCAGGGTTTTGAAGTTATATCACACCACATGTAGTCACTTACATGTATGCTTACTTGGCATATGTAATTCTTTTGGTATTTACAACACCATTGTTCACTATATGATAAAAGTGAGAAAATTAATCGTAAGAAGAAGTTTATATTAGTTCAAGTTTGCTCTCTGTGTATGTATTGTTCTGTTCCAGTGATGTTCTTTGATTAAATCTGAAGGGAAAAGATATCACTTAAGGGGTCAAAGCCTGTTCCCCAATGGTATCTGCTGAAGCTTTTGCAAGAGGCATATATACCCCTCGGGTCCCAGCAAGTTTTCACCAAGGTGGTAGGACCCAGCGATCCATTTCGCCCCTTTGCTTACCTTGTTTATTCGTGTAGCCAGCCCTCCAGATAATCAATATGCACTTGCTTAGCATTTTTTTTTCCATTGGGTTATTATGGAATCAAACTAATCAAGATTTCGAGACTTTGACAGGTTCTTCTTATCTGCTTTCATGTTACTATAGACAACTATGCCCAGGGTTTTGAAGTTATATCACACCACATGTAGTCACTTACATGTATGCTTACTTGGCATATGTAATTCTTTTGGTATTTACAACACCATTGTTCACTATATGATAAAAGTGAGAAAATTAATCGTAAGAAGAAGTTTATATTAGTTCAAGTTTGCTCTCTGTGTATGTATTGTTCTGTTCCAGTGATGTTCTTTGATTAAATCTGAAGGGAAAAGATATCACTTAAGGGGTCAAAGCCTGTTCCCCAATGGTATCTGCTGAAGCTTTTGCAAGAGGCATATATAACCCTCGGGTCCCAGCAAGTTTTCACCAAGGTGCTAGGACCCAGCGATCCATTTCGCCCCTTTGCATACCTTGTTTATTCGTGTAGCCTGCCTTTCAGATAATCAATATGCACTTGCTTAGCATTTCTTCCATTGGGTTATTACGGAATCAAACGAATCAAGATTTCTAGACTTTGACAGGTTCTTCTTATTTGCTTTCATGTTACTATAGACAACTATGCCTAGGGTTTTGAAGTTATATCACACTACATGTAGTCACTTACATGTATGCTTACTTGGCATATGTAAATCTTTAGGTATTTACAACACCATTGTTCACTGTATGATAAAAGTAAGAAAATTAATCGTAAGAAGAAGTTTATATTAGTTAAAGTTTGCTCTCTGTGTATGTATTGTTCTGTTCCAGTGATGTTCTTTGACTAAATCTGAAGGGAAAAGATACCACCTATGGGGTCAAAGCCTGTTCCCCAATGGTATCTGCTGAAGCTTTTGCAAGAGGCATATATACCCCTCGGGTCCCAGCAAGTTTTCACCAAGGTGGTAGGACCCAGCGATCCATTTCGCCCCTTTGCTTACCTTGTTTATTCGTGTAGCCAGCCCTCCAGATAATCAATATGCACTTGCTTAGCATTTTTTTTTCCATTGGGTTATTATGGAATCAAACTAATCAAGATTTCTAGACTTTGACAGGTTCTTCTTATCTGCTTTCATGTTACTATAGACAACTATGCCTAGGGTTATGAAGTTATATCACACCACATGTAGTCACTTACATGTATGCTTACTTGGCATATGTAATTCTTTTGGTATTTACAACACCATTGTTCACTATATGATAAAAGTGAGAAAATTAATCGTAAGAAGAAGTTTATATTAGTTCAAGTTTGCTCTCTGTGTATGTATTGTTCTGTTCCAGTGATGTTCTTTGATTAAATCTGAAGGGAAAAGATATCACTTAAGGGGTCAAAGCCTGTTCCCCAATGGTATCTGCTGAAGCTTTTGCAAGAGGCATATATAACCCTCGGGTCCCAGCAAGTTTTCACCAAGGTGCTAGGACCCAGCGATCCATTTCGCCCCTTTGCATACCTTGTTTATTCGTGTAGCCTGCCTTTCAGATAATCAATATGCACTTGCTTAGCATTTCTTCCATTGGGTTATTACGGAATCAAACGAATCAAGATTTCTAGACTTTGACAGGTTCTTCTTATTTGCTTTCATGTTACTATAGACAACTATGCCTAGGGTTTTGAAGTTATATCACACTACATGTAGTCACTTACATGTATGCTTACTTGGCATATGTAAATATTTAGGTATTTACAACACCATTGTTCACTGTATGATAAAAGTGAGAAAATCAATCGTAAGAAGAAGTTTATATTAGTTAAAGTTTGCTCTCTGTGTATGTATTGTTCTGTTCCAGTGATGTTCTTTGACTAAATCTGAAGGGAAAAGATACCACCTATGGGGTCAAAGCCTGTTCCCCAATGGTATCTGCTGGAGCTTTTGCAAGAGGCATATATACCCCTCGGGTCCCAGCAAGTTTTCACCAAGGTGGTAGGACCCAGCGATCCATTTCGCCCCTTTGCTTACCTTGTTTATTCGTGTAGCCAGCCCTCCAGATAATCAATATGCACTTGCTTAGCATTTTTTTTTTCCATTGGGTTATTATGGAATCAAACTAATCAAGATTTCTAGACTTTGACAGGTTCTTCTTATTTGCTTTCATGTTACTATAGACAACTATGCCTAGGGTTTTGAAGTTCTATCACACCACATGTAGTCACTTACATGTATGCTTACTTGACATATGTAATTCTTTCGGTATTTACAACACCATTGTTCACTGTATGATAACAGTGAGAAAATTAATCGTAAGAAGAAGTTTATATTAGTTAAAGTTTGCTCTCTGTGTATGTATTGTTCTGTTCCAGTGATGTTCTTTGACTAAATCTGAAGGGAAAAGATACCACCTATGGGGTCAAAGCCTGTTCCCCAATGGTATCTGCTGAAGCTTTTGCAAGAGGCATATATACCCCTCGGGTCCCAGCAAGTTTTCACCAAGGTGGTAGGACCCAGCAATCCATTTCGCCCCTTTGCTTACCTTGTTTATTCGTGTAGCCAGCCCTCCAGATAATCAATATGCACTTGCTTAGCATTTTTTTTTTCCATTGGGTTATTATGGAATCAAACTAATCAAGATTTCTAGACTTTGACAGGTTCTTCTTATCTGCTTTCATGTTACTATAGACAACTATGCCCAGGGTTTTGAAGTTATATCACACCACATGTAGTCACTTACATGTATGCTTACTTGGCATATGTAATTCTTTTGGTATTTACAACACCATTGTTCACTATATGATAAAAGTGAGAAAATTAATCGTAAGAAGAAGTTTATATTAGTTCAAGTTTGCTCTCTGTGTATGTATTGTTCTGTTCCAGTGATGTTCTTTGATTAAATCTGAAGGGAAAAGATATCACTTAAGGGGTCAAAGCCTGTTCCCCAATGGTATCTGCTGAAGCTTTTGCAAGAGGCATATATAACCCTCGGGTCCCAGCAAGTTTTCACCAAGGTGCTAGGACCCAGCGATCCATTTCGCCCCTTTGCATACCTTGTTTATTCGTGTAGCCTGCCTTTCAGATAATCAATATGCACTTGCTTAGCATTTCTTCCATTGGGTTATTACGGAATCAAACGAATCAAGATTTCTAGACTTTGACAGGTTCTTCTTATTTGCTTTCATGTTACTATAGACAACTATGCCTAGGGTTTTGAAGTTATATCACACTACATGTAGTCACTTACATGTATGCTTACTTGGCATATGTAAATCTTTAGGTATTTACAACACCATTGTTCACTGTATGATAAAAGTAAGAAAATTAATCGTAAGAAGAAGTTTATATTAGTTAAAGTTTGCTCTCTGTGTATGTATTGTTCTGTTCCAGTGATGTTCTTTGACTAAATCTGAAGGGAAAAGATACCACCTATGGGGTCAAAGCCTGTTCCCCAATGGTATCTGCTGAAGCTTTTGCAAGAGGCATATATACCCCTCGGGTCCCAGCAAGTTTTCACCAAGGTGGTAGGACCCAGCGATCCATTTCGCCCCTTTGCTTACCTTGTTTATTCGTGTAGCCAGCCCTCCAGATAATCAATATGCACTTGCTTAGCATTTTTTTTCCATTGGGTTATTATGGAATCAAACTAATCAAGATTTCGAGACTTTGACAGGTTCTTCTTATCTGCTTTCATGTTACTATAGACAACTATGCCCAGGGTTTTGAAGTTATATCACACCACATGTAGTCACTTACATGTATGCTTACTTGGCATATGTAATTCTTTTGGTATTTACAACACCATTGTTCACTATATGATAAAAGTGAGAAAATTAATCGTAAGAAGAAGTTTATATTAGTTCAAGTTTGCTCTCTGTGTATGTATTGTTCTGTTCCAGTGATGTTCTTTGATTAAATCTGAAGGGAAAAGATATCACTTAAGGGGTCAAAGCCTGTTCCCCAATGGTATCTGCTGAAGCTTTTGCAAGAGGCATATATAACCCTCGGGTCCCAGCAAGTTTTCACCAAGGTGCTAGGACCCAGCGATCCATTTCGCCCCTTTGCATACCTTGTTTATTCGTGTAGCCTGCCTTTCAGATAATCAATATGCACTTGCTTAGCATTTCTTCCATTGGGTTATTACGGAATCAAACGAATCAAGATTTCTAGACTTTGACAGGTTCTTCTTATTTGCTTTCATGTTACTATAGACAACTATGCCTAGGGTTTTGAAGTTATATCACACTACATGTAGTCACTTACATGTATGCTTACTTGGCATATGTAAATCTTTAGGTATTTACAACACCATTGTTCACTGTATGATAAAAGTAAGAAAATTAATCGTAAGAAGAAGTTTATATTAGTTAAAGTTTGCTCTCTGTGTATGTATTGTTCTGTTCCAGTGATGTTCTTTGACTAAATCTGAAGGGAAAAGATACCACCTATGGGGTCAAAGCCTGTTCCCCAATGGTATCTGCTGAAGCTTTTGCAAGAGGCATATATACCCCTCGGGTCCCAGCAAGTTTTCACCAAGGTGGTAGGACCCAGCGATCCATTTCGCCCCTTTGCTTACCTTGTTTATTCGTGTAGCCAGCCCTCCAGATAATCAATATGCACTTGCTTAGCATTTTTTTTTCCATTGGGTTATTATGGAATCAAACTAATCAAGATTTCTAGACTTTGACAGGTTCTTCTTATCTGCTTTCATGTTACTATAGACAACTATGCCCAGGGTTTTGAAGTTATATCACACCACATGTAGTCACTTACATGTATGCTTACTTGGCATATGTAATTCTTTTGGTATTTACAACACCATTGTTCACTATATGATAAAAGTGAGAAAATTAATCGTAAGAAGAAGTTTATATTAGTTCAAGTTTGCTCTCTGTGTATGTATTGTTCTGTTCCAGTGATGTTCTTTGATTAAATCTGAAGGGAAAAGATATCACTTAAGGGGTCAAAGCCTGTTCCCCAATGGTATCTGCTGAAGCTTTTGCAAGAGGCATATATACCCCTCGGGTCCCAGCAAGTTTTCACCAAGGTGGTAGGACCCAGCGATCCATTTCGCCCCTTTGCTTACCTTGTTTATTCGTGTAGCCAGCCCTCCAGATAATCAATATGCACTTGCTTAGCATTTTTTTTTCCATTGGGTTATTATGGAATCAAACTAATCAAGATTTCGAGACTTTGACAGGTTCTTCTTATCTGCTTTCATGTTACTATAGACAACTATGCCCAGGGTTTTGAAGTTATATCACACCACATGTAGTCACTTACATGTATGCTTACTTGGCATATGTAATTCTTTTGGTATTTACAACACCATTGTTCACTATATGATAAAAGTGAGAAAATTAATCGTAAGAAGAAGTTTATATTAGTTCAAGTTTGCTCTCTGTGTATGTATTGTTCTGTTCCAGTGATGTTCTTTGATTAAATCTGAAGGGAAAAGATATCACTTAAGGGGTCAAAGCCTGTTCCCCAATGGTATCTGCTGAAGCTTTTGCAAGAGGCATATATAACCCTCGGGTCCCAGCAAGTTTTCACCAAGGTGCTAGGACCCAGCGATCCATTTCGCCCCTTTGCATACCTTGTTTATTCGTGTAGCCTGCCTTTCAGATAATCAATATGCACTTGCTTAGCATTTCTTCCATTGGGTTATTACGGAATCAAACGAATCAAGATTTCTAGACTTTGACAGGTTCTTCTTATTTGCTTTCATGTTACTATAGACAACTATGCCTAGGGTTTTGAAGTTATATCACACTACATGTAGTCACTTACATGTATGCTTACTTGGCATATGTAAATCTTTAGGTATTTACAACACCATTGTTCACTGTATGATAAAAGTAAGAAAATTAATCGTAAGAAGAAGTTTATATTAGTTAAAGTTTGCTCTCTGTGTATGTATTGTTCTGTTCCAGTGATGTTCTTTGACTAAATCTGAAGGGAAAAGATACCACCTATGGGGTCAAAGCCTGTTCCCCAATGGTATCTGCTGAAGCTTTTGCAAGAGGCATATATACCCCTCGGGTCCCAGCAAGTTTTCACCAAGGTGGTAGGACCCAGCGATCCATTTCGCCCCTTTGCTTACCTTGTTTATTCGTGTAGCCAGCCCTCCAGATAATCAATATGCACTTGCTTAGCATTTTTTTTTCCATTGGGTTATTATGGAATCAAACTAATCAAGATTTCTAGACTTTGACAGGTTCTTCTTATCTGCTTTCATGTTACTATAGACAACTATGCCTAGGGTTTTGAAGTTATATCACACCACATGTAGTCACTTACATGTATGCTTACTTGGCATATGTAATTCTTTTGGTATTTACAACACCATTGTTCACTATATGATAAAAGTGAGAAAATTAATCGTAAGAAGAAGTTTATATTAGTTCAAGTTTGCTCTCTGTGTATGTATTGTTCTGTTCCAGTGATGTTCTTTGATTAAATCTGAAGGGAAAAGATATCACTTAAGGGGTCAAAGCCTGTTCCCCAATGGTATCTGCTGAAGCTTTTGCAAGAGGCATATATAACCCTCGGGTCCCAGCAAGTTTTCACCAAGGTGCTAGGACCCAGCGATCCATTTCGCCCCTTTGCATACCTTGTTTATTCGTGTAGCCTGCCTTTCAGATAATCAATATGCACTTGCTTAGCATTTCTTCCATTGGGTTATTACGGAATCAAACGAATCAAGATTTCTAGACTTTGACAGGTTCTTCTTATTTGCTTTCATGTTACTATAGACAACTATGCCTAGGGTTTTGAAGTTATATCACACTACATGTAGTCACTTACATGTATGCTTACTTGGCATATGTAAATATTTAGGTATTTACAACACCATTGTTCACTGTATGATAAAAGTGAGAAAATCAATCGTAAGAAGAAGTTTATATTAGTTAAAGTTTGCTCTCTGTGTATGTATTGTTCTGTTCCAGTGATGTTCTTTGACTAAATCTGAAGGGAAAAGATACCACCTATGGGGTCAAAGCCTGTTCCCCAATGGTATCTGCTGGAGCTTTTGCAAGAGGCATATATACCCCTCGGGTCCCAGCAAGTTTTCACCAAGGTGGTAGGACCCAGCGATCCATTTCGCCCCTTTGCTTACCTTGTTTATTCGTGTAGCCAGCCCTCCAGATAATCAATATGCACTTGCTTAGCATTTTTTTTTTCCATTGGGTTATTATGGAATCAAACTAATCAAGATTTCTAGACTTTGACAGGTTCTTCTTATTTGCTTTCATGTTACTATAGACAACTATGCCTAGGGTTTTGAAGTTCTATCACACCACATGTAGTCACTTACATGTATGCTTACTTGACATATGTAATTCTTTCGGTATTTACAACACCATTGTTCACTGTATGATAACAGTGAGAAAATTAATCGTAAGAAGAAGTTTATATTAGTTAAAGTTTGCTCTCTGTGTATGTATTGTTCTGTTCCAGTGATGTTCTTTGACTAAATCTGAAGGGAAAAGATACCACCTATGGGGTCAAAGCCTGTTCCCCAATGGTATCTGCTGAAGCTTTTGCAAGAGGCATATATACCCCTCGGGTCCCAGCAAGTTTTCACCAAGGTGGTAGGACCCAGCAATCCATTTCGCCCCTTTGCTTACCTTGTTTATTCGTGTAGCCAGCCCTCCAGATAATCAATATGCACTTGCTTAGCATTTTTTTTTTCCATTGGGTTATTATGGAATCAAACTAATCAAGATTTCTAGACTTTGACAGGTTCTTCTTATCTGCTTTCATGTTACTATAGACAACTATGCCCAGGGTTTTGAAGTTATATCACACCACATGTAGTCACTTACATGTATGCTTACTTGGCATATGTAATTCTTTTGGTATTTACAACACCATTGTTCACTATATGATAAAAGTGAGAAAATTAATCGTAAGAAGAAGTTTATATTAGTTCAAGTTTGCTCTCTGTGTATGTATTGTTCTGTTCCAGTGATGTTCTTTGATTAAATCTGAAGGGAAAATATATCACTTAAGGGGTCAAAGCCTGTTCCCCAATGGTATCTGCTGAAGCTTTTGCAAGAGGCATATATAACCCTCGGGTCCCAGCAAGTTTTCACCAAGGTGCTAGGACCCAGCGATCCATTTCGCCCCTTTGCATACCTTGTTTATTCGTGTAGCCTGCCTTTCAGATAATCAATATGCACTTGCTTAGCATTTCTTCCATTGGGTTATTACGGAATCAAACGAATCAAGATTTCTAGACTTTGACAGGTTCTTCTTATTTGCTTTCATGTTACTATAGACAACTATGCCTAGGGTTTTGAAGTTCTATCACACCACATGTAGTCACTTACATGTATGCTTACTTGACATATGTAATTCTTTCGGTATTTACAACACCATTGTTCACTGTATGATAACAGTGAGAAAATTAATCGTAAGAAGAAGTTTATATTAGTTAAAGTTTGCTCTCTGTGTATGTATTGTTCTGTTCCAGTGATGTTCTTTGACTAAATCTGAAGGGAAAAGATACCACCTATGGGGTCAAAGCCTGTTCCCCAATGGTATCTGCTGAAGCTTTTGCAAGAGGCATATATACCCCTCGGGTCCCAGCAAGTTTTCACCAAGGTGGTAGGACCCAGCAATCCATTTCGCCCCTTTGCTTACCTTGTTTATTCGTGTAGCCAGCCCTCCAGATAATCAATATGCACTTGCTTAGCATTTTTTTTTTCCATTGGGTTATTATGGAATCAAACTAATCAAGATTTCTAGACTTTGACAGGTTCTTCTTATCTGCTTTCATGTTACTATAGACAACTATGCCCAGGGTTTTGAAGTTATATCACACCACATGTAGTCACTTACATGTATGCTTACTTGGCATATATAATTCTTTTGGTATTTACAACACCATTGTTCACTATATGATAAAAGTGAGAAAATTAATCGTAAGAAGAAGTTTATATTAGTTCAAGTTTGCTCTCTGTGTATGTATTGTTCTGTTCCAGTGATGTTCTTTGATTAAATCTGAAGGGAAAAGATATCACTTAAGGGGTCAAAGCCTGTTCCCCAATGGTATCTGCTGAAGCTTTTGCAAGAGGCATATATAACCCTCGGGTCCCAGCAAGTTTTCACCAAGGTGCTAGGACCCAGCGATCCATTTCGCCCCTTTGCATACCTTGTTTATTCGTGTAGCCTGCCTTTCAGATAATCAATATGCACTTGCTTAGCATTTCTTCCATTGGGTTATTACGGAATCAAACGAATCAAGATTTCTAGACTTTGACAGGTTCTTCTTATTTGCTTTCATGTTACTATAGACAACTATGCCTAGGGTTTTGAAGTTATATCACACTACATGTAGTCACTTACATGTATGCTTACTTGGCATATGTAAATCTTTAGGTATTTACAACACCATTGTTCACTGTATGATAAAAGTAAGAAAATTAATCGTAAGAAGAAGTTTATATTAGTTAAAGTTTGCTCTCTGTGTATGTATTGTTCTGTTCCAGTGATGTTCTTTGACTAAATCTGAAGGGAAAAGATACCACCTATGGGGTCAAAGCCTGTTCCCCAATGGTATCTGCTGAAGCTTTTGCAAGAGGCATATATACCCCTCGGGTCCCAGCAAGTTTTCACCAAGGTGGTAGGACCCAGCGATCCATTTCGCCCCTTTGCTTACCTTGTTTATTCGTGTAGCCAGCCCTCCAGATAATCAATATGCACTTGCTTAGCATTTTTTTTCCATTGGGTTATTATGGAATCAAACTAATCAAGATTTCTAGACTTTGACAGGTTCTTCTTATCTGCTTTCATGTTACTATAGACAACTATGCCCAGGGTTTTGAAGTTATATCACACCACATGTAGTCACTTACATGTATGCTTACTTGGCATATGTAATTCTTTTGGTATTTACAACACCATTGTTCACTATATGATAAAAGTGAGAAAATTAATCGTAAGAAGAAGTTTATATTAGTTCAAGTTTGCTCTCTGTGTATGTATTGTTCTGTTCCAGTGATGTTCTTTGATTGAATCTGAAGGGAAAAGATATCACTTAAGGGGTCAAAGCCTGTTCCCCAATGGTATCTGCTGAAGCTTTTGCAAGAGGCATATATAACCCTCGGGTCCCAGCAAGTTTTCACCAAGGTGCTAGGACCCAGCGATCCATTTCGCCCCTTTGCATACCTTGTTTATTCGTGTAGCCTGCCTTTCAGATAATCAATATGCACTTGCTTAGCATTTCTTCCATTGGGTTATTACGGAATCAAACGAATCAAGATTTCTAGACTTTGACAGGTTCTTCTTATTTGCTTTCATGTTACTATAGACAACTATGCCTAGGGTTTTGAAGTTATATCACACTACATGTAGTCACTTACATGTATGCTTACTTGGCATATGTAAATCTTTAGGTATTTACAACACCATTGTTCACTGTATGATAAAAGTAAGAAAATTAATCGTAAGAAGAAGTTTATATTAGTTAAAGTTTGCTCTCTGTGTATGTATTGTTCTGTTCCAGTGATGTTCTTTGACTAAATCTGAAGGGAAAAGATACCACCTATGGGGTCAAAGCCTGTTCCCCAATGGTATCTGCTGAAGCTTTTGCAAGAGGCATATATACCCCTCGGGTCCCAGCAAGTTTTCACCAAGGTGGTAGGACCCAGCGATCCATTTCGCCCCTTTGCTTACCTTGTTTATTCGTGTAGCCAGCCCTCCAGATAATCAATATGCACTTGCTTAGCATTTTTTTTTCCATTGGGTTATTATGGAATCAAACTAATCAAGATTTCTAGACTTTGACAGGTTCTTCTTATCTGCTTTCATGTTACTATAGACAACTATGCCCAGGGTTTTGAAGTTATATCACACCACATGTAGTCACTTACATGTATGCTTACTTGGCATATGTAATTCTTTTGGTATTTACAACACCATTGTTCACTATATGATAAAAGTGAGAAAATTAATCGTAAGAAGAAGTTTATATTAGTTCAAGTTTGCTCTCTGTGTATGTATTGTTCTGTTCCAGTGATGTTCTTTGATTAAATCTGAAGGGAAAAGATATCACTTAAGGGGTCAAAGCCTGTTCCCCAATGGTATCTGCTGAAGCTTTTGCAAGAGGCATATATAACCCTCGGGTCCCAGCAAGTTTTCACCAAGGTGCTAGGACCCAGCGATCCATTTCGCCCCTTTGCATACCTTGTTTATTCGTGTAGCCTGCCTTTCAGATAATCAATATGCACTTGCTTAGCATTTCTTCCATTGGGTTATTACGGAATCAAACGAATCAAGATTTCTAGACTTTGACAGGTTCTTCTTATTTGCTTTCATGTTACTATAGACAACTATGCCTAGGGTTTTGAAGTTATATCACACTACATGTAGTCACTTACATGTATGCTTACTTGGCATATGTAAATATTTAGGTATTTACAACACCATTGTTCACTGTATGATAAAAGTGAGAAAATTAATCGTAAGAAGAAGTTTATATTAGTTAAAGTTTGCTCTCTGTGTATGTATTGTTCTGTTCCAGTGATGTTCTTTGACTAAATCTGAAGGGAAAAGATACCACCTATGGGGTCAAAGCCTGTTCCCCAATGGTATCTGCTGGAGCTTTTGCAAGAGGCATATATACCCCTCGGGTCCCAGCAAGTTTTCACCAAGGTGGTAGGACCCAGCGATCCATTTCGCCCCTTTGCTTACCTTGTTTATTCGTGTAGCCAGCCCTCCAGATAATCAATATGCACTTGCTTAGCATTTTTTTTTTCCATTGGGTTATTATGGAATCAAACTAATCAAGATTTCTAGACTTTGACAGGTTCTTCTTATTTGCTTTCATGTTACTATAGACAACTATGCCTAGGGTTTTGAAGTTCTATCACACCACATGTAGTCACTTACATGTATGCTTACTTGACATATGTAATTCTTTCGGTATTTACAACACCATTGTTCACTGTATGATAACAGTGAGAAAATTAATCGTAAGAAGAAGTTTATATTAGTTAAAGTTTGCTCTCTGTGTATGTATTGTTCTGTTCCAGTGATGTTCTTTGACTAAATCTGAAGGGAAAAGATACCACCTATGGGGTCAAAGCCTGTTCCCCAATGGTATCTGCTGAAGCTTTTGCAAGAGGCATATATACCCCTCGGGTCCCAGCAAGTTTTCACCAAGGTGGTAGGACCCAGCAATCCATTTCGCCCCTTTGCTTACCTTGTTTATTCGTGTAGCCAGCCCTCCAGATAATCAATATGCACTTGCTTAGCATTTTTTTTTTCCATTGGGTTATTATGGAATCAAACTAATCAAGATTTCTAGACTTTGACAGGTTCTTCTTATCTGCTTTCATGTTACTATAGACAACTATGCCCAGGGTTTTGAAGTTATATCACACCACATGTAGTCACTTACATGTATGCTTACTTGGCATATGTAATTCTTTTGGTATTTACAACACCATTGTTCACTATATGATAAAAGTGAGAAAATTAATCGTAAGAAGAAGTTTATATTAGTTCAAGTTTGCTCTCTGTGTATGTATTGTTCTGTTCCAGTGATGTTCTTTGATTAAATCTGAAGGGAAAAGATATCACTTAAGGGGTCAAAGCCTGTTCCCCAATGGTATCTGCTGAAGCTTTTGCAAGAGGCATATATAACCCTCGGGTCCCAGCAAGTTTTCACCAAGGTGCTAGGACCCAGCGATCCATTTCGCCCCTTTGCATACCTTGTTTATTCGTGTAGCCTGCCTTTCAGATAATCAATATGCACTTGCTTAGCATTTCTTCCATTGGGTTATTACGGAATCAAACGAATCAAGATTTCTAGACTTTGACAGGTTCTTCTTATTTGCTTTCATGTTACTATAGACAACTATGCCTAGGGTTTTGAAGTTATATCACACTACATGTAGTCACTTACATGTATGCTTACTTGGCATATGTAAATCTTTAGGTATTTACAACACCATTGTTCACTGTATGATAAAAGTAAGAAAATTAATCGTAAGAAGAAGTTTATATTAGTTAAAGTTTGCTCTCTGTGTATGTATTGTTCTGTTCCAGT
Organism: Scardinius erythrophthalmus; assembly: GCF_964197995.2. Classification (NCBI taxonomy): domain Eukaryota; kingdom Metazoa; phylum Chordata; class Actinopteri; order Cypriniformes; family Leuciscidae; genus Scardinius; species Scardinius erythrophthalmus. The sequence goes on along the minus strand of NC_138226.1, from coordinate 36,003,944 downwards.
GATGTTCTTTGACTAAATCTGAAGGGAAAAGATACCACCTATGGGGTCAAAGCCTGTTCCCCAATGGTATCTGCTGAAGCTTTTGCAAGAGGCATATATACCCCTCGGGTCCCAGCAAGTTTTCACCAAGGTGGTAGGACCCAGCGATCCATTTCGCCCCTTTGCTTACCTTGTTTATTCGTGTAGCCAGCCCTCCAGATAATCAATATGCACTTGCTTAGCATTTTTTTTCCATTGGGTTATTATGGAATCAAACTAATCAAGATTTCGAGACTTTGACAGGTTCTTCTTATCTGCTTTCATGTTACTATAGACAACTATGCCCAGGGTTTTGAAGTTATATCACACCACATGTAGTCACTTACATGTATGCTTACTTGGCATATGTAATTCTTTTGGTATTTACAACACCATTGTTCACTATATGATAAAAGTGAGAAAATTAATCGTAAGAAGAAGTTTATATTAGTTCAAGTTTGCTCTCTGTGTATGTATTGTTCTGTTCCAGTGATGTTCTTTGATTAAATCTGAAGGGAAAAGATATCACTTAAGGGGTCAAAGCCTGTTCCCCAATGGTATCTGCTGAAGCTTTTGCAAGAGGCATATATAACCCTCGGGTCCCAGCAAGTTTTCACCAAGGTGCTAGGACCCAGCGATCCATTTCGCCCCTTTGCATACCTTGTTTATTCGTGTAGCCTGCCTTTCAGATAATCAATATGCACTTGCTTAGCATTTCTTCCATTGGGTTATTACGGAATCAAACGAATCAAGATTTCTAGACTTTGACAGGTTCTTCTTATTTGCTTTCATGTTACTATAGACAACTATGCCTAGGGTTTTGAAGTTATATCACACTACATGTAGTCACTTACATGTATGCTTACTTGGCATATGTAAATCTTTAGGTATTTACAACACCATTGTTCACTGTATGATAAAAGTAAGAAAATTAATCGTAAGAAGAAGTTTATATTAGTTAAAGTTTGCTCTCTGTGTATGTATTGTTCTGTTCCAGTGATGTTCTTTGACTAAATCTGAAGGGAAAAGATACCACCTATGGGGTCAAAGCCTGTTCCCCAATGGTATCTGCTGAAGCTTTTGCAAGAGGCATATATACCCCTCGGGTCCCAGCAAGTTTTCACCAAGGTGGTAGGACCCAGCGATCCATTTCGCCCCTTTGCTTACCTTGTTTATTCGTGTAGCCAGCCCTCCAGATAATCAATATGCACTTGCTTAGCATTTTTTTTTCCATTGGGTTATTATGGAATCAAACTAATCAAGATTTCTAGACTTTGACAGGTTCTTCTTATCTGCTTTCATGTTACTATAGACAACTATGCCCAGGGTTTTGAAGTTATATCACACCACATGTAGTCACTTACATGTATGCTTACTTGGCATATGTAATTCTTTTGGTATTTACAACACCATTGTTCACTATATGATAAAAGTGAGAAAATTAATCGTAAGAAGAAGTTTATATTAGTTCAAGTTTGCTCTCTGTGTATGTATTGTTCTGTTCCAGTGATGTTCTTTGATTAAATCTGAAGGGAAAAGATATCACTTAAGGGGTCAAAGCCTGTTCCCCAATGGTATCTGCTGAAGCTTTTGCAAGAGGCATATATACCCCTCGGGTCCCAGCAAGTTTTCACCAAGGTGGTAGGACCCAGCGATCCATTTCGCCCCTTTGCTTACCTTGTTTATTCGTGTAGCCAGCCCTCCAGATAATCAATATGCACTTGCTTAGCATTTTTTTTTCCATTGGGTTATTATGGAATCAAACTAATCAAGATTTCGAGACTTTGACAGGTTCTTCTTATCTGCTTTCATGTTACTATAGACAACTATGCCCAGGGTTTTGAAGTTATATCACACCACATGTAGTCACTTACATGTATGCTTACTTGGCATATGTAATTCTTTTGGTATTTACAACACCATTGTTCACTATATGATAAAAGTGAGAAAATTAATCGTAAGAAGAAGTTTATATTAGTTCAAGTTTGCTCTCTGTGTATGTATTGTTCTGTTCCAGTGATGTTCTTTGATTAAATCTGAAGGGAAAAGATATCACTTAAGGGGTCAAAGCCTGTTCCCCAATGGTATCTGCTGAAGCTTTTGCAAGAGGCATATATAACCCTCGGGTCCCAGCAAGTTTTCACCAAGGTGCTAGGACCCAGCGATCCATTTCGCCCCTTTGCATACCTTGTTTATTCGTGTAGCCTGCCTTTCAGATAATCAATATGCACTTGCTTAGCATTTCTTCCATTGGGTTATTACGGAATCAAACGAATCAAGATTTCTAGACTTTGACAGGTTCTTCTTATTTGCTTTCATGTTACTATAGACAACTATGCCTAGGGTTTTGAAGTTATATCACACTACATGTAGTCACTTACATGTATGCTTACTTGGCATATGTAAATCTTTAGGTATTTACAACACCATTGTTCACTGTATGATAAAAGTAAGAAAATTAATCGTAAGAAGAAGTTTATATTAGTTAAAGTTTGCTCTCTGTGTATGTATTGTTCTGTTCCAGTGATGTTCTTTGACTAAATCTGAAGGGAAAAGATACCACCTATGGGGTCAAAGCCTGTTCCCCAATGGTATCTGCTGAAGCTTTTGCAAGAGGCATATATAACCCTCGGGTCCCAGCAAGTTTTCACCAAGGTGCTAGGACCCAGCGATCCATTTCGCCCCTTTGCATACCTTGTTTATTCGTGTAGCCTGCCTTTCAGATAATCAATATGCACTTGCTTAGCATTTCTTCCATTGGGTTATTACGGAATCAAACGAATCAAGATTTCTAGACTTTGACAGGTTCTTCTTATTTGCTTTCATGTTACTATAGACAACTATGCCTAGGGTTTTGAAGTTATATCACACTACATGTAGTCACTTACATGTATGCTTACTTGGCATATGTAAATATTTAGGTATTTACAACACCATTGTTCACTGTATGATAAAAGTGAGAAAATTAATCGTAAGAAGAAGTTTATATTAGTTAAAGTTTGCTCTCTGTGTATGTATTGTTCTGTTCCAGTGATGTTCTTTGACTAAATCTGAAGGGAAAAGATACCACCTATGGGGTCAAAGCCTGTTCCCCAATGGTATCTGCTGGAGCTTTTGCAAGAGGCATATATACCCCTCGGGTCCCAGCAAGTTTTCACCAAGGTGGTAGGACCCAGCGATCCATTTCGCCCCTTTGCTTACCTTGTTTATTCGTGTAGCCAGCCCTCCAGATAATCAATATGCACTTGCTTAGCATTTTTTTTTTCCATTGGGTTATTATGGAATCAAACTAATCAAGATTTCTAGACTTTGACAGGTTCTTCTTATTTGCTTTCATGTTACTATAGACAACTATGCCTAGGGTTTTGAAGTTCTATCACACCACATGTAGTCACTTACATGTATGCTTACTTGACATATGTAATTCTTTCGGTATTTACAACACCATTGTTCACTGTATGATAACAGTGAGAAAATTAATCGTAAGAAGAAGTTTATATTAGTTAAAGTTTGCTCTCTGTGTATGTATTGTTCTGTTCCAGTGATGTTCTTTGACTAATCTGAAGGGAAAAGATACCACCTATGGGGTCAAAGCCTGTTCCCCAATGGTATCTGCTGAAGCTTTTGCAAGAGGCATATATACCCCTCGGGTCCCAGCAAGTTTTCACCAAGGTGGTAGGACCCAGCAATCCATTTCGCCCCTTTGCTTACCTTGTTTATTCGTGTAGCCAGCCCTCCAGATAATCAATATGCACTTGCTTAGCATTTTTTTTTCCATTGGGTTATTATGGAATCAAACTAATCAAGATTTCTAGACTTTGACAGGTTCTTCTTATCTGCTTTCATGTTACTATAGACAACTATGCCCAGGGTTTTGAAGTTATATCACACCACATGTAGTCACTTACATGTATGCTTACTTGGCATATGTAATTCTTTTGGTATTTACAACACCATTGTTCACTATATGATAAAAGTGAGAAAATTAATCGTAAGAAGAAGTTTATATTAGTTCAAGTTTGCTCTCTGTGTATGTATTGTTCTGTTCCAGTGATGTTCTTTGATTAAATCTGAAGGGAAAAGATATCACTTAAGGGGTCAAAGCCTGTTCCCCAATGGTATCTGCTGAAGCTTTTGCAAGAGGCATATATAACCCTCGGGTCCCAGCAAGTTTTCACCAAGGTGCTAGGACCCAGCGATCCATTTCGCCCCTTTGCATACCTTGTTTATTCGTGTAGCCTGCCTTTCAGATAATCAATATGCACTTGCTTAGCATTTCTTCCATTGGGTTATTACGGAATCAAACGAATCAAGATTTCTAGACTTTGACAGGTTCTTCTTATTTGCTTTCATGTTACTATAGACAACTATGCCTAGGGTTTTGAAGTTATATCACACTACATGTAGTCACTTACATGTATGCTTACTTGGCATATGTAAATCTTTAGGTATTTACAACACCATTGTTCACTGTATGATAAAAGTAAGAAAATTAATCGTAAGAAGAAGTTTATATTAGTTAAAGTTTGCTCTCTGTGTATGTATTGTTCTGTTCCAGTGATGTTCTTTGACTAAATCTGAAGGGAAAAGATACCACCTATGGGGTCAAAGCCTGTTCCCCAATGGTATCTGCTGAAGCTTTTGCAAGAGGCATATATACCCCTCGGGTCCCAGCAAGTTTTCACCAAGGTGGTAGGACCCAGCGATCCATTTCGCCCCTTTGCTTACCTTGTTTATTCGTGTAGCCAGCCCTCCAGATAATCAATATGCACTTGCTTAGCATTTTTTTTTTTCCATTGGGTTATTACAGAATCAAACTAATCAAGATTTCTAGACTTTGACAGGTTCTTCTTATTTGCTTTCATGTTACTATAGACAACTATGCCTAGGGTTTTGAAGTTCTATCACACCACATGTAGTCACTTACATGTATGCTTACTTGACATATGTAATTCTTTCGGTATTTACAACACCATTGTTCACTGTATGATAACAGTGAGAAAATTAATCGTAAGAAGAAGTTTATATTAGTTAAAGTTTGCTCTCTGTGTATGTATTGTTCTGTTCCAGTGATGTTCTTTGACTAAATCTGAAGGGAAAAGATACCACCTATGGGGTCAAAGCCTGTTCCCCAATGGTATCTGCTGAAGCTTTTGCAAGAGGCATATATACCCCTCGGGTCCCAGCAAGTTTTCACCAAGGTGGTAGGACCCAGCAATCCATTTCGCCCCTTTGCTTACCTTGTTTATTCGTGTAGCCAGCCCTCCAGATAATCAATATGCACTTGCTTAGCATTTTTTTTTCCATTGGGTTATTATGGAATCAAACTAATCAAGATTTCTAGACTTTGACAGGTTCTTCTTATCTGCTTTCATGTTACTATAGACAACTATGCCCAGGGTTTTGAAGTTATATCACACCACATGTAGTCACTTACATGTATGCTTACTTGGCATATGTAATTCTTTTGGTATTTACAACACCATTGTTCACTATATGATAAAAGTGAGAAAATTAATCGTAAGAAGAAGTTTATATTAGTTCAAGTTTGCTCTCTGTGTATGTATTGTTCTGTTCCAGTGATGTTCTTTGATTAAATCTGAAGGGAAAAGATATCACTTAAGGGGTCAAAGCCTGTTCCCCAATGGTATCTGCTGAAGCTTTTGCAAGAGGCATATATAACCCTCGGGTCCCAGCAAGTTTTCACCAAGGTGCTAGGACCCAGCGATCCATTTCGCCCCTTTGCATACCTTGTTTATTCGTGTAGCCTGCCTTTCAGATAATCAATATGCACTTGCTTAGCATTTCTTCCATTGGGTTATTACGGAATCAAACGAATCAAGATTTCTAGACTTTGACAGGTTCTTCTTATTTGCTTTCATGTTACTATAGACAACTATGCCTAGGGTTTTGAAGTTATATCACACTACATGTAGTCACTTACATGTATGCTTACTTGGCATATGTAAATCTTTAGGTATTTAGAACACCATTGTTCACTGTATGATAAAAGTAAGAAAATTAATCGTAAGAAGAAGTTTATATTAGTTAAAGTTTGCTCTCTGTGTATGTATTGTTCTGTTCCAGTGATGTTCTTTGACTAAATCTGAAGGGAAAAGATACCACCTATGGGGTCAAAGCCTGTTCCCCAATGGTATCTGCTGAAGCTTTTGCAAGAGGCATATATACCCCTCGGGTCCCAGCAAGTTTTCACCAAGGTGGTAGGACCCAGCGATCCATTTCGCCCCTTTGCTTACCTTGTTTATTCGTGTAGCCAGCCCTCCAGATAATCAATATGCACTTGCTTAGCATTTTTTTTCCATTGGGTTATTATGGAATCAAACTAATCAAGATTTCTAGACTTTGACAGGTTCTTCTTATCTGCTTTCATGTTACTATAGACAACTATGCCCAGGGTTTTTAAGTTATATCACACCACATGTAGTCACTTACATGTATGCTTACTTGGCATATGTAATTCTTTTGGTATTTACAACACCATTGTTCACTATATGATAAAAGTGAGAAAATTAATCGTAAGAAGAAGTTTATATTAGTTCAAGTTTGCTCTCTATGTATTGTTCTGTTCCAGTGATGTTCTTTGATTGAATCTGAAGGGAAAAGATATCACTTAAGGGGTCAAAGCCTGTTCCCCAATGGTATCTGCTGAAGCTTTTGCAAGAGGCATATATAACCCTCGGGTCCCAGCAAGTTTTCACCAAGGTGCTAGGACCCAGCGATCCATTTCGCCCCTTTGCATACCTTGTTTATTCGTGTAGCCTGCCTTTCAGATAATCAATATGCACTTGCTTAGCATTTCTTCCATTGGGTTATTACGGAATCAAACGAATCAAGATTTCTAGACTTTGACAGGTTCTTCTTATTTGCTTTCATGTTACTATAGACAACTATGCCTAGGGTTTTGAAGTTATATCACACTACATGTAGTCACTTACATGTATGCTTACTTGGCATATGTAAATCTTTAGGTATTTACAACACCATTGTTCACTGTATGATAAAAGTAAGAAAATTAATCGTAAGAAGAAGTTTATATTAGTTAAAGTTTGCTCTCTGTGTATGTATTGTTCTGTTCCAGTGATGTTCTTTGACTAAATCTGAAGGGAAAAGATACCACCTATGGGGTCAAAGCCTGTTCCCCAATGGTATCTGCTGAAGCTTTTGCAAGAGGCATATATACCCCTCGGGTCCCAGCAAGTTTTCACCAAGGTGGTAGGACCCAGCGATCCATTTCGCCCCTTTGCTTACCTTGTTTATTCGTGTAGCCAGCCCTCCAGATAATCAATATGCACTTGCTTAGCATTTTTTTTTCCATTGGGTTATTATGGAATCAAACTAATCAAGATTTCTAGACTTTGACAGGTTCTTCTTATCTGCTTTCATGTTACTATAGACAACTATGCCCAGGGTTTTGAAGTTATATCACACCACATGTAGTCACTTACATGTATGCTTACTTGGCATATGTAATTATTTTGGTATTTACAACACCATTGTTCACTATATGATAAAAGTGAGAAAATTAATCGTAAGAAGAAGTTTATATTAGTTAAAGTTTGCTCTCTGTGTATGTATTGTTCTGTTCCAGTGATGTTCTTTGACTAAATCTGAAGGGAAAAGATACCACCTATGGGGTCAAAGCCTGTTCCCCAATGGTATCTGCTGAAGCTTTTGCAAGAGGCATATATACCCCTCGGGTCCCAGCAAGTTTTCACCAAGGTGGTAGGACCCAGCGATCCATTTCGCCCCTTTGCTTACCTTGTTTATTCGTGTAGCCAGCCCTCCAGATAATCAATATGCACTTGCTTAGCATTTTTTTTTTTCCATTGGGTTATTACAGAATCAAACTAATCAAGATTTCTAGACTTTGACAGGTTCTTCTTATTTGCTTTCATGTTACTATAGACAACTATGCCTAGGGTTTTGAAGTTCTATCACACCACATGTAGTCACTTACATGTATGCTTACTTGACATATGTAATTCTTTCGGTATTTACAACACCATTGTTCACTGTATGATAACAGTGAGAAAATTAATCGTAAGAAGAAGTTTATATTAGTTAAAGTTTGCTCTCTGTGTATGTATTGTTCTGTTCCAGTGATGTTCTTTGACTAAATCTGAAGGGAAAAGATACCACCTATGGGGTCAAAGCCTGTTCCCCAATGGTATCTGCTGAAGCTTTTGCAAGAGGCATATATACCCCTCGGGTCCCAGCAAGTTTTCACCAAGGTGGTAGGACCCAGCAATCCATTTCGCCCCTTTGCTTACCTTGTTTATTCGTGTAGCCAGCCCTCCAGATAATCAATATGCACTTGCTTAGCATTTTTTTTTCCATTGGGTTATTATGGAATCAAACTAATCAAGATTTCTAGACTTTGACAGGTTCTTCTTATCTGCTTTCATGTTACTATAGACAACTATGCCCAGGGTTTTGAAGTTATATCACACCACATGTAGTCACTTACATGTATGCTTACTTGGCATATGTAATTCTTTTGGTATTTACAACACCATTGTTCACTATATGATAAAAGTGAGAAAATTAATCGTAAGAAGAAGTTTATATTAGTTCAAGTTTGCTCTCTGTGTATGTATTGTTCTGTTCCAGTGATGTTCTTTGATTAAATCTGAAGGGAAAAGATATCACTTAAGGGGTCAAAGCCTGTTCCCCAATGGTATCTGCTGAAGCTTTTGCAAGAGGCATATATAACCCTCGGGTCCCAGCAAGTTTTCACCAAGGTGCTAGGACCCAGCGATCCATTTCGCCCCTTTGCATACCTTGTTTATTCGTGTAGCCTGCCTTTCAGATAATCAATATGCACTTGCTTAGCATTTCTTCCATTGGGTTATTACGGAATCAAACGAATCAAGATTTCTAGACTTTGACAGGTTCTTCTTATTTGCTTTCATGTTACTATAGACAACTATGCCTAGGGTTTTGAAGTTATATCACACTACATGTAGTCACTTACATGTATGCTTACTTGGCATATGTAAATCTTTAGGTATTTAGAACACCATTGTTCACTGTATGATAAAAGTAAGAAAATTAATCGTAAGAAGAAGTTTATATTAGTTAAAGTTTGCTCTCTGTGTATGTATTGTTCTGTTCCAATGATGTTCTTTGACTAAATCTGAAGGGAAAAGATACCACCTATGGGGTCAAAGCCTGTTCCCCAATGGTATCTGCTGAAGCTTTTGCAAGAGGCATATATACCCCTCGGGTCCCAGCAAGTTTTCACCAAGGTGGTAGGACCCAGCGATCCATTTCGCCCCTTTGCTTACCTTGTTTATTCGTGTAGCCAGCCCTCCAGATAATCAATATGCACTTGCTTAGCATTTTTTTTCCATTGGGTTATTATGGAATCAAACTAATCAAGATTTCTAGACTTTGACAGGTTCTTCTTATCTGCTTTCATGTTACTATAGACAACTATGCCCAGGGTTTTTAAGTTATATCACACCACATGTAGTCACTTACATGTATGCTTACTTGGCATATGTAATTCTTTTGGTATTTACAACACCATTGTTCACTATATGATAAAAGTGAGAAAATTAATCGTAAGAAGAAGTTTATATTAGTTCAAGTTTGCTCTCTGTGTATGTATTGTTCTGTTCCAGTGATGTTCTTTGATTGAATCTGAAGGGAAAAGATATCACTTAAGGGGTCAAAGCCTGTTCCCCAATGGTATCTGCTGAAGCTTTTGCAAGAGGCATATATAACCCTCGGGTCCCAGCAAGTTTTCACCAAGGTGCTAGGACCCAGCGATCCATTTCGCCCCTTTGCATACCTTGTTTATTCGTGTAGCCTGCCTTTCAGATAATCAATATGCACTTGCTTAGCATTTCTTCCATTGGGTTATTACGGAATCAAACGAATCAAGATTTCTAGACTTTGACAGGTTCTTCTTATTTGCTTTCATGTTACTATAGACAACTATGCCTAGGGTTTTGAAGTTATATCACACTACATGTAGTCACTTACATGTATGCTTACTTGGCATATGTAAATCTTTAGGTATTTACAACACCATTGTTCACTGTATGATAAAAGTAAGAAAATTAATCGTAAGAAGAAGTTTATATTAGTTAAAGTTTGCTCTCTGTGTATGTATTGTTCTGTTCCAGTGATGTTCTTTGACTAAATCTGAAGGGAAAAGATACCACCTATGGGGTCAAAGCCTGTTCCCCAATGGTATCTGCTGAAGCTTTTGCAAGAGGCATATATACCCCTCGGGTCCCAGCAAGTTTTCACCAAGGTGGTAGGACCCAGCGATCCATTTCGCCCCTTTGCTTACCTTGTTTATTCGTGTAGCCAGCCCTCCAGATAATCAATATGCACTTGCTTAGCATTTTTTTTTCCATTGGGTTATTATGGAATCAAACTAATCAAGATTTCTAGACTTTGACAGGTTCTTCTTATCTGCTTTCATGTTACTATAGACAACTATGCCCAGGGTTTTGAAGTTATATCACACCACATGTAGTCACTTACATGTATGCTTACTTGGCATATGTAATTATTTTGGTATTTACAACACCATTGTTCACTATATGATAAAAGTGAGAAAATTAATCGTAAGAAGAAGTTTATATTAGTTCAAGTTTGCTCTCTGTGTATGTATTGTTCTGTTCCAGTGATGTTCTTTGATTAAATCTGAAGGGAAAAGATATCACTTAAGGGGTCAAAGCCTGTTCCCCAATGGTATCTGCTGAAGCTTTTGCAAGAGGCATATATAACCCTCGGGTCCCAGCAAGTTTTCACCAAGGTGCTAGGACCCAGCGATCCATTTCGCCCCTTTGCATACCTTGTTTATTCGTGTAGCCTGCCTTTCAGATAATCAATATGCACTTGCTTAGCATTTCTTCCATTGGGTTATTACGGAATCAAACGAATCAAGATTTCTAGACTTTGACAGGTTCTTCTTATTTGCTTTCATGTTACTATAGACAACTATGCCTAGGGTTTTGAAGTTATATCACACTACATGTAGTCACTTACATGTATGCTTACTTGGCATATGTAAATATTTAGGTATTTACAACACCATTGTTCACTGTATGATAAAAGTGAGAAAATCAATCGTAAGAAGAAGTTTATATTAGTTAAAGTTTGCTCTCTGTGTATGTATTGTTCTGTTCCAGTGATGTTCTTTGACTAAATCTGAAGGGAAAAGATACCACCTATGGGGTCAAAGCCTGTTCCCCAATGGTATCTGCTGGAGCTTTTGCAAGAGGCATATATACCCCTCGGGTCCCAGCAAGTTTTCACCAAGGTGGTAGGACCCAGCGATCCATTTCGCCCCTTTGCTTACCTTGTTTATTCGTGTAGCCAGCCCTCCAGATAATCAATATGCACTTGCTTAGCATTTTTTTTTTCCATTGGGTTATTATGGAATCAAACTAATCAAGATTTCTAGACTTTGACAGGTTCTTCTTATTTGCTTTCATGTTACTATAGACAACTATGCCTAGGGTTTTGAAGTTCTATCACACCACATGTAGTCACTTACATGTATGCTTACTTGACATATGTAATTCTTTCGGTATTTACAACACCATTGTTCACTGTATGATAACAGTGAGAAAATTAATCGTAAGAAGAAGTTTATATTAGTTAAAGTTTGCTCTCTGTGTATGTATTGTTCTGTTCCAGTGATGTTCTTTGACTAAATCTGAAGGGAAAAGATACCACCTATGGGGTCAAAGCCTGTTCCCCAATGGTATCTGCTGAAGCTTTTGCAAGAGGCATATATACCCCTCGGGTCCCAGCAAGTTTTCACCAAGGTGGTAGGACCCAGCAATCCATTTCGCCCCTTTGCTTACCTTGTTTATTCGTGTAGCCAGCCCTCCAGATAATCAATATGCACTTGCTTAGCATTTTTTTTTTCCATTGGGTTATTATGGAATCAAACTAATCAAGATTTCTAGACTTTGACAGGTTCTTCTTATCTGCTTTCATGTTACTATAGACAACTATGCCCAGGGTTTTGAAGTTATATCACACCACATGTAGTCACTTACATGTATGCTTACTTGGCATATGTAATTCTTTTGGTATTTACAACACCATTGTTCACTATATGATAAAAGTGAGAAAATTAATCGTAAGAAGAAGTTTATATTAGTTCAAGTTTGCTCTCTGTGTATGTATTGTTCTGTTCCAGTGATGTTCTTTGATTAAATCTGAAGGGAAAAGATATCACTTAAGGGGTCAAAGCCTGTTCCCCAATGGTATCTGCTGAAGCTTTTGCAAGAGGCATATATAACCCTCGGGTCCCAGCAAGTTTTCACCAAGGTGCTAGGACCCAGCGATCCATTTCGCCCCTTTGCATACCTTGTTTATTCGTGTAGCCTGCCTTTCAGATAATCAATATGCACTTGCTTAGCATTTCTTCCATTGGGTTATTACGGAATCAAACGAATCAAGATTTCTAGACTTTGACAGGTTCTTCTTATTTGCTTTCATGTTACTATAGACAACTATGCCTAGGGTTTTGAAGTTATATCACACTACATGTAGTCACTTACATGTATGCTTACTTGGCATATGTAAATCTTTAGGTATTTACAACACCATTGTTCACTGTATGATAAAAGTAAGAAAATTAATCGTAAGAAGAAGTTTATATTAGTTAAAGTTTGCTCTCTGTGTATGTATTGTTCTGTTCCAGTGATGTTCTTTGACTAAATCTGAAGGGAAAAGATACCACCTATGGGGTCAAAGCCTGTTCCCCAATGGTATCTGCTGAAGCTTTTGCAAGAGGCATATATACCCCTCGGGTCCCAGCAAGTTTTCACCAAGGTGGTAGGACCCAGCGATCCATTTCGCCCCTTTGCTTACCTTGTTTATTCGTGTAGCCAGCCCTCCAGATAATCAATATGCACTTGCTTAGCATTTTTTTTTTCCATTGGGTTATTATGGAATCAAACTAATCAAGATTTCTAGACTTTGACAGGTTCTTCTTATTTGCTTTCATGTTACTATAGACAACTATACCTAGGGTTTTGAAGTTCTATCACACCACATGTAGTCACTTACATGTATGCTTACTTGGCATATGTAATTCTTTTGGTATTTACAACACCATTGTTCACTATATGATAAAAGTGAGAAAATTAATCGTAAGAAGAAGTTTATATTAGTTAAAGTTTGCTCTCTGTGTATGTATTGTTCTGTTCCAGTGATGTTCTTTGATTAAATCTGAAGGGAAAAGATATCACCTAAGGGGTCAAAGCCTGTTCCCCAATGGTATCTGCTGAAGCTTTTGCAAGAGGCATATATAACCCTCGGGTCCCAGCAAGTTTTCACCAAGGTGGTAGGACCCAGCGATCCATTTCGCGCCTTTGCTTACCTTGTTTATTCGTGTAGCCAGCCCTCCAGATAATCAATATGCACTTGCTTAGCATTTTTTCCATTGGGTTATTATGGAATCAAACTAATCAAGAGTTCTAGACTTTGACAGGTTCTTCTTATTTGCTTTCATGTTACTATAGACAACTATGCCTAGGGTTTTGAAGTTATATCACACCGCATGTAGTCACTTACATGTATGCTTACTTGGCATATGTAATTCTTTAGTTATTTACAACACCATTGTTCACTATATGATAAAAGTGAGAAAATTAATCGTAAGAAGAAGTTTATATCAGTTCAAGTTTGCTCTCTGTGTATGTATTGTTCTGTTCCAGTGATGTTCTTTGATTAAATCTGAAGGGAAAAGATATCACCTATGGGGTCAAAGCCTGTCACCAATGGTATCTGCTGAAGCTTTTGCAAGAGGCATATATACCCCTTGGGTCCCAGCAAGTTTTCACCAAGGCGGTAGGACCCAGCGATCCATTTCGCCCCTTTGCATACCTTGTTTATTCGTGTAGCCTGCCTTCCAGATAATCAGTATGCACTTGCTTAGCATTTCTTCCATTGAGTTGTTACGGAATCAAACGAATCAAGAGTTCTAGACTTTGACAGGTTCTTCTTATTTGCTGTCATGTTACTATAGACAACTATGCCTAGGGTCTTGAAGTTCTATCACACCACATGTAGTCACTTACATGTATGCTTACTTGGCATATGTAATTCTTTAGGTATTTACAACACCATTGTTCACTATATGATAAAAGTGAGAAAATTAATCGTGAGAAGAAGTTTATATTAGTTCAAGTTTGCTCTCTGTGTATGTATTGTTCTGTTCCAGTGATGTTCTTTGACTACATCTGAAGGGAAAATATATCACCTATGGGGTCAAAGCCTGTTCCCCAATGGTATCTGCTGAAGCTTTTGCAAGAGGCATTTATAACCCTCGGGTCCCAGCAAGTTTTCACCAAGGTGGTAGGACCCAGCGGTCCATTTCGCCCCTTTGCATACCTTGTTTATTCGTGTAGCCTGCCTTCCAGATAATCAATATGCACTTGCTTAGCATTTCTTCCATTGGGTTATTACGGAATCAAACGAATAAAGATTTCTAGACTTTGACAGGTTCTTCTTATCTGCTTTCATGTTACTATAGACAACTATGCCTAGGGTTTTGAAGTTATATCACACCACATGTAGTCACTTACATGTATGCTTACTTGGCATATGTAATTCTTTTGGTATTTACAACACCATTGTTCACTATATGATAAAAGTGAGAAAATGAATCGTAAGAAGAAGTTTATATCAGTTCAAGTTTGCTCTCTGTGTATGTATTGTTCTGTTCCAGTGATGTTCTTTGATTAAATCTGAAGGGAAAAGATATCACCTATGGGGTCAAAGCCTGTTCCCCAATGGTATCAGCTGAAGCTTTTGCAAGAGGTATATATACCCCTCGGGTCCCAGCAAGTTTTCACCAAGGCGGTAGGACCCAGCGATCCTTTTCGCCCCTTTGCATACCTTGTTTATTCGTGTAGCCTGCCTTCCAGATAATCAGTATGCACTTGCTTAGCATTTCTTCCATTGAGTTGTTACGGAATCAAACGAATCAAGAGTTCTAGACTTTGACAGGTTCTTCTTATTTGCTTTCATGTTACTATAGACAACTATGCCTAGGGTCTTGAAGTTCTATCACACCACATGTAGTCACTTACATGTATGCTTACTTGGCATATGTAACTCTTTAGGTATTTACAACACCACTGGTCACTGTATGATAAAATTGTGAAAATTAATCGTAAGAAGTTTATATTAGTTCAAGTTTGCTCTGTGTGGATGTATTGTTCTGTTCCAGTGATGTTCTTTGACTAAATCTGAAGGGAAAAGATACCACCTATGGGGTCAAAGCCTGTTCCCCAATGGTATCTGCTGAAGCTTTTGCAAGAGGCATATATACCCCTCGGGTCCCAGCAAGTTTTCACCAAGGTGGTAGGACCCAGCAATCCATTTCGCCCCTTTGCTTACCTTGTTTATTCGTGTAGCCAGCCCTCCAGAAAATCAATATGCACTTGCTTAGCATTTTTTTTTCCATTGGGTTATTATGGAATCAAACTAATCAAGAGTTCTAGACTTTGACAGGTTCTTCTTATTTGCTTTCATGTTACTATAGACAACTATACCTAGGGTTTTGAAGTTCTATCACACCACATGTAGTCACTTACATGTATGCTTACTTGGCATATGTAATTCTTTTGGTATTTACAACACCATTGTTCACTATATGATAAAAGTGAGAAAATTAATCGTAAGAAGAAGTTTATATTAGTTAAAGTTTGCTCTCTGTGTATGTATTGTTCTGTTCCAGTGATGTTCTTTGATTAAATCTGAAGGGAAAAGATATCACCTAAGGGGTCAAAGCCTGTTCCCCAATGGTATCTGCTGAAGCTTTTGCAAGAGGCATATATAACCCTCGGGTCCCAGCAAGTTTTCACCAAGGTGGTAGGACCCAGCGATCCATTTCGCGCCTTTGCTTACCTTGTTTATTCGTGTAGCCAGCCCTCCAGATAATCAATATGCACTTGCTTAGCATTTTTTCCATTGGGTTATTATGGAATCAAACTAATCAAGAGTTCTAGACTTTGACAGGTTCTTCTTATTTGCTTTCATGTTACTATAGACAACTATGCCTAGGGTTTTGAAGTTATATCACACCGCATGTAGTCACTTACATGTATGCTTACTTGGCATATGTAATTCTTTAGGTATTTACAACACCATTGTTCACTATATGATAAAAGTGAGAAAATTAATCGTAAGAAGTTTATATCAGTTCAAGTTTGCTCTCTGTGTATGTATTGTTCTGTTCCAGTGATGTTCTTTGATTAAATCTGAAGGGAAAAGATATCACCTATGGGGTCAAAGCCTGTTCCCCAATGGTATCTGCTGAAGCTTTTGCAAGAGGCATATATACCCCTCGGGTCCCAGCAAGTTTTCACCATGGCGGTAGGACCCAGCAATCCATTTCGCCCCTTTGCATACCTTGTTTATTCGTGTAGCCTGCCTTCCAGATAATCAGTATGCACTTGCTTAGCATTTCTTCCATTGAGTTGTTACGGAATCAAACGAATCAAGAGTTCTAGACTTTGACAGGTTCTTCTTATTTGCTTTCATGTTACTATAGACCAGTGGTTCCCAAACCTGTCCTGCCGGCACCCCAACACTGCACATTTTCTTTGTCTCCCTAATCAAACACACCTGATTCAACTCATCAGCTCATTATCACATGGGTTAATGAGCTGATGAGTTGAATCAGGTGTGTTTGATTAGGGAGACAAAGAAAATGTGCAGTGTTGGGGTGCCGGCAGGACAGGTTTGGGAACCACTGCTATAGACAACTATGCCTAGGGTTTTGAAGTTATATCACACCACATGTAGTCACTTACATGTATGCTTACTTGGTATATGTAATTCTTTAGGTATTTACAACACCATTGTTCACTATATGATAAAAGTGAGAAAATTAATCGTAAGAAGAAGTTTATATTAGTTAAAGTTTGCTCTCTGTGTATGTATTGTTCTGTTCCAGTGATGTTCTTTGATTAAATCTGAAGGGAAAAGATATCACCTAAGGGGTCAAAGCCTGTTCCCCAATGGTATCATGTTCAAACAAAGTTATTCTTTATTGAGGACTTTGCGTTGACGCGGCTGCAGTTCTTCCCAAATCAGTCTAACTAAAACATTATACATTGTAGCTATATACATTCCAAGGGGGAGGGATTACATAGAGGCGGGAACTCTGAATAAAGCATGCAAATGAAGTGGGAACACACCCTACTCTGAGTCCAATTGAATCAGCATAACTATTCACATGCTGATACTGGCCAGGAACTCCAATTCCAAAAGCCATCCCAGAGCCATTAAAGACAATAGGTGAAAGTCAATCAACCTAACGACTCAACGTCTGGGCTCCGAAAGGTGAGAATCAAGTGATCTGACTTATTTAAAACACAATAGAGAAAACAAGTCTGGCAGGAAAGGAGACTCTTTGCTGGAGACTCAATAATCATCTGAAATCAGTCTACTAAACTTTATCAGTTTATATACTATTGCAGTGGAAAAACTAAATTAAACTTTTAATAAAAATGTAATCCAACACTTCCCCCTTTGAGAGTTCTAATAACTCTCACAAAAATACAAATTTATACACTTAAAAGTTAATTCTTGTAACTTGTGTAAATTACAGGCACGTGTAACTTATTCTGTGTTGTGTCCTTGATTTACATGATTGTCATAGTTCTTCTCAAAACCATAACTGTTGACACCTGCGACGCAGGGTGTAAAATGTCATATAAACTACATGATTACACAGAAAACCATGTAGCATAAGAGTGGAATTCTTGAAAGTCCATGGCGCCTGAATAGCTGTGAAGTCTGTTTCCTGTAGCGTCCATTTCCCACGTAGAGTCGCTCTGATGACTCGTCCCTCATGAGGCTTGTTCATGGAAATCTGAGGTGATGCTTTACACCAGGTTTCTGCTTGCGAAGACATCAACACATTCGAGTAACACAAGAAAACAAAGAAACAGCAGAACAGCAATATTCATGCATAGACTTCATCCTTCCATAAGTCATTTGATCGTATAGTGGTTTTAAGTCTAACTTTTATCAAAGTACACTTAAAAGTTCATTCTTGTAACTTGAAAAAGTTACAGGCACATATAACTTGCTCTGTGTTGTTCATCTGTAATTGCATGTTGACACAGAAACAAACATGCAATTAGGGTCCGTGAAGTTCTTACGGGTAATATTCTTTTATGGTTGGACCAGTCATGTTCTCGTGCGAGGCGTGAGTCATTTGTTGAATGAAACACTTGATACTGTGGACGCATACGTAGAACGCCAGTAGGAGAAACAACAGCAGAATTGCTATTTCTTTAATCCACAGCCAGGGTTTACCAATCAAGTTTCCGAACCATGAAGAATTGTCTTCAGTCATCTGGTGTAATTTTGTTGAAAGATCAAGAATGTCTTGTTGGATTTTGTTCAAATTCTCTGTTGGATCCATTAACCCAGTGCAGCATTCAGGGCCGATAATGGTGCAGGCTCCCCCTTGCGTTGCAAGAATGTAATCCAAGGCCACTCGGTTCTGTAAGATCATTATCTTGTGTGAAGCTAGAGTGTCTGTGATGTTACCCAGGGCCAAAGCCGTATCGTTGGCCAATTTCTGTACAGAATCCGACAGGCTTCTGACTTGATCGAGAGCCTGCATGACACCATACGATGGGATTAATGCTCCAAGAGTTCTTGACCACCACGTTTGAACACAAGTGAGTCCTGGAATGCAGCCATCATTGTTGATAGAAGGAGCTGAATCATGTAACTGTGGAGATCTTGGAGTGGAGTGTGTGTTTTCTCTGATAGCTGGCAGAACATAAACCAGGGTGCACCTGCCGTTGAATTGGCTGGGTAGGATGCTGTAGACAGAAGTTCCACATAACCAAAAAGTGCCAGTTGGTGGAGGAATCATACACCACTGATTTATTGCAAAAAGTTTCGGTAGGGATGGGTTCCTGGAGAGACACTCGTTTAAGTCATTTTCCTGTTTCTTCTCTGTAGTAGTAATGTACACAAAGGATTCATCTGTTCCTCTTTCAATCACAAAACTGCAACGTTCACGGGGAATTTCACCCAGTGGAGTCGATGCTGGAGCATAATTTTCCATGCACCAATAGAACATCATTGGCAGGAGTAGATCTGTCATGATGGGAGTAGCTGAAGTTAGGTTGCAGGATGGTAGTCCAGGTATGCAACACTGAGAAGCTGGAGGAATGGTTACTTTGTGACATGTATCTTTGCTGAATACTCCACTGGTATGATGATTGAATAAGGTACACGTGTCACATTTGGAGATAGGGTGTGCTACCCATGGGATTCCTGCTCCTACAGACGGTGCGTGTGGCATGCAAACATTCTTTCCAGCAAACAAGGCATTTCTTGACATATTCATCAGCTCTAAGAAGATGTTGTTTCTGGGGTCTACACTTTGTGCTATGTTCATGATGGTTAGGATTAAGGCAATCTTGTTCATGTTGCTGGATGACTGAAGTTCCCGTAGATGAGTCTCTGCGTTGTGTATTTTTTCTTCTGTGTTGGTTGTAGTCTCTGCAGTTGGTCTAGTTGTTTTCTGGAGGTTGGGTCGTCATATGCAGGTGTGTAGGTCAGTGAACCGTCAAGTGGTATCTGCACAGAGTTAAGAAAGAAAAACAAAAAAGAACAACTGCAACAGACCAGTATTCATTGTAAAGACTGCAAACATTAGGGTTGTATCCTGTTCAATCTGTATCTGCTAATTGTGGTTCCTTCTTTCCCTATTTCTTAGTTCATGAGACACCTAAAAGGAACAGTGAGGTGAGGAGGGACTATGGTTGGGAAGGGCCTATAAGGGAATCTTCACCGCAGAGTTGGCCCCCGAAAGCCTGTTGCTTCCAGTTCTTCCTGGGCTCCTCACTGGTCCATGTGTCCTATCCTATCCCTGTAGGGGGAGGAACCACTTTGCAATGTGACACATGAGTCCAGGTTTGTCTTCCCTGACACAATACTGCAGCTGCTGTAATCAACATTACTTGATGTGGTCCATGCCACTTAGGTTCTAACGGCTTGTGTCTGAATGATTTTATCATGACCCATTGACCTGGGACGATTGTGTGTCCACCCTCTGGTGGAGTCTGCCAACATGACTCAACTCTCTCTCTGGCACTCTGTACTGCCTTTGTAAGGTGTTCACAGTAAGAGATCAGGGCATCTGAGGCAATGTGAACATCAGCATTTCTAAGATCAATCACACCTGGCATCTGCATTGGGCGTCCTGTAATAATCTCATGAGGGCTCAGTCCTACTGATCTGTTAGGTGACGCTCTCATACTACACAGTACTGCTGGCAGTGCTTCAACCCATGACACTCCTTCCTGATGCATTTTGCTTAGCCTGGTTTTGATCGTTCTGTTCGCCCTTTCAACCTGTCCTGATGCTTGTGGCCTGTAGGGACAGTGCAGATTCCACTTAACCTTCAACATTTTAGACACTTCTTTAACTACCTGTCCTGTGAAGTGCGTACCTTGATCTGAGTCAATGCAATCTGGTAATCCCCATCTGGGAATGAAATCAGTGACAAGACATTTAGCAGTATGTGCAGCTGTAGCACGCCCTGTTGGATAAGTTTCTATCCATCTTGAGAACTTGTCTATTACTACCAAAACGTCAGTTTTTCTCTTACAACGAGGCAACGATATGTAATCAACTTGTAAGTGACGAAATGGTCCTGGTGGAGCTGGGGTATGTGCTGCTGGTGTAATGGCTGCTGGTACATCATTATTTTTCTGACATGTAACACACCTCTTGGCTGTTTCTGTGGCTACATTTCTGAATTTTGGATTCCACCATTGATTTGAGAACCTGTGATTCATCGTTGCTGGACCACTGTGACCCAAATTGTGTATTTGTTGAGCCAAATATGGCAGCAGTGATTCGGGAGCAACATACTTCCCCCCTTTGGTCCAGCAGCCAGATGAATCAACGGTGGCTCCTTTGTCTAACCATGTCCATGCTTCATATAGAGGAACATCTTTGTACAAATCAATGATAGATTCAGGAGGCAGAATTGTCTTCTGTGCTGTACTACCTGAACACACTTGTACAGTTACATAGGAACAAGCCTGTTTAGCTGCTACATCTGCAAGAGCATTACCTTTAGCTTCTGTAGTGTTAGTTGTGAGATGTGCTTTCACTTTGATCACCGCTAATTTCTTTGGAAGTTTCATGGCAAACATAAGATCTTTCACTAATTCAGCATGCTTAATGGGGGATCCTGCAGAAGTTAGAAACTGTCTGCTTTGCCAAATTACACCAAAATCATGAATAACCCCAAAAGCATACCTGGAATCTGTGTAGATATTTGCAACTGATCCTGAAGCTAGCGTGCATGCTCTAGTTAACGCTACCAGTTCTGCAGCCTGAGCTGAAAAATTATCTGGAAGACGACCTGAGGCTACCACCTCAGTGGTGGACGTTACTGCATAACCTGCTCGTCTATTCCCTTCAATTACTTGAGCTGAACCATCAACAAACAACTCAAATTCTGAATTTTCTATGGGAGTTTCTGCTATTTCACTTGTCACTGCGTATGTAAGCGTAACACAATCATGAGTCATTTCACCTTCATCTTCCAACACAACTTCAGTCATTGCAGACATCATACATGTTGAGGGGTTCGTGACTGGTGCACGCTGTAAAACAATGTTCGGGGCTGTGAGAGTAGTTAACCAATTTCCCCAACGAGAGGAAGTGACAGAAGTGACTTTTGCTTGATTCATTAGTGCGGACACTGCGTGAGGGCATTTTACATTTACCGTCTGACCTAACACCATTACTGATGAAGCCTGAAGCGCTAGATGAACTGCCTGTACTGCTCTGAGGCATGGTCCCATACCTTGAGCTACTATGTCAAGTTTACCAGAATAGTAATGAATTGGACGTAAACTGCCCCCATGATCTTGCATTAGACATGCAGTCATAAAGCCCAAGTGTTCATGGACATAAAGCACAAAGGGTCTATCAGATTGGGCAATTCCTAATGCTGGTGCTTGACATAGTGCTCTCTTCAAATCATTGAATGCTTTGAGGTGAAGTTCTTCCATACAAACAATATCTGAATCTTTACCATGGCCTTTCAACAAGTCATAGAGAGGCTGAGCAATCGAGGCATATTCTTCAATCCACGGTCTACAGTAACCTGCTGTTCCTAAAAATGAGCGTAGTGTTTTAATGGTAGTAGGCGGAGGTATGGCTTTGACTGAAGCCGCTCGATCCTGTGTAATGGATCTATTTCCTGCACCAATTGTTTGACCCAGAAATGTGACTTGTTTTTTAGCAATTTGAGCTTTGTGAAAGCTGCATTTGTGTCCTTTTTTATGCAAATAGTCCAACAAAGCTGCCAATTCAGTTTGATGTACCTCGTGATCTGTTGAGGCAATCAAAATATCATCGACATATTGGATCATAGTGGACTGTTTTACTGGACATTCTGGGTCACACAAATCACGTCTGACAGCCTGATGGTACACGGTCGGGGAGTTTTGAAATCCCTGGGCCAATCGGGTCCACTGATATTGTTCATGGTCAACTGTGAAAGCTAGCCATGGCTGGCTGTCAGAGTGCAATGGTACAGAAAAGAATCCATTAGACATATCAATTACTGAAAAAAATCTTACAATCTAATGGTAAGCCATTACAAATTGTAGATGGATCTGCCACTAGCGGGGTGATTTTATCAATGTTTTTATTGGCTACTCTGTAGTCTATGGTGAGTCTCCATGTCCCATTGGATTTCTTGATTGGCCATATGGGTGAGTTACAGGGACTGTTGGTTTTAACTAGCACTCCTTGTGTCAGCAACTTTTCTACAATAGGTTTGATTCCCTGTATGGCTTCCTTACTGATCGGATACTGTTTGGTAACCGGGGGTGGAGTTCCTGTCAATTTGACTGGCTCTACACCTGTCAATAAACCACAATCATCCTTGTCATTAGCCCAAATTGGATGATTCAGTAAGAAAGCATACTCTGGAGGGATTGCATTATTGGTAGAAATGTGTGCTGAGGAAATTTGAATGCTAGCAGATTCTGAGGACATGTCTAAAGTTAGATGTACTTGTCTCAGAAGATCCATGCCTAAAATTGCACCTGTATTCAATGGAGCACATAGCAATTTTGTAGTCAGAGTTTTCGGGCCAAATTGTACCTCTATGGGCGGGGTTTCATACAAAACAGAATCTTCACCTATTACGCCAGTTAAAGAAAGTTTGGTTTTCTTGTACGGGATGTCTAAACCTTTAGCCAATTTTGTAGGAATTATTGTAATTTCTGCACCTGTATCAAGCAAAAAATCAATCTCTCTTTCTTGTATGCTACCTTTCACAAAAATTCTTTTGTCATTGTGATGGATTACCGGGGAAAGGTAGCTACTCACAGCCCCAACAATTAGTTTTTTTCCTGGTCTTGTTGTGCTCTTAGAAGAACCTGAACGAGCTGTCCTAAAGTTTCAGTGGACACTTGCGGAACTGCATCAGGGTTGTAAGCCGGCTGAGAAGGAGCAGAATTATGCATTCTATTTCTTTTATTATCTTGCAACTTCTTCCTACATTCTTTCTCCCAATGCCCTAATTTTCCACAGTAGTGGCATGTGCTTTCTTTTTTAGTCCATCTATTGTCTTGTTTTGTTGGGTTAAACGTAGCTGCTGCTATTCTCACTTGGGTTTTAACATCAGCATCTCTTTCCCATGCAGCTAACCTGTCTAGGTTACTTCTGAGAGTTCCGTTAGCCCACGTAACATGTAGGAATGGCAAGGCTGATCTGTACTCAGCTATAAGACCATCTGCCCAAATACGGATTAGAGCTCCTCTATCATCTAGTACACTTTCAGAATCCTCCACTATTCCACTGTATGTGGCAGCTGCCTGACAAAATCTTTCAGTGTATTCACTTATAGTCTCTCCTTTATTTTGTGCACATCTAGTAACTTTCGACCAATCTATTTTGGGTCCTAAGAGATTCTTTAGGATTTTCAAAACACCTTCTCTCAAATCGCCTTTACTGGCATGTTGCAGTTCGGAAGTAACAGCAGACTCAAAATTGTTGAATTGAGATTCAGTTAGAATTTGTGACATCAGCTGTGTAACTTCTGGCAACGACATGTCGTAAAGACGCATTTTACTGATCAATGCCCTTCTAAATTCAGAAAATTCTGTGCGTGCTGAGGGTAAACTGGGATAGTCTCTCAATATCTTTGGGTCCTAGCGCTTTGGCAACAGCTTGTATTTGGACAACAGAAGAATTGGGAGGAACACTTTCAGTTACCTCAATTCCCTGAGACCTTCTCCTTGCCCCACACACCTTCACTGAATCTACTGGCTTATCAGTTACTGATTGGATGGCTAAATCTGTTTCAAAGAAAGCTTTTAAGTCAGGATAAATGTTATCCGGCTGACTAAATTCTCCCTCATCAATTTTTTCTGCATCTTTGTTGCGGTGTAATTTCTTAGTCAAAGAAGATATTCTGGCACGGAGCTCATTGTTCTGTTTCTCTAGCTCTGAGTTGCGTTTAGACTGTTCTGTAGCTATTGCTAAAACATATTCTCGGTGGCAACAAATGATGGCTTTTACTTTGTTCTTACGAACACTTGCTCCTAGTACCTTTTTACAATCTTCCATTGACCATGCTTTGTCTGGATGAATCTCATATTTCTTTGTCAAATCCAATCTGACGGACTTCGTCACTATAGAGTCCATTTGCTCTCCCAACAATGTTTTAAATTCACTTTCTGACCACAATGGTGTCGCACGACCACCTTTTTCAGTAGTGGGGATCAGTCTGGCATTTTTCCTAAACATTTTTGTTAGTTTTCTTTGTTACCACACAATAAAAAAAAAAAAAACTAAAACTTCTCTCTAGTGTCTACACAGAGGGTACACTTGTTAACACATCAGCTATTGTTAACTCTCCACTTAACTTCCCTGCCTACAAGAACAGAGGATAAACAAAATATTAGCAATTTACGCTAAAATCTTCCCTGCCTGAAACAGAGGATAAACCAAAATATTAGCACCTTATGCTAACCGTCCCTGATAAAGCAGAGGATAAATCTTCAACTTTACAGAGGATAAACCTTCTCTAGCAATGTAGAGGATGAAACACTTCCCTGGCAAAGCAGAGGATAAACAATATTAACCTGTAATGTTAATCTTCCCTGCCTGAAAACAGAGGATAAACTTCATCTCTAAAAGACAACTTTAGAGGATAACTTTAGTTAACCAAACTCTACAGCTGTTTGTTAACTACTTCTCTGAACGGCGCAGAGGATATCAAACTTGTACTGGTTTGCAGCGGTTCTTTTGAATAGAGTAGCACTCACCAACCCTTGGTTGTAAAGGAAGATTCATTCTGGAAATCTTTGTTCAGCTGGAAGTTTCGCTCTGGATTCCAAAAGATGCAGTCTGGAAATCTTTGTTCAGCTGGAAGTTTCGCTCTGGATTCCAAAAAATGCAGTCTGGAAAGCAGATCTTTTGTTGAGCTTGCTGTTTCAATCTGGATTCAGGTGAAGAAGCTGGAACTCTATCCGGGTCACAGGGCACCAAATTGTTGAAAACCTTTTTCTTTGTCGAAGCAAGAGACCAGGAGACGTTGGGGATCACGTTCAAACAAAGTTATTCTTTATTGAGGACTTTGCGTTGACGCGGCTGCAGTTCTTCCCAAATCAGTCTAACTAAAACTTTATACATTGTAGCTATATACATTCCAAGGGGGAGGGATTACATAGAGGCGGGAACTCTGAATAAAGCATGCAAATGAAGTGGGAACACACCCTACTCTGAGTCCAATTGAATCAGCATAACTATTCACATGCTGATACTGGCCAGGAACTCCAATTCCAAAAGCCATCCCAGAGCCATTAAAGACAATAGGTGAAAGTCAATCAACCTAACGACTCAACGTCTGGGCTCCGAAAGGTGAGAATCAAGTGATCTGACTTATTTAAAACACAATAGAGAAAACAAGTCTGGCAGGAAAGGAGACTCTTTGCTGGAGACTCAATAATCATCTGAAATCAGTCTACTAAACTTTATCAGTTTATATACTATTGCAGTGGAAAAACTAAATTAAACTTTTAATAAAAATGTAATCCAACAACTTACATGTTTGCTTACTTGACATATGTAATTCTTTCGGTATTTACAACACCATTGTTCACTGTATGATAACAGTGAGAAAATTAATCGTAAGAAGAAGTTTATATTAGTTAAAGTTTGCTCTCTGTGTATGTATTGTTCTGTTCCAGTGATGTTCTTTGACTAAATCTGAAGGGAAAAGATACCACCTATGGGGTCAAAGCCTGTTCCCCAATGGTATCTGCTGAAGCTTTTGCAAGAGGCATTTATAACCCTCGGGTCCCAGCAAGTTTTCACCAAGGTGGCAGGACCCAGCGGTCCATTTCGCCCCTTTGCATACCTTGTTTATTCGTGTAGCCTGCCTTCCAGATAATCAATATGCACCTTTTTAGCATTTCTTCCATTGGGTTATTATGGAATCAAACTAATCAAGAGTTCTAGACTTTGACAGGTTCTTCTTATTTGCTTTCATGTTACTATAGACAACTATGCCTAGGGTTTTGAAGTTATATCACACCACATGTAGTCACTTACATGTATGCTTACTTGGCATATGTAATTCTTTTGGTATTTACAACACCATTGTTCACTGTATGATAAAAGTGAGAAAATTAATCGTAAGAAGAAGTTTATATTAGTTAAAGTTTGCTCTCTGTGTATGTATTGTTCTGTTCCAGTGACGTTCTTTGACTAAATCTGAAGGGAAAAGATCCCACCTATGGGGTCAAAGCCTGTTCCCCAATGGTATCTGCTGAAGCTTTTGCAAGAGGCGTATATACCCCTCGGGTCCCAGCAAGTTTTCACCAAGGTGGTAGGACCCAGCGATCCATTTCGCCCCTTTGCTTACCTTGTTTATTCGTGTAGCCAGCCCTCCAGATAATCAATATGCACTTGCTTAGCATTTTTTTTTTCCATTGGGTTTTTATGGAATCAAATTAATTAAGATTTCTAGACTTTGACAGGTTCTTCTTATCTGCTTTCATGTTACTATAGACAACTATGCCTAGGGTTTTGAAGTTATATCACACCACATGTAGTCACTTACATGTATGCTTACTTGGCATATGTAATTCTTTTGGTATTTACAACACCATTGTTCACTATATGATAAAAGTGAGAAAATTAATCGTAAGAAGAAGTTTAAATTAGTTAAAGTTTGCTCTCTGTGTATGTATTGTTCTGTTCCAGTGATGTTCTTTGATTAAATCTGAAGGGAAAAGATACCACCTATGGGGTCAAAGCCTGTTCCCCAATGGTATCTGCTGATGCTTTTGCAAGAGGCATATATACCCCTCAGGTCCCAGCAAGTTTTCACCAAGGTGGTAGGACCCAGCGATCCATTTTGCGCCTTTGCTTACCTTGTTTATTCGTGTAGCCAGCCCTCCAGATAATCAATATGCACTTGCTTAGCATTTTTTCCATTGGGTTATTATGGTATCAAACAAATCAAGAGTTCTAGACTTTGACAGGTTCTTCTTATTTGCTTTTATGTTACTATAGACAACTATGCCTAGGGTCTTGAAGTTCTATCACACCACATGTAGTCACTTACATGTATGCTTACTTGCCATATGTAACTCTTTAGGTATTTACAACACCACTGGTCACTGTATGATAAAAGTGTGAAAATTAATTGCAAGAAAAAGTTTATATTAGTTCAAGTTTGCTCTGTGTGGATGTATTGTTCTGTTCCAGTGATGTTCTATGACCTTGAAGGGAAAAGATATCACGTATGGGGTCAAAGCCTGTTCCCCAATGGTATCTGCTTAAGCCTTTGCTGGAGGCATATATACTCCTCAGGTCCCAGCAAGTTTTCACCAGGGTGGTAGGACCCAGCGATCCATTTCGCCTCTTTACATACCTTGTTTATTCGTTTAGCCTGCCCTCCAGATAATAAATATGCACTTGCTTTGCAATTCATCCATTGGGTTATTATGGAATCAAACTAATCAAGAGTTCTAGACTTTGACGGGTTCCCTTTCAAGGGAACTCCCGTTGCGTCGAGAATGACGCTATGGGGAACGCTTTGCGTGATGACGTCTTGAAGCACATGTAAAATCAGTCCAATGGTGTGGCGGAACGTCAGAGGCGGGTGACGTCACGTACCAGGAAGCTATAAAAGCCGGCCCGAAACAGAAAACGAAAGCTTTCTGAGTCTTCAGTTGCGCTCTGTGTTGAATCTGTCCGTTTATTTGGTGTTGTCTGTCTATATATATATATATATTATTCAGTATGGCGAGCAAGCAGCAGTTTAGAGTGTGTGTCCATCCCTGCCCGCGTTATTTAACGGGAGGTGACACACACACTCTTTGTGTTGTTTGTTTGGGAGAGGAGCATGCCCAGTCAGCACTCGAGGGTGGTGACTGTGTGCATTGCTGTGCGCTTCCTTTGCGTACGCTCCGATCCCGCTTGGCTCGGTTCAATCCCGACCACGTTCCCCAGGGCTTTGGTCCCGCCGCTGCCGAGGCACGGCGTCGATCTCAGACCTGGGGTTCGCAGATGGATCTGTCAGTGGATGTTGAGACGGGCTCTGCCTTATCTCAGCATCCTTCTGATAGATCCAGTGCCTCTCATCAGGGTGTGGAAGCACGCGCTGCGGTTTCTTCCCCCCCGGTGGAGGCACCAGTACTGCAATTGTCCAGCTCTGAGGAGCTGGACGTTGTTAGTATTGAAGCTGAGTCTGAGGATTCGCCACCTCAGTCTCACGCTTTTGAGGAATTGCTCGATGTTGTCACTAGAGCAGTTCACAGATTATCTATTGAGTGGCCAGAGGATAGGCAGGACGTTCGTTCGAAAAGCAAGCTCGACGAACGCTTCCTGCCATCTCGTACACAGCCTCAGCGAAGAAGCCTTCCGTTTTTTCCCGATCTCCACACCGAGGTGTCGAGATCGTGGGGAAAACCGGTTTCATACAGAGTGTATGCACCACAAACATCCCACTATTCTTCCATTCATAAATATAAAGAATATGGTTATGGGGAGATGCCGAAGGTGGAGGAGACGCTTGCGAGCTATCTCTCTCCAGCAACGGCATCTTCCCTGAAAGCTCCTTCACTTCCCTCTAAGCCAGTAAAATACACATCATCTCTGGTTCATAAATCGTATGCGGCCGCTGGTCAAGCTGCAGCGTGTCTGCATACGATGTCTATTATGCAAGCCTATCAGGCAGAATTATTGGGGGATTTAGAGGAGGGCGGGGGAATTGGTCCTGACACAGTAGCTGAACTTCGCAGAGCCACAGATCTGTCTCTCAGGGCCACCAAGGAGACCGCTAAATCAATCGGGCGGTCTATGGCAGCCCTGGTGGCCACTGAGAGGCATCTGTGGCTCAATCTGAGCGATATAAAAGAGAAAGAAAAGCACGTTCTCTTAGATGCTCCAGTTTCTACTGTTGGTTTATTTGGTGATGCAGTAAACAGTGCGGTAGCTAAATCTCAGGAAGCTGCTAAACAGGCAGCTGCATTGCAAAAGCTTCTTCCCCGCCGTTCATTCTATGAGGCTGCTGAGCGGGAGCAGCCTCACTCCTCTAAAAAGAGCGCTGAACACCGTGCCACTCAAAAACAGAGTGTGTCCTCTCGTGCTCCCCCACAAAAATCTCGGGGACACGGAGGGCGTGCTCAAACCCAGCAGTCTTCGAGGGGTAGAACGGATCTGCGGACCGTTATTACCGCCAAGAAGGCTGCTGGGAAAAAATCCTGACGTCCGAGGGCTCAGGATTAATGAGGGTAGTCCCCCCCGAAGCAGAGCGGTTAACACCTCTTTTTACGGTGCCCGTCTCTCTTCGGTACCCTCAGGGGACCGTTCTGCCAACCCTGCCGCCTCAGGTGTTACAGGGCGCAGCGGTCTCCGGCGAGCACATATCTCAAGGACCACCCGGAAACGTAGTGGCCTCGGGATGCCCGCCCCCTCCGAGGAGGGTGTTAGAGCAGTCTGTTCGGTCGTTCCCTGCCGGTGCGCCGTTACAGGGCGACGAATTGACTACTCAACAACAACGAAATCCAGAAACCAGTCTCGAGAGGCTGGTACCTCTTTTAGAATCTTTGACAGCGTGGAAGCTACTGTCGAATGTTTCTCGTTGGGTCCTGCAGACCGTGGAAAAAGGGTATCAGATACAATTCAAAAAACGCCCACCTCGGTTTATGGGGGTCCTGCCCACAGTGGTGGGCCCCGAGCAGGTTCTGGTTATGGAACAGGAAGTAAACACTCTGTTAGAGAAAGGGGCCATAGAATATGTACCTCCCTCCAACAGGGAAACCGGATTTTACAGCCGGTATTTCATAGTTCCGAAAAAGGACGGGGGATTGCGTCCCATTTTAGATCTTCGAGTTCTGAACGAGTCAGTCATGCAGCTCAAGTTCAAAATGTTAACATTGAGACAGATCGTGCCACAGATCAGGTCCGAGGACTGGTTTGTCACGATAGACCTCAAGGACGCATATTTCCATATTTCCATCCGTCCGTGTCATTGGAAGTTCCTGAGGTTTGCTTTCGGGGGCAAAGCATACCAATATCGTGTTCTTCCATTCGGCCTAGCTTTATCACCCCGCACTTTCACCAAATGCATGGATGCAGCTCTGGCGCCACTGCGCCTCCAGGGCATTCGCATTATGAACTACATCGACGATTGGTTGATTTTAGCTCAGTCGCAGCAGATGGCGGTTCAACATCGAGATGTTGTTCTCGCCCATATGAAAGAGCTGGGGTTACGGCTGAACGCCAAGAAGAGTGTGCTTTCTCCACTACAGAGGACCACTTTTTTAGGCGTGGTGTGGGATTCAGTGTCGATGCAGGCGCGCCTGTCACCGCCACGTATAGAGTCAATTCTTGCAGCTGTGAAAAGTGTAAAGCTAGGCCAGCTACTCACTGTCAAACAGTTCCAGAGACTGTTGGGTCTCATGGCAGCAGCTTCCAACGTGATACCTTTTGGACTGCTGCACATGAGGCCCCTGCAGTGGTGGCTCAGGACCAGGGGGTTTTCCCCGAGGGGCAACCCATTTCGCACAATCAGGGTCACGCGGCGATGCTTACGTGCCCTGGTTATGTGGAAGAAACCTTGGTTCCTGTCCCAGGGCCCAGTGTTGGGAGCTCCTTGTCGTCGCAAACTGCTAACGACGGATGCTTCCCTCACGGGTTGGGGAGCGATCCTGGAGGGTCGCTCAGCTCAAGGTCTGTGGGAAGACCATCATCGTTCCTGGCATATCAATCGCCTAGAGATGTTAGCTGTCTTCCGGGCTCTGAGGAGCTTTATCACAGATCTCAGGGGACACCATGTGCTAGTACATACGGACAACACGTCGGTAGTCGCCTATATCAACCACCAAGGGGGTTTGCGCTCGCGCCCGTTATCCAACTTGGCACGCCATATCCTCTTGTGGTCCCAGGGGAAGTTACTGTCACTCAGGGCAGCTTACATCCCCGGGGTCCAGAATATAGGAGCAGACACTCTGTCGAGGCAGGGGCCGAGGCCCGGGGAATGGAGGCTCCACCCCGAGGTGGTGGAGCTGATATGGAGGGAGTTCGGCCAAGCACAAGTGGATCTGTTTGCGTCTCGAGAGACTTCTCACTGTCCACTTTGGTTCTCCCTCACGCATCCAGCTCCTCTGGGACTGGATGCTATGGTTCAGACGTGGCCAAGGCTACGTCTGTACGCCTTTCCCCCAGTTGCTCTGCTCCCGGGAGTTCTGGAGAGAGTTCGCAGGGACCGGGTTTGCCTGCTTCTGATAGCCCCGCGCTGGCCGGGCAGAGTATGGTTTCCCGATCTGGTCTCCCTCCTCGACGGGCATCCTCTGGAGTTACCCGTCAGGAGAGACCTTCTGTCCCAGGCAGGGGGCTCAATATATCACCCCCGCCCAGAACTGTGGAACCTGTGGGCTTGGCCTCTGAGGGGGCCCAGCTCATAGAGTCAGGTCTCTCAACTGAGGTTGTTGAGACCATTCTACAGTCCAGAGCTCCCTCCACGAGGAAACTTTATGCCCTGAAGTGGAGAGTCTTCACTTCTTGGTGTAGTGACCGTCGGTTGGACCCAGTTAACTGCCCAATTGGTACAGTGCTGGAGTTCCTGCAAGACCGGTTCACTGCAGGTCTGACCCCGTCCACTTTAAAGGTCTATGTGGCGGCCATAGGTGCTTACCACATTCCTTTGGGTGGAATGTCTGTGGGGAAGGACCCTCTGGTATCTCGTTTCCTTCGTGGCACTTGGAGGCTGAGGCCTGCAGTCCGCTCTAGGGTTCCGCCATGGGACTTGTCCATTGCTCTACAAGGCCTGTCCCTGGCCCCCTTTGAGCCCATTGAGGAGGTTTCGGAAAAGTTTCTGACTTTGAAAGCTATTTTCCTTCTTGCCATTTCTTCTCTTAAGAGAATTGGGGATATTCAAGCATTGTCGGTTGCTCCATCCTGCTTAGAGTTTGCTCCGGGTGTGGTGAAAGCTTTTCTCCATCCCAGACCGGGTTATGTCCCCAAGGTCCCCACTAATGTGGTCAGACCTGTTGTTCTGCAGGCCTTCTGTCCTCCTCCCTTTCAAAATGCTGACCAGGAGGCTAATAATTTGCTTTGCCCTGTGCGGGCGTTAGACGCATATGTCCACAGAGCTGCCCTGTGGCGTAAAAGTGATCAATTATTTGTGTGCTTTGGGTCCCCTAACAAAGGAGGTCCAGTGTCTAAGCAAAGGATGAGCAAGTGGGTGGTCGAGGCTATCTCACTTGCTTATGAGGCGGCTGGGCAGCCTTCTCCTTTGGCTGTCCGGTCGCACTCGACGAGGAGTATGGCGGCCTCTAAGGCCCTTATTTCAGGAGTTTCTTTACAAGACGTCTGTGATGCGGCAGGCTGGTCCTCACCGCACACTTTCGTCAGGTTTTACTCTCTGGATCTAGACTCTGCTCCAGGGTCTCATGTTTTGTCTTCCTAATGCTGCTCTCTAGATTTCACACAGGACAGACATTCGTAGCTATGGAGGCGTTGGTATAGACGTTCCCCATAGCGTCATTCTCGACGCAACGGGAGTTCCCTTGAAAGGGAACGCCTCGGTTACGACTGTAACCTCGGTTCCCTGAAGAGGGAACGAGCGTTGCGTCGCCTTGCCATATCTCCTTCATGCCTGTCAGCTCGACTTCAGACTTTTACGAAGCTTTCGTTTTCTGTTTCGGGCCGGCTTTTATAGCTTCCTGGTACGTGACGTCACCCGCCTCTGACGTTCCGCCACACCATTGGACTGATTTTACATGTGCTTCAAGACGTCATCACGCAAAGCGTTCCCCATAGCGTCATTCTCGACGCAACGCTCGTTCCCTCTTCAGGGAACCGAGGTTACAGTCGTAACCGAGGCGTTCTTCTTATTTGTTTTCATGGTGCTGTTCTCATGACTGCTGTATGAGATTTTTATAGACAACTATGCCTAGGGCCTTGAAGTTGTATCACACAACATGTAGCCACTTTTATGTTTTCTTACTTGGCATATGTAACTCTGTAGGTATTTACAACACGACTGTTCACTATATAAATAAAGTGTGAAAATTAATTGTAAGAAAAAGTTTATATTAGTTCAAGTTTGCTCTGTGTTGATGTATTGTTCTGTTCCAGTGATGTTCTGTGACTAAACCTTGAAGGGAAAAGATATCACCTATGGGGTCAAAGCCTGTTCCCCAATGGTATCTGCTGAAGCCTTTGCTGGAGGCATATATACCCCTCGGGTCCCAGCAAGTTTTCACCAAGGTGGTAGGACCTAGCGATCCATTTTGCCCCTTTGCATAACTTGTTTATTCGTGTAGCCTGCCCTCCAGATAATAAATATGCACTTGCTTTGCAATTCATCCATTGGGTTATTATGGAATCAAACTAATCAAGAGTTCTAGACTTTGACGGGTTCTTCTTATTTGCTTTCATGTTGCTGTATGATATTTTTATAGACAACTATGCCTAGGGCCTTGAAGTTCTATCACACCACATGTAGCCACTTATATGTTTTCTTACTTGGCATATGTAACTCTTTAGGTATTTACAATGATTAAAGTGTGAAAATGAATTGCAAGAAAAAGTTTATATTAGTTCAAGTTTGCTCTGTGTGGATGTATTGTTCTGTTCCAGTGATGTTCTATGACTAAACCTTGAAGGGAAAAAAAATCACCTATGGGGTCAAAGCCTGTTCCCCAATGCTATGTTCTGAAGCCTTTGCTGGAGGCATATATACCCCTCGGGTCCCAGCAAGTTTTCACCAAGGTGGTAGGACCCAGCGTTCTATTTCACCACTTTGCATACCTTGTCTATTCGTGTAGTCTGCCATCCAGATAGTAAATATGCACTTGCTTTTTGCAATTCATCCATTGGGTTATTATGGAATCAAACTAATCAAGAGTTCTAGACTTTGACGGGTTCTTATTTGCTTTCATGTTGCTTTTCACATGATTGCTGTATGAGAATTTTATAGACAACTATGCCTAGGGCCTTGAAGTTCTATCACACCACATGTAGCCACTTATATGTTTTCTTACTTGGCATATGTAACTCTTTAGGTATTTACAACACCACTGTTCACTATATAAATAAAGTGTGAAATTTAATTGTAAGAAAAAGTTTATATTAGTTCAAGTTTGCTCTGTGTGGATGTATTGTTCTGTTCCAGTGATGTTCTGTGACTAAAGCTTGAAGGGAAAAGATATCACCTATGGGGTCAAAGCCTTTTCCCAATGGTATCTGCTGAAGCCTTTGCTGGAGGCATATATACCCCTCGGGCCCAGCAAGTTTTCACTAAGGTGGTAGGACCCAGCGATCCAAAGCACCACTTTGCATACCTTGTTTATTAGTGTAGCCTGTCATCCAGATAGTAAATATGCAATTGCTTTTTGCAATTCATCCATTGGGTTATTATGGAATCAAACTAATCAAGAGTTCTAGACTTTGACGGGTTCTTCTTATTTGCTTTCATGTTGCTTTTCACATGATTGCTGTATGAGATTTTTATAGACAACTATGCCTAGGGCCTTGAAGTTCTATCACACCACATGTAGCCACTTATATGTTTTCTTACTTGGCATATGTAACTCTTTAGGTATTTACAACACGACTGTTCACTATATGAAGTGAATATATGAAGTGACTGTTCACTATTTTGATCCTTATCAAAATTTATAAGGAAAGACAAGTATTTTGTTTAGGCTTGGCTTGTAGGGAATTCCAAACCTGCGTATATTCTAACGCACATAACTATAGAACCCATTCTAAATGCGCATGTGACCGCCATCAGCGTTTCTCACCGGTTCGCGTTTAAAGTCTGCGTAGAGAGAATGGTGTCGTCTTAGCGGCCCCTAATTTAATAACAAATGATCATTGCGACGGAACCAAATCAATTAAAACTAACTTTAGATGGAAATAACTTAACTCTGCTGTAAAGCCGAAACAATCTCTGTTACCTTAAATTATACACTTATCTCTGTAAAGCTGCTTTGAGACAATCTACATTGTTAAAAGCGCTATATAAATGAAAATGACTTGACTTGACTATATGATTAAAGTGTGAAAATTAATCCTAAGAAGAAGTTTATATTAGTTCAAGTTTGCTCTGTGTGGATGTATTGTTCTGTTCCAGTGATTTTCTATTACTAAATCTTGAAGGGAAAATATATCACCTATGGGGTCAAAGCCTGTTCCCCAATGGTATCTGCTGAAGCCTGTTCCCCAATGGTATCTGCTAAAGCCTGTTCCCCAATGGTATCTGCTGAAGCCTTTGCTGGAGGCATATATACCCCTCGGGTCCCAGCAAGTTTTCACCAAGGTGGTAGGACCCAGCGATCCATTTTGCCCCTTTGCATACCTTGTTTATTCGTGTAGCCTGCCCTCCGGATAATAAATATGCACTTGCTTTGCAATTCATCCATTGGTTTATTATGGAATCAAACTAATCAAGAGTTCTAGACTTTGACGGGTTCTTCTTATTTGCTTTCATGTTGCTTTTCACATGATTGCTGTATGAGAATTTTATAGACAACTATGCCTAGGGCCTTGAAGTTCTATAACACCACATGTAGCCACTTATATGTTTTCTTACTTGGCATATGTAACTCTTTAGGTATTTACAACGATTAAAGTATGAAAATTAATTGCAAGAAAAAGTTTATATTAGTCCAAGTTTGCTCTGTGTGGATGTATTGTTCTGTTCCAGTGATGTTCTATGACTAAACCTTGAAGGGAAAAGATATCACCTATGGGGTCAAAGCCTGTTCCCCAATGGTATCTGCTGAAGCCTTTGCTGGAGGCATATACAGCATACCCCTCGGGTCCTAGCAAGTTTTCACCAAGGTGGTAGGACCCAGCGATTCATTTTGCCCCTTTGCATACCTTGTTTATTCGTGTAGCCTGCCCTCCAGATAATAAATATGCACTTGCTTTGCAATTCATCCATTGGGTTATTATGGAATCAAACTAATCAAGAGTTCTAGACTTTGACGGGTTCATCTTATTTGCTTTCATGTTGCTTTTCACATGATTGCTGTATGAGATTTTTATAGACAACTATGCCTAGGGCCTTGAAGTTCTATCACACCACATGTAGCCACTTATATGTTTTCTTACTTGGCATATGTAACTCTTTAGGTATTTACAACGACTAAAGTGTGAAAATGAATTGTAAGAAAGTTTATATTTGTTCAAGTTTGCTCTGTGTGGATGTATTGTTCTGTTCCAGTGATGTTCTATGACTAAACCTTGAAGGGAAAATATATCACGTATGGGGTCAAAGCCTGTTCCCCAATGGTATCTGCATAAGCCTTTGCTGGAGGAATATATACCCCTCGGGTCCCAGCAAGTTTTCACCAAGGTGGTAGGACCCAGCGATCCATTTCGCCCCTTTGCATACCTTGTTTATTCGTGTAGCCTGCCCTCCAGATAATAAATATGCACTTGCTTTGCAATTCATCCATTGGGTTATTATGGAATCAAACTAATCAAGAGTTCTAGACTTTGACGGGTTCTTCTTATTTGCTTTCATGTTGCTTTTCACATGATTGCTGTATGAGATTTTTATAGACAACTATGCCTAGGGCCCTGAAGTTCTATCACGCCACTTATATGTTTTCTTACTTGGCATATGTAACTCTTTAGGTATTTACAACGATTAAAGTGTGAAAATTAATTGTAAGAAAAAGTTTATATTAGTTCAAGTTTGCTCTGTGTGGATGTTTTGTTCTGTTCCAGTGATGTTCTATGACTATACCTTGAAGGGAAAAGATATCACCTATGGGGTCAAAGCCTGTTCCCCAATGGTATCTGCTGAAGCCTTTACTGGAGGCATATATACCCCTCGGGTCCCAGCAAGTTTTCACCAAGGTGGTAGGACCCAGCGATCCAAAGCACCACTTTTCATACCTTGTTTATTAGTGTAGCCTGTCATCCAGATTGTAAATATGCAATTGCTTTTTGCAATTCATTCATTGGGTTATTATGGAATCAAACTAATCAAGAGATCTAGACTTTGACGGGTTCTTCTTATTTGCTTTCATGTTGCTTTTCACATGATTGCTGTATGAGATTTTTATAGACAACTATAACTAGGGCCTTGAAGTTCTATCACACCACATGCAGCCACTTATATGTTTTCTTACTTGGCATATGTAACTCTTTAGGTATTTACAACACGACTGTTCACTATATGATTAAAGTGTGAAAATGAATTGCAAGAAAAAGTTTATATTAGTTCAAGTTTGCTCTGTGTGGATGTATTGTTCTGTTCCAGTGATGTTCTATGACTAAACCTTGAAGGGAAAAGATATCACCTATGGGGTCAAAGCCTGTACCCCAATGGTATCTGCTGAAGCCTTTGCTGGAGGCATATATACCCCTCGGGTCCCAGCAAGTTTTCACCAAGGTGGTAGGACCCAGCGATCCATTGCACCACTTTGCATACCTTGTTTATTAGTGTAGCCTGCCATCCAGATAGTAAATATGCACTTGCTTTTTGCAATTCATCCATTGGGTTATTATGGAATCAAACTAATCAAGAGTTCTAGACTTTGACGGGTTCTTCTTATTTGCTTTCATGTTGCTTTTCACATGATTGCTGTATGAGCTTTTTATAGACAACTATGCCTAGGGCCTTGAAGTTCTATCACACCACATGTAGCCACTTATATGTTTTCTTACTTGGCATATGTAACTCTTTAGGTATTTACAACACCACTGTTCACTAAATGATTAAAGTGTGAAAATGAATTGTAAGAAAAAGTTTATATTAGATCAAGTTTGCACTGTGTGGATGTATTGTTCTTTTCCAGTGATGTTCTATGACTTAACCTTGAAGGGAAAAGATATCACCTATGCGGTCAAAGCCTGTTCCCAATGGTATCTGCTGAAGCCATTGCTGGAGGCATATATACCCCTCGGGTCCCAGCAAGTTTTCACCAAGGTGGTAGGACCCAGCGATCCATTTCGCCTCTTTGCATACCTTGTTTATTCATTTAGCCTGCCCTCCAGATAATAAATATGCACTTGCTTTGCATTTCATCCATTGGGTTATTTTGGAATCAAACTAATCAAGAGTTCTAGACTTTGACGGGTTCTTCTTATTTGTTTTCATGTAGCTGTTCTCATGATTGCTGTATGAGATTTTTATAGACAACTATGCCTAGGGCCTTGAAGTTCTATCACACAACATGTAGCCACTTTTATGTTTTCTTACTTGGCATATGTAACTCTTTAGGTATTTACAACACCACTGGTCACTATATGATAAAAGTGTGAAAATGAATCCTAAGAAGAAGTTTATATTAGTTCAAGTTTGCTCTGTGTGGATGTATTGTTCTGTTCCAGTGATTTTCTATTACTAAATCTTGAAGGGAAAATATATCACCTATGGGGTCAAAGCCTGTTCCCCAATGGCATCTGCTGAAGCCTGTTCCCCAATGGTATCTGCTAAAGCCTGTTCCCCAATGGTATCTGCTGAAGCCTTTGCTGGAGGCATATATACCCCTCGGGTCCCAGCAAGTTTTCACCAAGGTGGTAGGACACAGCGATCTAATACACCACTTTGCATACCTTGTTTATTCTTGTAGTCTGCCATCCACATACTAAATATGCACTTGCTTTTTGCAATTCATCCATTGGGTTATTATGGAATCAAACTAATCAAGAGTTCTAGACTTTGACGGGTTCTTCTTATTTGCTTTCATGTTGCTTTTCTCATGATTGCTGTATGATAATTTTATAGACAACTATGCCTAGGGCCTTGAAATTCTATCAAACCATGTGTAGCCACTTATATGTTTTCTTACTTGGCATATGTAACTCTTTAGGTATTTACAACACCACTGTTCACTATATGATTAAAGGGTGAAAATTAACTGTAAGAAAAAGTTTATATTAGTTCAAGTTTGCTCTGTGTGGATGTATTGTTCTGTTCCAGTGATGTTCTATGACTAAACCTTGAAGGGAAAAGATATCACCTATGGGGTCAAAGCCTGTTCCCCAATGGTATCTGCTAAAGCCTTTGCTGGAGGCATATATACCCCTCGGGTCCCAGCAAGTTTTCACCAAGGTGGTAGGACCCAGCGATCCATTTCGCCCCATTTGCATACCTTGTTTATTCGTGTAGCATACCCTCCAGATAATAAATATGCACTTGCTTTTTGCAATTCATCCATTGGGTTATTATGGAATCAAACTAATCAAGAGTTCTAGACTTTGACGGGTTCTTCTTATTTGCTTTCATATTGCTTTTCACCTGATTGCTGTATGAGATTTTTATAGACAACTATGCCTAGGGACTTGAAGTTCTATCACACCACATGTAGCCACTTGTATGGTTTCTTACTTGGCATATGTAACTCTTTAGGTATTTACAACACCACTGTTCACTATAAGATTAAAGTGTGAAAATTGATTGTAAGAAAAAGTTTTTATTAGTTCAAGTTTGCTCTGTGTGGATGTATTGTTCTGTTCCAGTGATGTTCTATGACTAAACCTTGAAGGGAAAAGATATCACCTCTGGGGTCAAAGCCTGTTCCCCAATGGTATCTGCTGAAGCCTTTGCTGGAGGCATATATACCCCTCGGGTCCCAGCAAGTTTTCACCAAGGTGGTAGGACCCAGCGATCCATTTCGCCCCTTTGCATACCTTGTTTATTCGTTTAGCCTGCCCTCCAGATAATAAATATGCACTTGCTTTGCAATTCATCCATTGGGTTATTATGGAATCAAACTAATCAAGAGTTCTAGACTTTGACGGGTTCTTCTTGTTTGTTTTCATGTTGCTGTTCTCATGATTGCTGTATGAGTTTTTTATAGACAACTATGCCTAGGGCCTTGAAGTTCTATCACACCACATGTAGCCACTTATATGTTTTCTTACTTGGCATATGCAACTCTTTAGGTATTTACAACACCACTGTTCACTATATAAATAAAGTGTGAAAATTAATTGTAAGAAAAAGTTTATATTAGTTCAAGTTTGCTCTGTGTGGATGTATTGTTCTGTTCCAGTGATGTTCTGTGACTAAACCTTAAAGGGAAAAGATATCACCTATGGGGTCAAAGCCTGTTCCCAATGGTATCTGCTGAAGCCTTTGCTGGAGGAATATATACCCCTCGGGTCCCAGCAAGTTTTCACGAAGGTGGTAGGACCCAGCGATCCATTGCACCGCTTTGCATACCTTATTTATTAGTGTAGCCTGCCATCCAGATAGTAAATATGCACTTGCTTTTTGCAATTCATCCATTGGATTATTATGGAATCGAACTAATCAAGAGTTCTAGACTTTGACGGGTTCTTCTTATTTGCTTTCATGTTGCTTTTCACATGATTGCTGTATGAGATTTTTATAGACAACTATGCCTAGGGCCTTGAAGTTCTATCACACAACATGTAGCCACTTTTATGTTTTCTTACTTGGCATATGTAACACTGTAGGTATTTACAACACCACTGGTCACTATATGATAAAAGTGTGAAAATTAATCCTAAGAAGAAGTTTATATTAGTTTAAGTTTGCTCTGTGTGGATGTATTGTTCTGTTCCAGTGATTTTCTATTACTAAATCTTGAAGGGAAAATATATCACCTATGGGGTCAAAGCCTGTTCCCCAATGGTATCTGCTGAAGCCTGTTCCCCAATGGTATCTGCTAAAGCCTGTTCCCCAATGGTATCTGCTAAAGCCTTTGCTGGAGGCATATATACCCCTCGGGTCCCAGCAAGTTTTCACCAAGGTGGTAGTACCCAGCGTTCTATTTCACCACTTTGCATACCTTGTTTATTCGTGTAGTCTGCCATCCAGATAGTAAATATGCACTTGCTTTGCAATTCATCCATTGGGTTATTATGGAATCAAACTAATCAAGAGTTCTAGACTTTGACGGGTTCTTCTTATTTGCTTTCATGTTGCTTTTCACATGATTGCTGTATGAGATTTTTATAGACAACTATGCCTAGGGCCTTGAAGTTCTATCACACCACATGTAGCCACTTATATGTTTTCTTACTTGGCATATGTAACTCTTTAGGTATTTACAACACGACTGTTCACTATATGATTAAAGTGTGAAAATTAATCCTACGAAAAAGTTTATATTAGTTCAAGTTTACTCTGTGTGGATGTATTGTTCTGTTCCTTTGATTTTCTATTACTAAATCTTGAAGGGAAAAGATATCACCTATGGGGTCAAAGCCTGTTCCCCAATGGTATCTGCTGAAGCCTTTGCTGGAGGCATATATACCCCTCGGGTCCCAGCAAGTTTTCACCAAGGTGGTAGGACCCAGCGATCCATTTTGCCCCTTTGCATACCTTGTTTATTCGTGTAGCCTGCCCTCCAGATAATAAATATGCACTTGCTTTGCAATTCATCCATTGGGTTATCATGGAATCAAACTAATCAAGAGTTCTAGACTTTGACGGGTTCTTCTTATTTGCTTTCATGTTGCTTTTCACATGATTGCTGTATGAGATTTTTATAGACAACTATGCCTAGGGCCTTGAAGTTCTATCACACCACATGTAGCCACTTATATGTTTTCTTACTTGGCATATGTAACTCTTTAGGTATTTACAACGATTAAAGTGTGAAAATTAATCCTAAGAAGAAGTTTATATTAGTTCAAGTTTGCTCTGTGTTGATGTATTGTTCTGTTCCAGTGATGTTCTATGACTAAACCTTGACGGGAAAAGATATCACCTATGGGGTCAAAGCCTGTTCCCCAATGGTATCTGCTGAAGCCTTTGCTGGAGGCATATATACCCCTCGGGTCCCAGCAAGTTTTCACCAAGGTGGTAGGACCCAGCGATCCATTTTGCCCCTTTGCATACCTTGTTTATTCGTGTAGCCTGCCCTCCAGATAATAAATATGCACTTGCTTTGCAATTCATCCATTGGGTTATTATGGAATCAAACTAATCAAGAGTTCTAGACTTTGACGGGTTCTTCTTATTTGCTTTCATGTTGCTTTTCACATGATTGCTGTATGAGATTTTTATAGACAACTATGCCTAGGGCCTTGAAGTTCTATCACACCACATGTAGCCACTTATGTTTTCTTACTTGGCATATATAACTCTTTAGGTATTTACAACACCACTGTTCAGTATATAAATAAAGTGTGAAAATTAATTGTAAGAAAAAGTTTATATTAGTTCAAGTTTGCTCTGTGTTGATGTATTGTTCTGTTCCAGTGATGTTCTGTGACTAAACCTTGAAGGGAAAAGATATCACGTATGGGGTCAAAGCCTGTTCCCCAATGGTATCTGCTTAAGCCTTTGCTGGAGGCATATATACTCCTCGGGTCCCAGCAAGTTTTCACCAAGGTGGTAGGACCCAGCGATCCATTTTGCCCCTTTGCATACCTTGTTTATTCGTGTAGCCTGCCCTCCAGATAATAAATATGCACTTGCTTTGCA
The DNA here is from genome assembly GCF_964197995.2 of Scardinius erythrophthalmus. Lineage (NCBI taxonomy): Eukaryota > Metazoa > Chordata > Actinopteri > Cypriniformes > Leuciscidae > Scardinius > Scardinius erythrophthalmus. The sequence continues at coordinate 35,960,962 of NC_138226.1, read as the reverse complement.
ATTCATCCATTGGGTTATTATGGAATCAAACTAATCAAGAGATCTAGACTTTGACGGGTTCTTCTTATTCGCTTTCATGTTGCTTTTCACATGATTGCTGTATGAGATTTTTATAGACAACTATGCCTAGGGCCTTGAAGTTCTATCACACCCCATGTAGCCACTTATATGTTTTCTTACTTGGCATAATGTAACTCTTTAGGTATTTACAACGATTAAAGTGTGAAAATTAATTGTAAGAAAAAGTTCATATTAGTTCAAGTTTGGTCTGTGTGGATGTATTGTTCTGTTCCAGTGATGTTCTATGACTAAACCTTGAAGGGAAAAGATATCACCTATGGGGTCAAAACCTGTTCCCCAATGGTATCTGCTGAAGCCTATGCTGGAGGCATATATACCCCTCGGGTCCCAGCAAGTTTTCACCAAGGTGGTAGGACCCAGCGTTCTTTTTCACCACTTTGCATACCTTTTTTATTCGTGTAGTCTGCCATCCAGATAGTAAATATGCACTTGCTTTTTGCAATTAATCCATTGGGTTATTATGGAATCAAACTAATCAAGAGTTCTAGACTTTGACGGGTTCTTCTTATTTGCTTTCATGTTGCTTTTCACATGATTGCTGTATGAGAATTTTATAGACAACTATGCCTAGGGCCTTGAAGTTCTATCACACCACATGTAGCCACTTATATGTTTTCTTACTTGGCATATGTAACTCTTTAGGTATTTACAACGATTAAAGTGTGAAAATTAATTGCAAGAAAAAGTTTATATTAGTTCCAAGTTTGCTCTGTGTGGATGTATTGTTCTGTTCCAGTCATGTTCTATGACTAAACCTTGAAGGGAAAAGATATCACCTCTGGGGTCAAAGCCTGTTCCCCAATGGTATCTGCTGAAGCCTTTGCTGGAGGCATACAGTATACCCCTCGGGTCCCAGCAAGTTTTCACCAAGGTGGTAGGACCCAGCGATCCAAAGCACCACTTTGCATACCTTGTTTATTAGTGTAGCCTGCCATCCAGATAGTAAATATGCAATTGCTTTTTGCAATTCATCCATTGGGTTATTATGGAATCAAACTAATCAAGAGTTCTAGACTTTGACGGATTCTTCTGATTTGCTTTCATGTTGCTTTTCACATGATTGCTGTATGAGAATTTTATAGACAACTATGCCTAGGGCCTTGAAGTTCTATCACACCACATGTAGCCACTTATATGTTTTCTTACTTTGCATATGTAACTCTAGGTATTTACAACACCACTGTTCACTATATAATTAAAGTGTGAAAATTAATTGTAAGAAAACGTTTATATTAGTTCAAGTTTGCTCTGTGTGGATGTATTGTTTTGTTCCAGTGATGTTCTATGACTAAACCTTGAAGGGAAAAGATATCACCTATGGGGTCAAAGCCTGTTCCCCAATGGTATCTGCTGAAGCCTTTACTGGAGGCATATATACCCCTCGGGTCCCAGCAAGTTTTCACCAAGGTGGTAGGACCCAGCGATCCAAAGCACCACTTTGCATACCTTGTTTATTCGTGTAGCCTACCCTCCAGATAATAAATATGCACTTGCTTTTTGCAATTCATCCATTGGGTTATTATGGAATCAAACTAATCAAGAGTTCTAGACTTTGACGGGTTCTTCTTATTTGTTTTCATGTTGCTTTTCACATGATTGCTGTATGAGATTTTTATAGACAACTATGCCTAGGGCCTTGAAGTTCTATCACACCACATGTAGCCACTTATATGTTTTCTTACTTGGCATATGTAACTCTTTAGGTATTTACAACGATTAAAGTGTGAAAATTAATTGTAAGAAAAAGTTTATATTAGTTCAAGTTTGCTCTGTGTGGATGTATTGTTCTGTTCCAGTGATGTTCTATGACTAAACCTTGAAGGGAAAAGAAATTACCTATGGGGTCAAAGCCTGTTCCCCAATGGTATCTGCTGAAGCCTTTGCTGGAGGCATATATACTCCTCGGGTCCCAGCAAGTTTTCACCAAGGTGGTAGGACCCAGCGATCCATTTCGCCCCATTTGCATACCTTGTTTATTTGTGTAGCCTGCCCTCCAGATAATAAATATGCACTTGCTTTTTGCAATTCATCCATTGGGTTATTATGGAATCAAACTAATCAAGAGTTCTAGACTTTGACGGGTTCTGCTTATTTGCTTTCATGTTGCTTTTCACATGATTGCTGTATGAGATTTTTATAGACAACTATGCCTAGGGCCTTGAAGTTCTATCACACCACATGTAGCCACTTATATGTTTTCTTACTTGGCATATGTAACTCTTTAGGTATTTACAGCGATTAAAGTGTGAAAATGAATTGCAAGAAAAAGTTTATATTAGTTCAAGTTTGCTCTGTGTGGATGTATTGTTCTGTTCCAGTGATGTTCTATGACTAAACCTTGAAGGGAAAAGATATCACCTATGGGGTCAAAGCCTGTTCCCCAATGGTATCTGCTGAAGCCTTTGCTGGAGGCATATATACCCCTCGGGTCCCAGCAAGTTTTCACCAAGGTGGTAGGACCCAGCGATCCATTGCACCACTTTGCATACCTTGTTTATTCGTGTAGCCTGCCATCCAGATAGTAAATATGCACTTGCTTTTTGCAATTCATCCATTGGGTTATTATGGAATCAAACTAATCAAGAGTTCTAGACTTTGACAGTTTCTTCTTATTTTTTTCATGTTGCTGTTCCCAGAGGTGTAAAGTCCAGGTTCAGAAAGTAAAAGTCCTCCTCAGTGTTTTGTTCCAATCACCTGGATTTGCTAATTCAGCCAGGAGATAGAACTAATTAGTTAAATCAGCTGGCTGAGTTCATGGGTGGAATAAACATATGGCAGGACTTCTGCTTTCTGACCCCTGGACTATACACCTCTGGATTTAGACATTGTAATGTTTACGATTTATAACATGTGATGTTATGTTATATTATTTCCACATGTGATGTATTTTAGTTTTAAAGCAGACATTGTTCATTCAGCCCACAAGGGGGCGCGTTAGATTCGGTTTTGTGGTGTTGAGACAGCGTAAACAGGAGAGAAGAAAACCAAGCGCGAAACAGAAATGTAAACAATTGCAACAGAGATTTATAAGTTCACTAAAAGATCTAAAATCTGCTTTGCTGTGCCAGAGTTTTATTCAGAAACTTTGACATCTTACATCTGCCAGATGTCCACTGAGAATTAACAGGGTTTTAACTCTGTTTCATTTGAAATCACCATAATGGTGATTCTTGTTTCCATTAGTTGGTCTTTATAACTCTTGCAAAGAAAGCAGTACCAGCCAGCAGTGGTCAACCTGAAGCTTCCAACTGCACTCCCATCGAAGCTAAGTAGGGTTGAGCCTGGTCTTTATCTGGATGGGAAACCTCCTGGGAGACTGGGTAGCTGCTGGAAGAGGTGTTAGAGAGGCCTGCAGGTCTGATCAACCTGTGGCCTTAGTGGGTCCTAACGCCCCAGTACAGTCACAATAAGCTGTACTGTATAAAGGGTACCCCTGGTGTAAAATAGTCCCTATATCACATAACATCCAACGCCCCAGTACAGTCGCCATAAACTGTACTGAATAAAGGGTGTCACCCTTTGGCAGAAATAATCCCTAACATTATTATTATTTTTCTGGCTGGTGTGACTGTGTGTTTGTATGGTATGGCGTGTTTGTTATGGAAAAGAAAGCCTCTCACCATCCTTTAGAAACATCAGTGATTCAGGCTACTTCATGACGATTATAAAACCATCAACAGGTAACCATCATCACCTGATCTCATTTGACTTTACCTTCTTTTGCTGCTGCAAATGTGTTTAACAAACACACTGTCTATCATAAGAGTTAAGAGCCCAACTAATGGAAACAGTAATCACTATTATGGTGACTTCAAATGAACCACATTAGAGTTAAACCTCTGTTAATTCTCAATAAAAACTTCTGTAGACTTCTGACAGAAATAAAGTCAGTCTGGTTAGTAATAAGTGAAGCTGGTAATGCTGTTTGTGGAGTTGATTAATCCTCCTCTGCTGAGATCACAGATTTAATGTCTTCTTTTCTCTTCAGTTGATTTCATCTAAGGCTGTGTCTGAAGTCAGTTGTAGTTCTTGTGTTTCTGCTCGTCTCTTTTTCTATTCTCTTCTTTCCTTCAGTGATTCTGCTTGTTAACAGGCTTATTAAGACTGAGATGACTCCATATTTAATATGCACAGGTTTTGTGGCTCAGATAAGGTCCAGTTCTGGTTTATTTATTTTGCTCTTGGCTGACATGTGGCCAGAGGTGTAAAGTCCAGGTTCAGAAAGTAAAAGTCCTCCTCAGTATTTTGTTCCAATCACCTGGATTTGCTAATTCAGCCAGGAGATAGAACTTATTAGTTAAATCAGCTGGCTGAGTTCATGGGTGGAATAAACATATGGCAGGACTTTCTGACCCCTGGACTATACACCTCTGACTGTTCTCATGATTGCTGTATGAGATTTTTATAGACAACTATGCCTAGGGCCTTGAAGTTCTATCACACCACATATAGCCACTTATATATTTTCTTACTTGGCATATGTAACTCTTTAGGTATTTACAACACCACTGTTCACTATCCTCCAGATAATAAATATGCACTTGCTTTGCAATTCATCCATTGGGTTATCATGGAATCAAACTAATCAAGAGTTCTAGACTTTGACAGGTTCTTCTTATTTGTTTTCATGTTGCTGTTCTCATAAACGCTGTATGAGATTTTTTATAGACAACTATGCCTAGGGCCTTGAAGTTCTATTACACAACATGCAGCCACTTATGTTTTCTTACTTGGCATATGTAACTCTTTAGGTATTTACAACACCACTGTTCACTATATGATTAAAGTGTGAAAATTAATTGTAAGAAAAATTTTATATTAGTTCAAGTTTGCTCTGTTCGGATGTATTGTTCTGTTCCAGTGATTTTCTATTACTAAATCTTGAAGGGAAAATATATCACCTATGGGGTCAAAGCCTGTTCCCCAATGGTATCTGCTAAAGCCTGTTCCCCAATGGTATCTGCTTAAGCCTTTGCTGGAGGCATATATACTCCTCGGGTCCCAGCAAGTTTTCACCAAGGTGGTAGGACCCAGCGATCCATTTCGCCCCTTTGCATACCTTGTTTATTCGTGTAGCCTGCCCTCCAGATAATAAATATGCACATGCTTTGCAATTCATCCATTGGGTTATTATGGAATCAAACTAATCAAGAGTTCTAGACTTTGACAGGTTCTTCTTATTTGCTTTCATGTTGCTTTTCACATGATTGCTGTATGAGATTTTTATAGACAACTATGCCTAGGGCCTTGTAGTTCTATCACACCACATGTAGCCACTTATATGTTTTCTTACTTGGCATATGTAACTCTTTAGGTATTTACAACACCACTGTTCACTATATAAATAAAGTGTGAAAATGAATTGTAAGAAAAAGTTAATATTAGTTCAAGTTTGCTCTCTGTGGATGTATTGTTCTGTTCCAGTGATGTTCTGTGACTAAAGCTTGAAGGGAAAAGATATCACCTATGGGGTCAAAGCCTGTTCCCAATGGTATCTGCTGAAGCCTTTGCTGGAGGCATATATACCCCTCGGGTCCCAGCAAGTTTTCACCAAGGTGGTAGGACCCAGCGATCCATTGCACCACTTTGCATACCTTGTTTATTAGTGTAGCCTGCCATCCAGATGGTAAATATGCACTTGCTTTTTGCAATTCATCCATTGGGTTATTATGGAATCAAACTAATCTAGAGTTCTAGACTTTGACGGGTTCTTCTTATTTGTTTTCATGTTGCTGTTCTCATAAACGCTGTATGAGATTTTTATAGGCAACTATGCCTAGGGCCTTTAAGTTCTATTACACAACATGCAGCCACTTTTATGTTCTCTTACTTGGCATATGTAACTCTTTAGGTATTTACAACGATTAAAGTGTGAAAATTAATTGTAAGAAAAAGTTTATATTAGTTCAAGTTTGCTCTGTGTGGATGTATTGTTCTGTTCCAGTGATGTTCTATGACTAAACCTTGGAGGGAAAAGATATCACCTATGGGGTCAAAGCCTGTTGCCCAATGGTATCTGCTGAAGCCTTTGCTGGAGGCATATATACCCCTCCGGTCCCAGCAAGTTTTCACCAAGGTGGTAGGGCCCAGCGATCCATTTCGCCCCATTTGCATACCTTGTTTATTCGTGTAGCCTGCCCTCCAGATAATAAATATGCACTTGCTTTTTGCAATTCATCCATTGGGTTATTATGGAATCAAACTAATCAAGAGTTCTAGACTTTGACGGGTTCTTCTTATTTGCTTTCATGTTGCTTTTCACATGATTGCTGTATGAGATTTTTATGACAACTATGCCTAGGGCCTTGAAGTTCTATCACACCACATGTAGCCACTTATATGTTTTCTTACTTGGCATATGTAACTCTTTAGGTATTTACAACACCACTGTTCACTATATAAATAAAGTGTGAAAATTAATTGTAAGAAAAAGGTAATATTAGTTCAAGTTTGCTCTCTGTGGATGTATTGTTCTGTTCCAGTGATGTTCTGTGACTAAAGCTTGAAGGGAAAAGATATCACCTATGGGGTCAAAGCCTGTTCCCAATGGTATCTGCTGAAGCCTTTGCTGGAGGCATATATACCCCTCGGGTCCCAGCAAGTTTTCACCAAGGTGGTAGGACCCAGCGATCCATTGCACCACTTTGCATACCTTGTTTATTAGTGTAGCCTGCCATCCAGATAGTAAATATGCACTTGCTTTTTGCAATTCATCCATTGGGTTATTATGGAATCAAACTAATCTAGAGTTCTAGACTTTGACGGGTTCTTCTTATTTGTTTTCATGTTGCTGCTCTCATAAACGCTGTATGAGATTTTTATAGACAACTATGCCTAGGGCCTTGAAGTTCTATTACACAACATGCAGCCACTTTTATGTTCTCTTACTTGGCATATGTAACTCTTTAGGTATTTACAACGATTAAAGTGTGAAAATTAATTGCAAGAAAAAGTTTATATTAGTTCAAGTTTGCTCTGTGTGGATGTATTGTTCTGTTCCAGTGATGTTCTATGACCTTGAAGGGAAAAGATATCACGTATGGGGTCAAAGCCTGTTCCCCAATGGTATCTGCTTAAGCCTTTGCTGGAGGCATATATACTCCTCAGGTCCCAGCAAGTTTTCACCAGGGTGGTAGGACCCAGCGATCCATTTCGCCTCTTTACATACCTTGTTTATTCGTTTAGCCTGCCCTCCAGATAATAAATATGCACTTGCTTTGCAATTCATCCATTGGGTTATTATGGAATCAAACTAATCAAGAGTTCTAGACTTTGACGGGTTCTTCTTATTTGTTTTCATGTTGCTGTTCTCATGACTGCTGTATGAGATTTTTATAGACAACTATGCCTAGGGCCTTGAAGTTGTATCACACAACATGTAGCCACTTTTATGTTTTCTTACTTGGCATATGTAACTCTGTAGGTATTTACAACACCACTGTTCACTATATAAATTAAGTGTGAAAATTAATTGTAAGAAAAAGTTTATATTAGTTCAAGTTTGCTCTGTGTTGATGTATTGTTCTGTTCCAGTGATGTTCTGTGACTAAACCTTGAAGGGAAAAGATATCACCTATGGGGTCAAAGCCTGTTCCCCAATGGTATCTGCTGAAGCCTTTGCTGGAGGCATATATACCCCTCGGGTCCCAGCAAGTTTTCACCAAGGTGGTAGGACCCAGCGATCCATTGCACCACTTTGCATACCTTGTTTATTAGTGTAGCCTGCCATCCAGATAGTAAATATGCACTTGCTTTGCAATTCATCCATTGGGTTATCATGGAATCAAACTAATCAAGAGTTCTAGACTTTGACGGGTTCTTCTTATTTGCTTTCATGTTGCTTTTCACATGATTGCTGTATGAGATTTTTATAGACAACTATGCCTAGGGCCTTGAAGTTCTATCACACCACATGTAACCACTTATATGTTTTCTTACTTGGCATATGTAACTCTTTAGGTATTTACAACATCACTGTTCACTATATAAATAAAGTGTGAAAATTAATTGTAAGAAAAAGTTCATATTAGCTCAAGTTTGCTCTGTGTGGATGTATTGTTCTGTTCCAGTGATGTTCTGTGACTAAACCTTGAAGGGAAAAGATATCACCTATGGGGTCAAAGCCTGTTCCAAATGGTATCTGCTGAAGCCTTTGCTGGAGGCATATATACCCCTCGGGTCCCAGCAAGTTTTCACCAAGGTGGTAGGACCTAGCGATCCATTTTGCCCCTTTGCATACCTTGTTTATTCGTGTAGCCTGCCCTCCAGATAATAAATATGCACTTGCTTTGCAATTCATCCATTGGGTTATTATGGAATCAAACTAATCAAGAGTTCTAGACTTTGACGGGTTCTTCTTATTTGCTTTCATGTTGCTGTATGATATTTTTATAGACAACTATGCCTAGGGCCTTGAAGTTCTATCACACCACATGTAGCCACTTATATGTTTTCTTACTTGGCATATGTAACTCTTTAGGTATTTACAATGATTAAAGTGTGAAAATTAATTGCAAGAAAAGTTTATATTAGTTCAAGTTTGCTCTGTGTGGATGTATTGTTCTGTTCCAGTGATGTTCTATGACTAAACCTTGAAGGGAAAAAAAATCACCTATGGGGTCAAAGCCTGTTCCCCAATGGTATCTTCTGAAGCCTTTGCTGGAGGCATATATACCCCTCGGGTCCCAGCAAGTTTTCACCAAGGTGGTAGGACCCAGCGTTCTATTTCACCACTTTGCATACCTTGTTTATTCGTGTAGTCTGCCATCCAGATAGTAAATATGCACTTGCTTTTTGCAATTCATCCATTGGGTTATTATGGAATCAAACTAATCAAGAGTTCTAGACTTTGACGGGTTCTTCTTATTTGCTTTCATGTTGCTTTTCACATGATTGCTGTATGAGAAGTTTATAGACAACTATGCCTAGGGCCTTGAAGTTCTATCACACCACATGTAGCCACTTATATGTTTTCTTACTTGGCATATGTAACTCTTTAGGTATTTACAACACCACTGTTCACTATATAAATAAAGTGTGAAATTTAATTGTAAGAAAAAGTTTATATTAGTTCAAGTTTGCTCTGTGTGGATGTATTGTTCTGTTCCAGTGATGTTCTGTGACTAAAGCTTGAAGGGAAAAGATATCACCTATGGGGTCAATGCCTGTTCCCAATGGTATCTGCTGAAGCCTTTGCTGGAGGCATATATACCCCTCGGGCCCAGCAAGTTTTCACCAAGGTGGTAGGACCCAGCGATCCAAAGCACCACTTTGCATACCTTGTTTATTAGTGTAGCCTGTCATCCAGATAGTAAATATGCAATTGCTTTTTGCAATTCATCCATTGGGTTATTATGGAATCAAACTAATCAAGAGTTCTAGACTTTGACGGGTTCTTCTTATTTGCTTTCATGTTGCTTTTCACATGATTGCTGTATGAGATTTTTTATAGACAACTATGCCTAGGGCCTTGAAGTTCTATCACACCACATGTAGCCACTTATATGTTTTCTTACTTGGCATATGTAACTCTTTAGGTATTTACAACACGACTGTTCACTATATGAAGTGAATATATGAAGTGACTGTTCACTATTTTGATCCTTATCAAAATTTATAAGGAAAGACAAGTATTTTGTTTAGGCTTGGCTTGTAGGGAATTCCAAACCTGCGTATATTCTAACGCACATAACTATAGAACCCATTCTAAATGCGCATGTGACCGCCATCAGCGTTTCTCACAGGTTCGCGTTTAAAGTCTGCGTAGAGAGAATGGTGTCGTCTTAGCGGCCCCTAATTTAATAACAAATGATCATTGCGACGGAACCAAATCAATTAAAACTAACTTTAGATGGAAATAACTTAACTCTGCTGTAAAGCCGAAACAATCTCTGTTACCTTAACCCTCATGTGGTGTTCAAAACCCTATAACACCTGTGGTGTTCCCGGTCAAAAATGACCGGCCCATAAAAAAAAAGCTTATAAATCACTCATTATACCATATTTTCACCCAATCTTGGATTCAATCTTTTTGTCAACATGTTCTCTTTCAATTAGGACTGGTTTTATATTTTGATTTGCATCTGAATAATCATAGGCCTCATTTATTTGAGAGTAGGCATTTCATTTTTTGAGTAATTTTTTAAAAATTTTTGAATAATTTTGGAAATATTAAATAAAATCTGAAGAAAATTGGTATTGTTGATCACACTAGTCAACTTAAAATTTTCACCAGGAATTTTGTTTTTAAAAACTTTTATTTTGTATAAAATGGTACATTGTCACACTTGTGGTGTTCCCGGTCAAAAATGACCGGCCCATAAAAAAAAAGCTTATAAATCACTCATTATACCATATTTTCACCCAATCTTGGATTCAATATTTTTGTCAACATGTTCTCTTTCAATTAGGACTGGTTTTATATTTTGATTTGCATCTGAATAATCATAGGCCTCATTTATTTGAGAGTAGGCATTTCATTTTTTGAGTAATTTTTTAAAAATTTTTGAATAATTTTGGAAATATTAAATAAAATCTGAAGAAAATTGGTATTGTTGATCACACTAGTCTACTCTAATATTTCACCAGGAATTTTGTTTTGAAACTTTTGTTTTGTAAAAAATATGGCACATAGTCACACTTGTGGTGTTCCCGGTCAAAAATGACCGGCCTATAGAAAATAGCTTATAAATCACTTATTATGCATTATTATCACCCAATATTGGATTCAATCTTTTTGTCCACTTGTTCTCTTTCAGTTAGGACTGGTTTTATATTTCTATTTGCATCTGATTAATTGTAGGCCTCATTTATTTGATAGTAGGCATCTCATTTTTTGAGTAAAAAAAACATTATTTTTTAATAATTTTGGAAATATTAAATGAAATCTGAAGAAAAGTGGTACTGTTGATCACACTAGTCTACTTTAATATTTCACCAGGAATTTTGTTTTGAAAAACTTTTATTTTGTACAAAATGGCACAGAGTTACACTTGTGGTGTTCCACTGGGCCATTGAGGGCCACTGTTTCAATTGGCCATTGAAAGTGAATGGGAGAGACATGTGTTAGAAGTCCATAAGGAATATCTTTACATCTGAGTGATGGATTATGGTGAGTTTGGGCTCTTTTTAATCTTAACAATCTCATGTAAATAATGATGTGCCATTTTCCACAATTTCTGCATGCTTCATTGAGTTATGAGTTAAAACGCGGCATAAGTGCTAGGCTACATCTATATTCAAGGCTCTGTGAGCGCATGTGGGGGTTTGTGTGTTACAACTCAATTAGGAATATCTTTAGATCTGAGTGATGGATTATGCTGAGTTTGGGCTCTTTTTAATAGTGATAGTCTGCTGAAAATAATGATGTACAGTTTTCTACGAACTGTGCATGCTTTGTGAAGTTATGAGCGAAAACCAAACACGAGTGCTTCATGAGTATATACTGGGCTATGTGTGTCTGTGGTATTTTCTGTGTTAGAACACCATGAGGAATATCTTTAGATCTGATTGATGGGATATATTGAGTTTGGGCTCTGTTTAATCATGAGCTCCTGCTGTAAATAACGATGTGCCATTTTTCATGATCGATATAATTTTCATGAAGATATGAGTAAAAAGGCCAAGTCTAAGCTACCTTGGTTGGCTACGTGAGTCTGTGCGTCTGTGATATTTTTTGTGTTAGAACTCCATGAGGAATATCTTTAGAAATAACGATGTGCCATTTTTCATGATCGATATAATTTTCATGAAGATATGAGTAAAAAGGCCAAGTCTAAGCTACCTTGGTTGGCTACGTGAGTCTGTGCGTCTGTGATATTTTTTGTGTTAGAACTCCATGAGGAATATCTTTAGTTCTGAGTGATGGATTATGTTGAGTTTGGACTCATTTTAATTGTAAGCATCTGCTGTAAATAATGATGTGTCATTAACCACAATCGGAGCATGTTTCATGAAGTTACGAGCGGAAATGTGTCTAACATTCAGCATCAATACATGGTTTACACATGGGTCTCTTGAAGGGCTTCTTTTAGAAAAACCTCGCTCAAGTTTAGTAAAAAAGCCTGAAACAATTATGCTTGCTGTATTCTACTCATTGAGACCTTTCAAATGACATATGACACAGGACTATCAGAGCTATATGATGCATTTGACATATTGCTGAATGTAATACAAAAAAGTAGTTTATAAATTATGATTTTTTTTATTTTTGTTTATCAGCAAATAACTCAGCACTACTTAAGAGATAATCAAATTGGCTACATTCATTGTAAATTTCAGACTCTAAGCTTTCAAATGACACCTATTTTAAGTTGATCAAGGTAATAGTTTTGAAAAATATTATGATTATTTATTTCACAGCTAGGTGGCGCCGGCGGGGGGTACACTCAGTTTTAGAGTGATAACTCAGCAGTCGTTAGGAGTTGATCAAAGTGATTAGATGCATTAAAAAGCTGAGATTCTAAGCTTTAAAATGATACATATTTTGTGTTGTTCCATTCATTGGTTGCATTGGTCTCTCCCATTCACTTTCAATGGCCCATTGAAACAATGGCCCACAATGGCCCTCAATGGCCTAGTGGAACACCACAAGTGTAACTCTGTGCCATATTGTACAAAATAAAAGTTTTTCAAAACACAATTCCTGGTGAAAAATTAAAGTAGACTAGTGTGATCAACAGTGCCAATTTTCTTTAGATTTTATTTTATTTTTCCTAAATTATTCAAAAATAATGTTTTTTTTACTCAAAAATTGAGATGCCTTCTCTCAAATAAATGAGGCCTACAATTGATCAGATGCAAATAGAAATATAAAACCAGTCCTAATTGAAAGAGAACAAGTGGACAAAAAGATTGAATCCAATATTGGGTGATAATATTGCATAATGATTGATTTATAAGCTATTTACTGTAGTCCGGTCATTTTTGACCGGGAACACCACAAGTGTAACAATGTGCCATTTTGTACAAAATAAAAGTTTTTCAAAACAAAATTCCTGGTGAAATATTAAAGTAGACTAGTGTGATCAACAGTGCCAATTTTCTTCAGAATTTATTTAAAATTTCCAAAATTATTCAAAAATAATGTTTTTTTTACTCAAAAAATGAGATGCCTACTCTCAAATAAATGAGGCCTACGATTAATCAGATGCAAATAGAAATATAAAACCAGTCCTAATTGAAAGAGAACAAGTGGACAAAAAGATTGAATCCAATAGTGGGTGATAATATAGCATAACAACTGATTTATAAGCAATTTTTTGTAGTCCGGTCATTTTTGACCGGGAACACCACAAGAGTGACAAGGTGACAAAAATCCCCCTAAAAAATTAAGAAAATTGTCACAAAACATTTCAGAAGTAGTTATACCATTTGTGAAAAAAGTCACTAAGTTTCAGTTCAAAGCGATAACATTAACTAGTATTTTCAGGAAAAAGAAAATCTTCTTCGGGTCAAAATGACCCGAACACCACATGAGGGTTAAATTATACACTTATCTCTGTAAAGCTGCTTTGAGACAATCTACATTGTTAAAAGCGCTATATAAATGAAAATGACTTGACTTGACTATATGATTAAAGTGTGAAAATTAATCCTAAGAAGAAGTTTATATTAGTTCAAGTTTGCTCTGTGTGGATGTATTGTTCTGTTCCAGTGATTTTCTATTACTAAATCTTGAAGGGAAAATATATCACCTATGGGGTCAAAGCCTGTTCCCCAATGGTATCTGCTGAAGCCTGTTCCCCAATGGTATCTGCTAAAGCCTGTTCCCCAATGGTATTCTGCTGAAGCCTTTGCTGGAGGCATATATACCCCTCGGGTCCCAGCAAGTTTTCACCAAGGTGGTAGGACCCAGCGATCCATTTTGCCCCTTTGCATACCTTGTTTATTCGTGTAGCCTGCCCTCCGGATAATAAATATGCACTTGCTTTGCAATTCATCCATTGGGTTATCATGGAATCAAACTAATCAAGAGTTCTAGACTTTGACGGGTTCTTCTTATTTGCTTTCATGTTGCTTTTCACATGATTGCTGTATGAGATTTTTATAGACAACTATGCCTAGGGCCTTGAAGTTCTATCACACTACATGTAGCCACTTATGTTTTCTTACTTGGCATATGTAACTCTTTAGGTATTTACAACACCACTGTTCACTATATGATTAAAGTGTGAAAATTAATTGTTAGAAAAAGTTTATATTAGTTCACGTTTGCTCTGTGTGGATGTATTGTTCAGTTCCAGTGATGTTCTATGACTAAACCTGGAAGGGAAAATATATCATGTATGGGGTCAAAGCCTGTTCCCCAATGGTATCTGCTGAAGCCTTTGCCGGAGGAATATATACCCCTCGGGTCCCAGCAAGTTTTCACCAAGGTGGTAGGACCCAGCGTTCTATTACACTACTTTGCATACCTTGTTTATTCGTGTAGTCTGTCATCCAGATAGTAAATATGCACTTGCTTTTTGCAATTCATCCATTGGGTTATTATGGAATCAAACTAATCAAGAGTTCTAGACTTTGACGGGTTCTTCTTATTTGCTTTCATGTTGCTTTTCACATGATTGCTGTATGAGAATTTTATAGACAACTATGCCTATGGCCTTGAAGTTCTATCACACCACATGTAGCCACTTATATGTTTTCTTACTTGGCATATGTAACTCTTTAGGTATTTACAACGATTAAAGTGTGAAAATTAATTGCAAGAAAAAGTTTATATTAGTCCAAGTTTGCTCTGTGTGGATGTATTGTTCTGTTCCAGTGATGTTCTATGACTAAACCTTGAAGGGAAAAGATATCACCTATGGGGTCAAAGCCTGTTCCCCAATGGTATCTGCTGAAGCCTTTGCTGGAGGCATATACAGCATACCCCTCGGGTCCTAGCAAGTTTTCACCAAGGTGGTAGGACCCAGCGATCCATTTTGCCCCTTTGCATACCTTGTTTATTCGTGTAGCCTGCCCTCCAGATAATAAATATGCACTTGCTTTGCAATTCATCCATTGGGTTATTATCGAATCAAACTAATCAAGAGTTCTAGACTTTGACGGGTTCATCTTATTTGCTTTCATGTTGCTTTTCACATGATTGCTGTATGAGAATTTTATAGACAACTATGCCTAGGGCCTTGAAGTTCTATCACACCACATGTAGCCACTTATATGTTTTCTTACTTGGCATATGTAACTCTTTAGGTATTTACAACGATTAAAGTGTGAAAATGAATTGTAAGAAAAAGTTTATATTTGTTCAAGTTTGCTCTGTGTGGATGTATTGTTCTTTTCCAGTGATGTTCTATGACTAAACCTTGAAGGGAAAATATATCACGTATGGGGTCAAAGCCTGTTCCCCAATGGTTTCTGCTTAAGCCTTTGCTGGAGGAATATATACCCCTCGGGTCCCAGCAAGTTTTCACCAAGGTGGTAGGACCCAGCGATCCATTTCGCCCCTTTGCATACCTTGTTTATTCGTGTAGCCTGCCCTCCAGATAATAAATATGCACTTGCTTTGCAATTCATCCATTGGGTTATTATGGAATCAAACTAATCAAGAGTTCTAGACTTTGACGGGTTCTTCTTATTTGCTTTCATGTTGCTTTTCACATGATTGCTGTATGAGATTTTTATAGACAACTATGCCTAGGGCCCTGAAGTTCTATCACGCCACTTATATGTTTTCTTACTTGGCATATGTAACTCTTTAGGTATTTACACGATTAAAGTGTGAAAATTAATTGCAAGAAAAAGTTTATATTAGTTCAAGTTTGCTCTGTGTGGATGTATTGTTCTGTTCCAGTGATGTTCTATGACTAAACCTTGAAGGGAAAAGATATCACCTATGGGGTCAAAGCCTGTTCCCCAATGGTATTTTCTGAAGCCTTTGCTGGAGGCATATATACCCCTCGGGTCCCAGCAAGTTTTCACCAAGGTGGTAGGACCCAGCGATCCATTGCACCACTTTGCATACCTTGTTTATTAGTGTAGCCTGCCATCCAGATAGTAAATATGCACTTGCTTTGCAATTCATCTATTGGGTTATCATGGAATCAAACTAATCAAGAGTTCGAGACTTTGACAGGTTCTTCTTATTTGCTTTCATGTTGCTTTTCACATGATTGCTGTATGAGATTTTTATAGACAACTATGCCTAGGGCCTTGAAGTTCTATCACACCACATGTAGCCACTTATGTTTTCTTACTTGGCATATGTAACTCTTTAGGTATTTACAACGATTTAAGTGTGAACATTAATTGTAAGAAAAAGTTTATATTAGTTCAAGTTTGCTCTGTGTGGATGTTTTGTTCTGTTCCAGTGATGTTCTATGACTATACCTTGAAGGGAAAAGATATCACCTATGGGGTCAAAGCCTGTTCCCCAATGGTATCTGCTGAAGCCTTTACTGGAGGCATATATACCCCTCGGGTCCCAGCAAGTTTTCACCAAGGTGGTAGGACCCAGCGATCCATTGCACCACTTTGCATACCTTGTTTATTAGTGTAGCCTGCCATCCAGATAGTAAATATGCACTTGCTTTTTGCAATTCATCCATTGGGTTATTATGGAATCAAACTAATCTAGAGTTTTAGACTTTGACGGGTTCTTCTTATTTGTTTTCATGTTGCTGCTCTCATAAACGCTGTATGAGATTTTTATAGACAACTATGCCTAGGGCCTTGAAGTTCTATTACACAACATGCAGCCACTTTTATGTTCTCTTACTTGGCATATGTAACTCTTTAGGTATTTACAACGATTAAAGTGTGAAAATTAATTGCAAGAAAAAGTTTATATTAGTTCAAGTTTGCTCTGTGTGGATGTATTGTTCTGTTCCAGTGATGTTCTATGACCTTGAAGGGAAAAGATATCACGTATGGGGTCAAAGCCTGTTCCCCAATGGTATCTGCTTAAGCCTTTGCTGGAGGCATATATACTCCTCAGGTCCCAGCAAGTTTTCACCAGGGTGGTAGGACCCAGCGATCCATTTCGCCTCTTTACATACCTTGTTTATTCGTTTAGCCTGCCCTCCAGATAATAAATATGCACTTGCTTTGCAATTCATCCATTGGGTTATTATGGAATCAAACTAATCAAGAGTTCTAGACTTTGACGGGTTCTTCTTATTTGTTTTCATGTTGCTGTTCTCATGACTGCTGTATGAGATTTTTATAGACAACTATGCCTAGGGCCTTGAAGTTGTATCACACAACATGTAGCCACTTTTATGTTTTCTTACTTGGCATATGTAACTCTGTAGGTATTTACAACACCACTGTTCACTATATAAATTAAGTGTGAAAATTAATTGTAAGAAAAAGTTTATATTAGTTCAAGTTTGCTCTGTGTTGATGTATTGTTCTGTTCCAGTGATGTTCTGTGACTAAACCTTGAAGGGAAAAGATATCACCTATGGGGTCAAAGCCTGTTCCCCAATGGTATCTGCTGAAGCCTTTGCTGGAGGCATATATACCCCTCGGGTCCCAGCAAGTTTTCACCAAGGTGGTAGGACCCAGCGATCCATTGCACCACTTTGCATACCTTGTTTATTAGTGTAGCCTGCCATCCAGATAGTAAATATGCACTTGCTTTGCAATTCATCCATTGGGTTATCATGGAATCAAACTAATCAAGAGTTCTAGACTTTGACGGGTTCTTCTTATTTGCTTTCATGTTGCTTTTCACATGATTGCTGTATGAGATTTTTATAGACAACTATGCCTAGGGCCTTGAAGTTCTATCACACCACATGTAACCACTTATATGTTTTCTTACTTGGCATATGTAACTCTTTAGGTATTTACAACATCACTGTTCACTATATAAATAAAGTGTGAAAATTAATTGTAAGAAAAAGTTCATATTAGCTCAAGTTTGCTCTGTGTGGATGTATTGTTCTGTTCCAGTGATGTTCTGTGACTAAACCTTGAAGGGAAAAGATATCACCTATGGGGTCAAAGCCTGTTCCAAATGGTATCTGCTGAAGCCTTTGCTGGAGGCATATATACCCCTCGGGTCCCAGCAAGTTTTCACCAAGGTGGTAGGACCTAGCGATCCATTTTGCCCCTTTGCATACCTTGTTTATTCGTGTAGCCTGCCCTCCAGATAATAAATATGCACTTGCTTTGCAATTCATCCATTGGGTTATTATGGAATCAAACTAATCAAGAGTTCTAGACTTTGACGGGTTCTTCTTATTTGCTTTCATGTTGCTGTATGATATTTTTATAGACAACTATGCCTAGGGCCTTGAAGTTCTATCACACCACATGTAGCCACTTATATGTTTTCTTACTTGGCATATGTAACTCTTTAGGTATTTACAATGATTAAAGTGTGAAAATTAATTGCAAGAAAAGTTTATATTAGTTCAAGTTTGCTCTGTGTGGATGTATTGTTCTGTTCCAGTGATGTTCTATGACTAAACCTTGAAGGGAAAAAAAATCACCTATGGGGTCAAAGCCTGTTCCCCAATGGTATCTTCTGAAGCCTTTGCTGGAGGCATATATACCCCTCGGGTCCCAGCAAGTTTTCACCAAGGTGGTAGGACCCAGCGTTCTATTTCACCACTTTGCATACCTTGTTTATTCGTGTAGTCTGCCATCCAGATAGTAAATATGCACTTGCTTTTTGCAATTCATCCATTGGGTTATTATGGAATCAAACTAATCAAGAGTTCTAGACTTTGACGGGTTCTTCTTATTTGCTTTCATGTTGCTTTTCACATGATTGCTGTATGAGAAGTTTATAGACAACTATGCCTAGGGCCTTGAAGTTCTATCACACCACATGTAGCCACTTATATGTTTTCTTACTTGGCATATGTAACTCTTTAGGTATTTACAACACCACTGTTCACTATATAAATAAAGTGTGAAATTTAATTGTAAGAAAAAGTTTATATTAGTTCAAGTTTGCTCTGTGTGGATGTATTGTTCTGTTCCAGTGATGTTCTGTGACTAAAGCTTGAAGGGAAAAGATATCACCTATGGGGTCAATGCCTGTTCCCAATGGTATCTGCTGAAGCCTTTGCTGGAGGCATATATACCCCTCGGGCCCAGCAAGTTTTCACCAAGGTGGTAGGACCCAGCGATCCAAAGCACCACTTTGCATACCTTGTTTATTAGTGTAGCCTGTCATCCAGATAGTAAATATGCAATTGCTTTTTGCAATTCATCCATTGGGTTATTATGGAATCAAACTAATCAAGAGTTCTAGACTTTGACGGGTTCTTCTTATTTGCTTTCATGTTGCTTTTCACATGATTGCTGTATGAGATTTTTTATAGACAACTATGCCTAGGGCCTTGAAGTTCTATCACACCACATGTAGCCACTTATATGTTTTCTTACTTGGCATATGTAACTCTTTAGGTATTTACAACACGACTGTTCACTATATGAAGTGAATATATGAAGTGACTGTTCACTATTTTGATCCTTATCAAAATTTATAAGGAAAGACAAGTATTTTGTTTAGGCTTGGCTTGTAGGGAATTCCAAACCTGCGTATATTCTAACGCACATAACTATAGAACCCATTCTAAATGCGCATGTGACCGCCATCAGCGTTTCTCACAGGTTCGCGTTTAAAGTCTGCGTAGAGAGAATGGTGTCGTCTTAGCGGCCCCTAATTTAATAACAAATGATCATTGCGACGGAACCAAATCAATTAAAACTAACTTTAGATGGAAATAACTTAACTCTGCTGTAAAGCCGAAACAATCTCTGTTACCTTAACCCTCATGTGGTGTTCAAAACCCTATAACACCTGTGGTGTTCCCGGTCAAAAATGACCGGCCCATAAAAAAAAAGCTTATAAATCACTCATTATACCATATTTTCACCCAATCTTGGATTCAATCTTTTTGTCAACATGTTCTCTTTCAATTAGGACTAGTTTTATATTTTGATTTGCATCTGAATAATCATAGGCCTCATTTATTTGAGAGTAGGCATTTCATTTTTTGAGTAATTTTTTAAAAATTTTTGAATAATTTTGGAAATATTAAATAAAATCTGAAGAAAATTGGTATTGTTGATCACACTAGTCAACTTAAAATTTTCACCAGGAATTTTGTTTTTAAAAACTTTTATTTTGTATAAAATGGTACATTGTCACACTTGTGGTGTTCCCGGTCAAAAATGACCGGCCCATAAAAAAAAAGCTTATAAATCACTCATTATACCATATTTTCACCCAATCTTGGATTCAATATTTTTGTCAACATGTTCTCTTTCAATTAGGACTGGTTTTATATCTTGATTTGCATCTGAATAATCATAGGCCTCATTTATTTGAGAGTAGGCATTTCATTTTTTGAGTAATTTTTTAAAAATTTTTGAATAATTTTGGAAATATTAAATAAAATCTGAAGAAAATTGGTATTGTTGATCACACTAGTCTACTCTAATATTTCACCAGGAATTTTGTTTTGAAACTTTTGTTTTGTAAAAAATATGGCACATAGTCACACTTGTGGTGTTCCCGGTCAAAAATGACCGGCCTATAGAAAATAGCTTATAAATCACTTATTATGCATTATTATCACCCAATATTGGATTCAATCTTTTTGTCCACTTGTTCTCTTTCAGTTAGGACTGGTTTTATATTTCTATTTGCATCTGATTAATTGTAGGCCTCATTTATTTGATAGTAGGCATCTCATTTTTTGAGTAAAAAAAACATTATTTTTTAATAATTTTGGAAATATTAAATGAAATCTGAAGAAAAGTGGTACTGTTGATCACACTAGTCTACTTTAATATTTCACCAGGAATTTTGTTTTGAAAAACTTTTATTTTGTACAAAATGGCACAGAGTTACACTTGTGGTGTTCCACTGGGCCATTGAGGGCCACTGTTTCAATTGGCCATTGAAAGTGAATGGGAGAGACATGTGTTAGAAGTCCATAAGGAATATCTTTACATCTGAGTGATGGATTATGGTGAGTTTGGGCTCTTTTTAATCTTAACAATCTCATGTAAATAATGATGTGCCATTTTCCACAATTTCTGCATGCTTCATTGAGTTATGAGTTAAAACGCGGCATAAGTGCTAGGCTACATCTATATTCAAGGCTCTGTGAGCGCATGTGGGGGTTTGTGTGTTACAACTCAATTAGGAATATCTTTAGATCTGAGTGATGGATTATGCTGAGTTTGGGCTCTTTTTAATAGTGATAGTCTGCTGAAAATAATGATGTACAGTTTTCTACGAACTGTGCATGCTTTGTGAAGTTATGAGCGAAAACCAAACACGAGTGCTTCATGAGTATATACTGGGCTATGTGTGTCTGTGGTATTTTCTGTGTTAGAACACCATGAGGAATATCTTTAGATCTGATTGATGGGATATATTGAGTTTGGGCTCTGTTTAATCATGAGCTCCTGCTGTAAATAACGATGTGCCATTTTTCATGATCGATATAATTTTCATGAAGATATGAGTAAAAAGGCCAAGTCTAAGCTACCTTGGTTGGCTACGTGAGTCTGTGCGTCTGTGATATTTTTTGTGTTAGAACTCCATGAGGAATATCTTTAGAAATAACGATGTGCCATTTTTCATGATCGATATAATTTTCATGAAGATATGAGTAAAAAGGCCAAGTCTAAGCTACCTTGGTTGGCTACGTGAGTCTGTGCGTCTGTGATATTTTTTGTGTTAGAACTCCATGAGGAATATCTTTAGTTCTGAGTGATGGATTATGTTGAGTTTGGACTCATTTTAATTGTAAGCATCTGCTGTAAATAATGATGTGTCATTAACCACAATCGGAGCATGTTTCATGAAGTTACGAGCGGAAATGTGTCTAACATTCAGCATCAATACATGGTTTACACATGGGTCTCTTGAAGGGCTTCTTTTAGAAAAACCTCGCTCAAGTTTAGTAAAAAAGCCTGAAACAATTATGCTTGCTGTATTCTACTCATTGAGACCTTTCAAATGACATATGACACAGGACTATCAGAGCTATATGATGCATTTGACATATTGCTGAATGTAATACAAAAAAGTAGTTTATAAATTATGATTTTTTTTATTTTTGTTTATCAGCAAATAACTCAGCACTACTTAAGAGATAATCAAATTGGCTACATTCATTGTAAATTTCAGACTCTAAGCTTTCAAATGACACCTATTTTAAGTTGATCAAGGTAATAGTTTTGAAAAATATTATGATTATTTATTTCACAGCTAGGTGGCGCCGGCGGGGGGTACACTCAGTTTTAGAGTGATAACTCAGCAGTCGTTAGGAGTTGATCAAAGTGATTAGATGCATTAAAAAGCTGAGATTCTAAGCTTTAAAATGATACATATTTTGTGTTGTTCCATTCATTGGTTGCATTGGTCTCTCCCATTCACTTTCAATGGCCCATTGAAACAATGGCCCACAATGGCCCTCAATGGCCTAGTGGAACACCACAAGTGTAACTCTGTGCCATATTGTACAAAATAAAAGTTTTTCAAAACACAATTCCTGGTGAAAAATTAAAGTAGACTAGTGTGATCAACAGTGCCAATTTTCTTTAGATTTTATTTTATTTTTCCTAAATTATTCAAAAATAATGTTTTTTTTACTCAAAAATTGAGATGCCTTCTCTCAAATAAATGAGGCCTACAATTGATCAGATGCAAATAGAAATATAAAACCAGTCCTAATTGAAAGAGAACAAGTGGACAAAAAGATTGAATCCAATATTGGGTGATAATATTGCATAATGATTGATTTATAAGCTATTTACTGTAGTCCGGTCATTTTTGACCGGGAACACCACAAGTGTAACAATGTGCCATTTTGTACAAAATAAAAGTTTTTCAAAACAAAATTCCTGGTGAAATATTAAAGTAGACTAGTGTGATCAACAGTGCCAATTTTCTTCAGAATTTATTTAAAATTTCCAAAATTATTCAAAAATAATGTTTTTTTTACTCAAAAAATGAGATGCCTACTCTCAAATAAATGAGGCCTACGATTAATCAGATGCAAATAGAAATATAAAACCAGTCCTAATTGAAAGAGAACAAGTGGACAAAAAGATTGAATCCAATAGTGGGTGATAATATAGCATAACAACTGATTTATAAGCAATTTTTTGTAGTCCGGTCATTTTTGACCGGGAACACCACAAGAGTGACAAGGTGACAAAAATCCCCCTAAAAAATTAAGAAAATTGTCACAAAACATTTCAGAAGTAGTTATACCATTTGTGAAAAAAGTCACTAAGTTTCAGTTCAAAGCGATAACATTAACTAGTATTTTCAGGAAAAAGAAAATCTTCTTCGGGTCAAAATGACCCGAACACCACATGAGGGTTAAATTATACACTTATCTCTGTAAAGCTGCTTTGAGACAATCTACATTGTTAAAAGCGCTATATAAATGAAAATGACTTGACTTGACTATATGATTAAAGTGTGAAAATTAATCCTAAGAAGAAGTTTATATTAGTTCAAGTTTGCTCTGTGTGGATGTATTGTTCTGTTCCAGTGATTTTCTATTACTAAATCTTGAAGGGAAAATATATCACCTATGGGGTCAAAGCCTGTTCCCCAATGGTATCTGCTGAAGCCTGTTCCCCAATGGTATCTGCTAAAGCCTGTTCCCCAATGGTATTCTGCTGAAGCCTTTGCTGGAGGCATATATACCCCTCGGGTCCCAGCAAGTTTTCACCAAGGTGGTAGGACCCAGCGATCCATTTTGCCCCTTTGCATACCTTGTTTATTCGTGTAGCCTGCCCTCCGGATAATAAATATGCACTTGCTTTGCAATTCATCCATTGGGTTATCATGGAATCAAACTAATCAAGAGTTCTAGACTTTGACGGGTTCTTCTTATTTGCTTTCATGTTGCTTTTCACATGATTGCTGTATGAGATTTTTATAGACAACTATGCCTAGGGCCTTGAAGTTCTATCACACTACATGTAGCCACTTATGTTTTCTTACTTGGCATATGTAACTCTTTAGGTATTTACAACACCACTGTTCACTATATGATTAAAGTGTGAAAATTAATTGTTAGAAAAAGTTTATATTAGTTCACGTTTGCTCTGTGTGGATGTATTGTTCTGTTCCAGTGATGTTCTATGACTAAACCTGGAAGGGAAAATATATCATGTATGGGGTCAAAGCCTGTTCCCCAATGGTATCTGCTGAAGCCTTTGCCGGAGGAATATATACCCCTCGGGTCCCAGCAAGTTTTCACCAAGGTGGTAGGACCCAGCGTTCTATTACACTACTTTGCATACCTTGTTTATTCGTGTAGTCTGTCATCCAGATAGTAAATATGCACTTGCTTTTTGCAATTCATCCATTGGGTTATTATGGAATCAAACTAATCAAGAGTTCTAGACTTTGACGGGTTCTTCTTATTTGCTTTCATGTTGCTTTTCACATGATTGCTGTATGAGAATTTTATAGACAACTATGCCTAGGGCCTTGAAGTTCTATCACACCACATGTAGCCACTTATATGTTTTCTTACTTGGCATATGTAACTCTTTAGGTATTTACAACGATTAAAGTGTGAAAATTAATTGCAAGAAAAAGTTTATATTAGTCCAAGTTTGCTCTGTGTGGATGTATTGTTCTGTTCCAGTGATGTTCTATGACTAAACCTTGAAGGGAAAATATATCACCTATGGGGTCAAAGCCTGTTCCCCAATGGTATCTGCTGAAGCCTTTGCTGGAGGCATATACAGCATACCCCTCGGGTCCTAGCAAGTTTTCACCAAGGTGGTAGGACCCAGCGATCCATTTTGCCCCTTTGCATACCTTGTTTATTCGTGTAGCCTGCCCTCCAGATAATAAATATGCACTTGCTTTGCAATTCATCCATTGGGTTATTATCGAATCAAACTAATCAAGAGTTCTAGACTTTGACGGGTTCATCTTATTTGCTTTCATGTTGCTTTTCACATGATTGCTGTATGAGAATTTTATAGACAACTATGCCTAGGGCCTTGAAGTTCTATCACACCACATGTAGCCACTTATATGTTTTCTTACTTGGCATATGTAACTCTTTAGGTATTTACAACGATTAAAGTGTGAAAATGAATTGTAAGAAAAAGTTTATATTTGTTCAAGTTTGCTCTGTGTGGATGTATTGTTCTTTTCCAGTGATGTTCTATGACTAAACCTTGAAGGGAAAATATATCACGTATGGGGTCAAAGCCTGTTCCCCAATGGTTTCTGCTTAAGCCTTTGCTGGAGGAATATATACCCCTCGGGTCCCAGCAAGTTTTCACCAAGGTGGTAGGACCCAGCGATCCATTTCGCCCCTTTGCATACCTTGTTTATTCGTGTAGCCTGCCCTCCAGATAATAAATATGCACTTGCTTTGCAATTCATCCATTGGGTTATTATGGAATCAAACTAATCAAGAGTTCTAGACTTTGACGGGTTCTTCTTATTTGCTTTCATGTTGCTTTTCACATGATTGCTGTATGAGATTTTTATAGACAACTATGCCTAGGGCCCTGAAGTTCTATCACGCCACTTATATGTTTTCTTACTTGGCATATGTAACTCTTTAGGTATTTACACGATTAAAGTGTGAAAATTAATTGCAAGAAAAAGTTTATATTAGTTCAAGTTTGCTCTGTGTGGATGTATTGTTCTGTTCCAGTGATGTTCTATGACTAAACCTTGAAGGGAAAAGATATCACCTATGGGGTCAAAGCCTGTTCCCCAATAGTATTTTCTGAAGCCTTTGCTGGAGGCATATATACCCCTCGGGTCCCAGCAAGTTTTCACCAAGGTGGTAGGACCCAGCGATCCATTGCACCACTTTGCATACCTTGTTTATTAGTGTAGCCTGCCATCCAGATAGTAAATATGCACTTGCTTTGCAATTCATCTATTGGGTTATCATGGAATCAAACTAATCAAGAGTTCGAGACTTTGACAGGTTCTTCTTATTTGCTTTCATGTTGCTTTTCACATGATTGCTGTATGAGATTTTTATAGACAACTATGCCTAGGGCCTTGAAGTTCTATCACACCACATGTAGCCACTTATGTTTTCTTACTTGGCATATGTAACTCTTTAGGTATTTACAACGATTTAAGTGTGAACATTAATTGTAAGAAAAAGTTTATATTAGTTCAAGTTTGCTCTGTGTGGATGTTTTGTTCTGTTCCAGTGATGTTCTATGACTATACCTTGAAGGGAAAAGATATCACCTATGGGGTCAAAGCCTGTTCCCCAATGGTATCTGCTGAAGCCTTTACTGGAGGCATATATACCCCTCGGGTCCCAGCAAGTTTTCACCAAGGTGGTAGGACCCAGCGATCCATTGCACCACTTTGCATACCTTGTTTATTAGTGTAGCCTGCCATCCAGATAGTAAATATGCACTTGCTTTTTGCAATTCATCCATTGGGTTATTATGGAATCAAACTAATCTAGAGTTTTAGACTTTGACGGGTTCTTCTTATTTGTTTTCATGTTGCTGCTCTCATAAACGCTGTATGAGATTTTTATAGACAACTATGCCTAGGGCCTTGAAGTTCTATTACACAACATGCAGCCACTTTTATGTTCTCTTACTTGGCATATGTAACTCTTTAGGTATTTACAACGATTAAAGTGTGAAAATTAATTGCAAGAAAAAGTTTATATTAGTTCAAGTTTGCTCTGTGTGGATGTATTGTTCTGTTCCAGTGATGTTCTATGACCTTGAAGGGAAAAGATATCACGTATGGGGTCAAAGCCTGTTCCCCAATGGTATCTGCTTAAGCCTTTGCTGGAGGCATATATACTCCTCAGGTCCCAGCAAGTTTTCACCAGGGTGGTAGGACCCAGCGATCCATTTCGCCTCTTTACATACCTTGTTTATTCGTTTAGCCTGCCCTCCAGATAATAAATATGCACTTGCTTTGCAATTCATCCATTGGGTTATTATGGAATCAAACTAATCAAGAGTTCTAGACTTTGACGGGTTCTTCTTATTTGTTTTCATGTTGCTGTTCTCATGACTGCTGTATGAGATTTTTATAGACAACTATGCCTAGGGCCTTGAAGTTGTATCACACAACATGTAGCCACTTTTATGTTTTCTTACTTGGCATATGTAACTCTGTAGGTATTTACAACACCACTGTTCACTATATAAATTAAGTGTGAAAATTAATTGTAAGAAAAAGTTTATATTAGTTCAAGTTTGCTCTGTGTTGATGTATTGTTCTGTTCCAGTGATGTTCTGTGACTAAACCTTGAAGGGAAAAGATATCACCTATGGGGTCAAAGCCTGTTCCCCAATGGTATCTGCTGAAGCCTTTGCTGGAGGCATATATACCCCTCGGGTCCCAGCAAGTTTTCACCAAGGTGGTAGGACCCAGCGATCCATTGCACCACTTTGCATACCTTGTTTATTAGTGTAGCCTGCCATCCAGATAGTAAATATGCACTTGCTTTGCAATTCATCCATTGGGTTATCATGGAATCAAACTAATCAAGAGTTCTAGACTTTGACGGGTTCTTCTTATTTGCTTTCATGTTGCTTTTCACATGATTGCTGTATGAGATTTTTATAGACAACTATGCCTAGGGCCTTGAAGTTCTATCACACCACATGTAACCACTTATATGTTTTCTTACTTGGCATATGTAACTCTTTAGGTATTTACAACATCACTGTTCACTATATAAATAAAGTGTGAAAATTAATTGTAAGAAAAAGTTCATATTAGCTCAAGTTTGCTCTGTGTGGATGTATTGTTCTGTTCCAGTGATGTTCTGTGACTAAACCTTGAAGGGAAAAGATATCACCTATGGGGTCAAAGCCTGTTCCAAATGGTATCTGCTGAAGCCTTTGCTGGAGGCATATATACCCCTCGGGTCCCAGCAAGTTTTCACCAAGGTGGTAGGACCTAGCGATCCATTTTGCCCCTTTGCATACCTTGTTTATTCGTGTAGCCTGCCCTCCAGATAATAAATATGCACTTGCTTTGCAATTCATCCATTGGGTTATTATGGAATCAAACTAATCAAGAGTTCTAGACTTTGACGGGTTCTTCTTATTTGCTTTCATGTTGCTGTATGATATTTTTATAGACAACTATGCCTAGGGCCTTGAAGTTCTATCACACCACATGTAGCCACTTATATGTTTTCTTACTTGGCATATGTAACTCTTTAGGTATTTACAATGATTAAAGTGTGAAAATTAATTGCAAGAAAAGTTTATATTAGTTCAAGTTTGCTCTGTGTGGATGTATTGTTCTGTTCCAGTGATGTTCTATGACTAAACCTTGAAGGGAAAAAAAATCACCTATGGGGTCAAAGCCTGTTCCCCAATGGTATCTTCTGAAGCCTTTGCTGGAGGCATATATACCCCTCGGGTCCCAGCAAGTTTTCACCAAGGTGGTAGGACCCAGCGTTCTATTTCACCACTTTGCATACCTTGTTTATTCGTGTAGTCTGCCATCCAGATAGTAAATATGCACTTGCTTTTTGCAATTCATCCATTGGGTTATTATGGAATCAAACTAATCAAGAGTTCTAGACTTTGACGGGTTCTTCTTATTTGCTTTCATGTTGCTTTTCACATGATTGCTGTATGAGAAGTTTATAGACAACTATGCCTAGGGCCTTGAAGTTCTATCACACCACATGTAGCCACTTATATGTTTTCTTACTTGGCATATGTAACTCTTTAGGTATTTACAACACCACTGTTCACTATATAAATAAAGTGTGAAATTTAATTGTAAGAAAAAGTTTATATTAGTTCAAGTTTGCTCTGTGTGGATGTATTGTTCTGTTCCAGTGATGTTCTGTGACTAAAGCTTGAAGGGAAAAGATATCACCTATGGGGTCAATGCCTGTTCCCAATGGTATCTGCTGAAGCCTTTGCTGGAGGCATATATACCCCTCGGGCCCAGCAAGTTTTCACCAAGGTGGTAGGACCCAGCGATCCAAAGCACCACTTTGCATACCTTGTTTATTAGTGTAGCCTGTCATCCAGATAGTAAATATGCAATTGCTTTTTGCAATTCATCCATTGGGTTATTATGGAATCAAACTAATCAAGAGTTCTAGACTTTGACGGGTTCTTCTTATTTGCTTTCATGTTGCTTTTCACATGATTGCTGTATGAGATTTTTTATAGACAACTATGCCTAGGGCCTTGAAGTTCTATCACACCACATGTAGCCACTTATATGTTTTCTTACTTGGCATATGTAACTCTTTAGGTATTTACAACACGACTGTTCACTATATGAAGTGAATATATGAAGTGACTGTTCACTATTTTGATCCTTATCAAAATTTATAAGGAAAGACAAGTATTTTGTTTAGGCTTGGCTTGTAGGGAATTCCAAACCTGCGTATATTCTAACGCACATAACTATAGAACCCATTCTAAATGCGCATGTGACCGCCATCAGCGTTTCTCACAGGTTTGCGTTTAAAGTCTGCGTAGAGAGAATGGTGTCGTCTTAGCGGCCCCTAATTTAATAACAAATGATCATTGCGACGGAACCAAATCAATTAAAACTAACTTTAGATGGAAATAACTTAACTCTGCTGTAAAGCCGAAACAATCTCTGTTACCTTAACCCTCATGTGGTGTTCAAAACCCTATAACACCTGTGGTGTTCCCGGTCAAATATGACCGGCCCATAAAAAAAAAGCTTATAAATCACTCATTATACCATATTTTCACCCAATCTTGGATTCAATCTTTTTGTCAACATGTTCTCTTTCAATTAGGACTGGTTTTATATTTTGATTTGCATCTGAATAATCATAGGCCTCATTTATTTGAGAGTAGGCATTTCATTTTTTGAGTAATTTTTTAAAAATTTTTGAATAATTTTGGAAATATTAAATAAAATCTGAAGAAAATTGGTATTGTTGATCACACTAGTCAACTTAAAATTTTCACCAGGAATTTTGTTTTTAAAAACTTTTATTTTGTATAAAATGGTACATTGTCACACTTGTGGTGTTCCCGGTCAAAAATGACCGGCCCATAAAAAAAAAGCTTATAAATCACTCATTATACCATATTTTCACCCAATCTTGGATTCAATATTTTTGTCAACATGTTCTCTTTCAATTAGGACTGGTTTTATATTTTGATTTGCATCTGAATAATCATAGGCCTCATTTATTTGAGAGTAGGCATTTCATTTTTTGAGTAATTTTTTAAAAATTTTTGAATAATTTTGGAAATATTAAATAAAATCTGAAGAAAATTGGTATTGTTGATCACACTAGTCTACTCTAATATTTCACCAGGAATTTTGTTTTGAAACTTTTGTTTTGTAAAAAATATGGCACATAGTCACACTTGTGGTGTTCCCGGTCAAAAATGACCGGCCTATAGAAAATAGCTTATAAATCACTTATTATGCATTATTATCACCCAATATTGGATTCAATCTTTTTGTCCACTTGTTCTCTTTCAGTTAGGACTGGTTTTATATTTCTATTTGCATCTGATTAATTGTAGGCCTCATTTATTTGATAGTAGGCATCTCATTTTTTGAGTAAAAAAAACATTATTTTTTAATAATTTTGGAAATATTAAATGAAATCTGAAGAAAAGTGGTACTGTTGATCACACTAGTCTACTTTAATATTTCACCAGGAATTTTGTTTTGAAAAACTTTTATTTTGTACAAAATGGCACAGAGTTACACTTGTGGTGTTCCACTGGGCCATTGAGGGCCACTGTTTCAATTGGCCATTGAAAGTGAATGGGAGAGACATGTGTTAGAAGTCCATAAGGAATATCTTTACATCTGAGTGATGGATTATGGTGAGTTTGGGCTCTTTTTAATCTTAACAATCTCATGTAAATAATGATGTGCCATTTTCCACAATTTCTGCATGCTTCATTGAGTTATGAGTTAAAACGCGGCATAAGTGCTAGGCTACATCTATATTCAAGGCTCTGTGAGCGCATGTGGGGGTTTGTGTGTTACAACTCAATTAGGAATATCTTTAGATCTGAGTGATGGATTATGCTGAGTTTGGGCTCTTTTAATAGTGATAGTCTGCTGAAAATAATGATGTACAGTTTTCTACGAACTGTGCATGCTTTGTGAAGTTATGAGCGAAAACCAAACACGAGTGCTTCATGAGTATATACTGGGCTATGTGTGTCTGTGGTATTTTCTGTGTTAGAACACCATGAGGAATATCTTTAGATCTGATTGATGGGATATATTGAGTTTGGGCTCTGTTTAATCATGAGCTCCTGCTGTAAATAACGATGTGCCATTTTTCATGATCGATATAATTTTCATGAAGATATGAGTAAAAAGGCCAAGTCTAAGCTACCTTGGTTGGCTACGTGAGTCTGTGCGTCTGTGATATTTTTTGTGTTAGAACTCCATGAGGAATATCTTTAGAAATAACGATGTGCCATTTTTCATGATCGATATAATTTTCATGAAGATATGAGTAAAAAGGCCAAGTCTAAGCTACCTTGGTTGGCTACGTGAGTCTGTGCGTCTGTGATATTTTTTGTGTTAGAACTCCATGAGGAATATCTTTAGTTCTGAGTGATGGATTATGTTGAGTTTGGACTCATTTTAATTGTAAGCATCTGCTGTAAATAATGATGTGTCATTAACCACAATCGGAGCATGTTTCATGAAGTTACGAGCGGAAATGTGTCTAACATTCAGCATCAATACATGGTTTACACATGGGTCTCTTGAAGGGCTTCTTTTAGAAAAACCTCGCTCAAGTTTAGTAAAAAAGCCTGAAACAATTATTCTTGCTGTATTCTACTCATTGAGACCTTTCAAATGACATATGACACAGGACTATCAGAGCTATATGATGCATTTGACATATTGCTGAATGTAATACAAAAAAGTAGTTTATAAATTATGATTTTTTTTATTTTTGTTTATCAGCAAATAACTCAGCACTACTTAAGAGATAATCAAATTGGCTACATTCATTGTAAATTTCAGACTCTAAGCTTTCAAATGACACCTATTTTAAGTTGATCAAGGTAATAGTTTTGAAAAATATTATGATTATTTATTTCACAGCTAGGTGGCGCCGGCGGGGGGTACACTCAGTTTTAGAGTGATAACTCAGCAGTCGTTAGGAGTTGATCAAAGTGATTAGATGCATTAAAAAGCTGAGATTCTAAGCTTTAAAATGATACATATTTTGTGTTGTTCCATTCATTGGTTGCATTGGTCTCTCCCATTCACTTTCAATGGCCCATTGAAACAATGGCCCACAATGGCCCTCAATGGCCTAGTGGAACACCACAAGTGTAACTCTGTGCCATATTGTACAAAATAAAAGTTTTTCAAAACACAATTCCTGGTGAAAAATTAAAGTAGACTAGTGTGATCAACAGTGCCAATTTTCTTTAGATTTTATTTTATTTTTCCTAAATTATTCAAAAATAATGTTTTTTTACTCAAAAATTGAGATGCCTTCTCTCAAATAAATGAGGCCTACAATTGATCAGATGCAAATAGAAATATAAAACCAGTCCTAATTGAAAGAGAACAAGTGGACAAAAAGATTGAATCCAATATTGGGTGATAATATTGCATAATGATTGATTTATAAGCTATTTACTGTAGTCCGGTCATTTTTGACCGGGAACACCACAAGTGTAACAATGTGCCATTTTGTACAAAATAAAAGTTTTTCAAAACAAAATTCCTGGTGAAATATTAAAGTAGACTAGTGTGATCAACAGTGCCAATTTTCTTCAGAATTTATTTAAAATTTCCAAAATTATTCAAAAATAATGTTTTTTTTACTCAAAAAATGAGATGCCTACTCTCAAATAAATGAGGCCTACGATTAATCAGATGCAAATAGAAATATAAAACCAGTCCTAATTGAAAGAGAACAAGTGGACAAAAAGATTGAATCCAATAGTGGGTGATAATATAGCATAACAACTGATTTATAAGCAATTTTTTGTAGTCCGGTCATTTTTGACCGGGAACACCACAAGAGTGACAAGGTGACAAAAATCCCCCTAAAAAATTAAGAAAATTGTCACAAAACATTTCAGAAGTAGTTATACCATTTGTGAAAAAAGTCACTAAGTTTCAGTTCAAAGCGATAACATTAACTAGTATTTTCAGGAAAAAGAAAATCTTCTTCGGGTCAAAATGACCCGAACACCACATGAGGGTTAAATTATACACTTATCTCTGTAAAGCTGCTTTGAGACAATCTACATTGTTAAAAGCGCTATATAAATGAAAATGACTTGACTTGACTATATGATTAAAGTGTGAAAATTAATCCTAAGAAGAAGTTTATATTAGTTCAAGTTTGCTCTGTGTGGATGTATTGTTCTGTTCCAGTGATTTTCTATTACTAAATCTTGAAGGGAAAATATATCACCTATGGGGTCAAAGCCTGTTCCCCAATGGTATCTGCTGAAGCCTGTTCCCCAATGGTATCTGCTAAAGCCTGTTCCCCAATGGTATTCTGCTGAAGCCTTTGCTGGAGGCATATATACCCCTCGGGTCCCAGCAAGTTTTCACCAAGGTGGTAGGACCCAGCGATCCATTTTGCCCCTTTGCATACCTTGTTTATTCGTGTAGCCTGCCCTCCGGATAATAAATATGCACTTGCTTTGCAATTCATCCATTGGGTTATCATGGAATCAAACTAATCAAGAGTTCTAGACTTTGACGGGTTCTTCTTATTTGCTTTCATGTTGCTTTTCACATGATTGCTGTATGAGATTTTTATAGACAACTATGCCTAGGGCCTTGAAGTTCTATCACACTACATGTAGCCACTTATGTTTTCTTACTTGGCATATGTAACTCTTTAGGTATTTACAACACCACTGTTCACTATATGATTAAAGTGTGAAAATTAATTGTTAGAAAAAGTTTATATTAGTTCACGTTTGCTCTGTGTGGATGTATTGTTCTGTTCCAGTGATGTTCTATGACTAAACCTGGAAGGGAAAATATATCATGTATGGGGTCAAAGCCTGTTCCCCAATGGTATCTGCTGAAGCCTTTGCCGGAGGAATATATACCCCTCGGGTCCCAGCAAGTTTTCACCAAGGTGGTAGGACCCAGCGTTCTATTACACTACTTTGCATACCTTGTTTATTCGTGTAGTCTGTCATCCAGATAGTAAATATGCACTTGCTTTTTGCAATTCATCCATTGGGTTATTATGGAATCAAACTAATCAAGAGTTCTAGACTTTGACGGGTTCTTCTTATTTGCTTTCATGTTGCTTTTCACATGATTGCTGTATGAGAATTTTATAGACAACTATGCCTAGGGCCTTGAAGTTCTATCACACCACATGTAGCCACTTATATGTTTTCTTACTTGGCATATGTAACTCTTTAGGTATTTACAACGATTAAAGTGTGAAAATTAATTGCAAGAAAAAGTTTATATTAGTCCAAGTTTGCTCTGTGTGGATGTATTGTTCTGTTCCAGTGATGTTCTATGACTAAACCTTGAAGGGAAAATATATCACCTATGGGGTCAAAGCCTGTTCCCCAATGGTATCTGCTGAAGCCTTTGCTGGAGGCATATACAGCATACCCCTCGGGTCCTAGCAAGTTTTCACCAAGGTGGTAGGACCCAGCGATCCATTTTGCCCCTTTGCATACCTTGTTTATTCGTGTAGCCTGCCCTCCAGATAATAAATATGCACTTGCTTTGCAATTCATCCATTGGGTTATTATCGAATCAAACTAATCAAGAGTTCTAGACTTTGACGGGTTCATCTTATTTGCTTTCATGTTGCTTTTCACATGATTGCTGTATGAGAATTTTATAGACAACTATGCCTAGGGCCTTGAAGTTCTATCACACCACATGTAGCCACTTATATGTTTTCTTACTTGGCATATGTAACTCTTTAGGTATTTACAACGATTAAAGTGTGAAAATGAATTGTAAGAAAAAGTTTATATTTGTTCAAGTTTGCTCTGTGTGGATGTATTGTTCTTTTCCAGTGATGTTCTATGACTAAACCTTGAAGGGAAAATATATCACGTATGGGGTCAAAGCCTGTTCCCCAATGGTTTCTGCTTAAGCCTTTGCTGGAGGAATATATACCCCTCGGGTCCCAGCAAGTTTTCACCAAGGTGGTAGGACCCAGCGATCCATTTCGCCCCTTTGCATACCTTGTTTATTCGTGTAGCCTGCCCTCCAGATAATAAATATGCACTTGCTTTGCAATTCATCCATTGGGTTATTATGGAATCAAACTAATCAAGAGTTCTAGACTTTGACGGGTTCTTCTTATTTGCTTTCATGTTGCTTTTCACATGATTGCTGTATGAGATTTTTATAGACAACTATGCCTAGGGCCCTGAAGTTCTATCACGCCACTTATATGTTTTCTTACTTGGCATATGTAACTCTTTAGGTATTTACACGATTAAAGTGTGAAAATTAATTGCAAGAAAAAGTTTATATTAGTTCAAGTTTGCTCTGTGTGGATGTATTGTTCTGTTCCAGTGATGTTCTATGACTAAACCTTGAAGGGAAAAGATATCACCTATGGGGTCAAAGCCTGTTCCCCAATAGTATTTTCTGAAGCCTTTGCTGGAGGCATATATACCCCTCGGGTCCCAGCAAGTTTTCACCAAGGTGGTAGGACCCAGCGATCCATTGCACCACTTTGCATACCTTGTTTATTAGTGTAGCCTGCCATCCAGATAGTAAAT
Source organism: Scardinius erythrophthalmus (assembly GCF_964197995.2). Classification (NCBI taxonomy): domain Eukaryota; kingdom Metazoa; phylum Chordata; class Actinopteri; order Cypriniformes; family Leuciscidae; genus Scardinius; species Scardinius erythrophthalmus. The sequence continues at coordinate 35,925,214 of NC_138226.1, read as the reverse complement.
ATGCACTTGCTTTGCAATTCATCTATTGGGTTATCATGGAATCAAACTAATCAAGAGTTCGAGACTTTGACAGGTTCTTCTTATTTGCTTTCATGTTGCTTTTCACATGATTGCTGTATGAGATTTTTATAGACAACTATGCCTAGGGCCTTGAAGTTCTATCACACCACATGTAGCCACTTATGTTTTCTTACTTGGCATATGTAACTCTTTAGGTATTTACAACGATTTAAGTGTGAACATTAATTGTAAGAAAAAGTTTATATTAGTTCAAGTTTGCTCTGTGTGGATGTTTTGTTCTGTTCCAGTGATGTTCTATGACTATACCTTGAAGGGAAAAGATATCACCTATGGGGTCAAAGCCTGTTCCCCAATGGTATCTGCTGAAGCCTTTACTGGAGGCATATATACCCCTCGGGTCCCAGCAAGTTTTCACCAAGGTGGTAGGACCCAGCGATCCATTGCACCACTTTGCATACCTTGTTTATTAGTGTAGCCTGCCATCCAGATAGTAAATATGCACTTGCTTTTTGCAATTCATCCATTGGGTTATTATGGAATCAAACTAATCTAGAGTTTTAGACTTTGACGGGTTCTTCTTATTTGTTTTCATGTTGCTGCTCTCATAAACGCTGTATGAGATTTTTATAGACAACTATGCCTAGGGCCTTGAAGTTCTATTACACAACATGCAGCCACTTTTATGTTCTCTTACTTGGCATATGTAACTCTTTAGGTATTTACAACGATTAAAGTGTGAAAATTAATTGCAAGAAAAAGTTTATATTAGTTCAAGTTTGCTCTGTGTGGATGTATTGTTCTGTTCCAGTGATGTTCTATGACCTTGAAGGGAAAAGATATCACGTATGGGGTCAAAGCCTGTTCCCCAATGGTATCTGCTTAAGCCTTTGCTGGAGGCATATATACTCCTCAGGTCCCAGCAAGTTTTCACCAGGGTGGTAGGACCCAGCGATCCATTTCGCCTCTTTACATACCTTGTTTATTCGTTTAGCCTGCCCTCCAGATAATAAATATGCACTTGCTTTGCAATTCATCCATTGGGTTATTATGGAATCAAACTAATCAAGAGTTCTAGACTTTGACGGGTTCTTCTTATTTGTTTTCATGTTGCTGTTCTCATGACTGCTGTATGAGATTTTTATAGACAACTATGCCTAGGGCCTTGAAGTTGTATCACACAACATGTAGCCACTTTTATGTTTTCTTACTTGGCATATGTAACTCTGTAGGTATTTACAACACCACTGTTCACTATATAAATTAAGTGTGAAAATTAATTGTAAGAAAAAGTTTATATTAGTTCAAGTTTGCTCTGTGTTGATGTATTGTTCTGTTCCAGTGATGTTCTGTGACTAAACCTTGAAGGGAAAAGATATCACCTATGGGGTCAAAGCCTGTTCCCCAATGGTATCTGCTGAAGCCTTTGCTGGAGGCATATATACCCCTCGGGTCCCAGCAAGTTTTCACCAAGGTGGTAGGACCCAGCGATCCATTGCACCACTTTGCATACCTTGTTTATTAGTGTAGCCTGCCATCCAGATAGTAAATATGCACTTGCTTTGCAATTCATCCATTGGGTTATCATGGAATCAAACTAATCAAGAGTTCTAGACTTTGACGGGTTCTTCTTATTTGCTTTCATGTTGCTTTTCACATGATTGCTGTATGAGATTTTTATAGACAACTATGCCTAGGGCCTTGAAGTTCTATCACACCACATGTAACCACTTATATGTTTTCTTACTTGGCATATGTAACTCTTTAGGTATTTACAACATCACTGTTCACTATATAAATAAAGTGTGAAAATTAATTGTAAGAAAAAGTTCATATTAGCTCAAGTTTGCTCTGTGTGGATGTATTGTTCTGTTCCAGTGATGTTCTGTGACTAAACCTTGAAGGGAAAAGATATCACCTATGGGGTCAAAGCCTGTTCCAAATGGTATCTGCTGAAGCCTTTGCTGGAGGCATATATAACCCTCGGGTCCCAGCAAGTTTTCACCAAGGTGGTAGGACCTAGCGATCCATTTTGCCCCTTTGCATACCTTGTTTATTCGTGTAGCCTGCCCTCCAGATAATAAATATGCACTTGCTTTGCAATTCATCCATTGGGTTATTATGGAATCAAACTAATCAAGAGTTCTAGACTTTGACGGGTTCTTCTTATTTGCTTTCATGTTGCTGTATGATATTTTTATAGACAACTATGCCTAGGGCCTTGAAGTTCTATCACACCACATGTAGCCACTTATATGTTTTCTTACTTGGCATATGTAACTCTTTAGGTATTTACAATGATTAAAGTGTGAAAATTAATTGCAAGAAAAGTTTATATTAGTTCAAGTTTGCTCTGTGTGGATGTATTGTTCTGTTCCAGTGATGTTCTATGACTAAACCTTGAAGGGAAAAAAAATCACCTATGGGGTCAAAGCCTGTTCCCCAATGGTATCTTCTGAAGCCTTTGCTGGAGGCATATATACCCCTCGGGTCCCAGCAAGTTTTCACCAAGGTGGTAGGACCCAGCGTTCTATTTCACCACTTTGCATACCTTGTTTATTCGTGTAGTCTGCCATCCAGATAGTAAATATGCACTTGCTTTTTGCAATTCATCCATTGGGTTATTATGGAATCAAACTAATCAAGAGTTCTAGACTTTGACGGGTTCTTCTTATTTGCTTTCATGTTGCTTTTCACATGATTGCTGTATGAGAAGTTTATAGACAACTATGCCTAGGGCCTTGAAGTTCTATCACACCACATGTAGCCACTTATATGTTTTCTTACTTGGCATATGTAACTCTTTAGGTATTTACAACACCACTGTTCACTATATAAATAAAGTGTGAAATTTAATTGTAAGAAAAAGTTTATATTAGTTCAAGTTTGCTCTGTGTGGATGTATTGTTCTGTTCCAGTGATGTTCTGTGACTAAAGCTTGAAGGGAAAAGATATCACCTATGGGGTCAATGCCTGTTCCCAATGGTATCTGCTGAAGCCTTTGCTGGAGGCATATATACCCCTCGGGCCCAGCAAGTTTTCACCAAGGTGGTAGGACCCAGCGATCCAAAGCACCACTTTGCATACCTTGTTTATTAGTGTAGCCTGTCATCCAGATAGTAAATATGCAATTGCTTTTTGCAATTCATCCATTGGGTTATTATGGAATCAAACTAATCAAGAGTTCTAGACTTTGACGGGTTCTTCTTATTTGCTTTCATGTTGCTTTTCACATGATTGCTGTATGAGATTTTTTATAGACAACTATGCCTAGGGCCTTGAAGTTCTATCACACCACATGTAGCCACTTATATGTTTTCTTACTTGGCATATGTAACTCTTTAGGTATTTACAACACGACTGTTCACTATATGAAGTGAATATATGAAGTGACTGTTCACTATTTTGATCCTTATCAAAATTTATAAGGAAAGACAAGTATTTTGTTTAGGCTTGGCTTGTAGGGAATTCCAAACCTGCGTATATTCTAACGCACATAACTATAGAACCCATTCTAAATGCGCATGTGACCGCCATCAGCGTTTCTCACAGGTTCGCGTTTAAAGTCTGCGTAGAGAGAATGGTGTCGTCTTAGCGGCCCCTAATTTAATAACAAATGATCATTGCGACGGAACCAAATCAATTAAAACTAACTTTAGATGGAAATAACTTAACTCTGCTGTAAAGCCGAAACAATCTCTGTTACCTTAAATTATACACTTATCTCTGTAAAGCTGCTTTGAGACAATCTACATTGTTAAAAGCGCTATATAAATGAAAATGACTTGACTTGACTATATGATTAAAGTGTGAAAATTAATCCTAAGAAGAAGTTTATATTAGTTCAAGTTTGCTCTGTGTGGATGTATTGTTCTGTTCCAGTGATTTTCTATTACTAAATCTTGAAGGGAAAATATATCACCTATGGGGTCAAAGCCTGTTCCCCAATGGTATCTGCTGAAGCCTGTTCCCCAATGGTATCTGCTAAAGCCTGTTCCCCAATGGTATTCTGCTGAAGCCTTTGCTGGAGGCATATATACCCCTCGGGTCCCAGCAAGTTTTCACCAAGGTGGTAGGACCCAGCGATCCATTTTGCCCCTTTGCATACCTTGTTTATTCGTGTAGCCTGCCCTCCGGATAATAAATATGCACTTGCTTTGCAATTCATCCATTGGGTTATCATGGAATCAAACTAATCAAGAGTTCTAGACTTTGACGGGTTCTTCTTATTTGCTTTCATGTTGCTTTTCACATGATTGCTGTATGAGATTTTTATAGACAACTATGCCTAGGGCCTTGAAGTTCTATCACACTACATGTAGCCACTTATGTTTTCTTACTTGGCATATGTAACTCTTTAGGTATTTACAACACCACTGTTCACTATATGATTAAAGTGTGAAAATTAATTGTTAGAAAAAGTTTATATTAGTTCACGTTTGCTCTGTGTGGATGTATTGTTCTGTTCCAGTGATGTTCTATGACTAAACCTGGAAGGGAAAATATATCATGTATGGGGTCAAAGCCTGTTCCCCAATGGTATCTGCTGAAGCCTTTGCCGGAGGAATATATACCCCTCGGGTCCCAGCAAGTTTTCACCAAGGTGGTAGGACCCAGCGTTCTATTACACTACTTTGCATACCTTGTTTATTCGTGTAGTCTGTCATCCAGATAGTAAATATGCACTTGCTTTTTGCAATTCATCCATTGGGTTATTATGGAATCAAACTAATCAAGAGTTCTAGACTTTGACGGGTTCTTCTTATTTGCTTTCATGTTGCTTTTCACATGATTGCTGTATGAGAATTTTATAGACAACTATGCCTAGGGCCTTGAAGTTCTATCACACCACATGTAGCCACTTATATGTTTTCTTACTTGGCATATGTAACTCTTTAGGTATTTACAACGATTAAAGTGTGAAAATTAATTGCAAGAAAAAGTTTATATTAGTCCAAGTTTGCTCTGTGTGGATGTATTGTTCTGTTCCAGTGATGTTCTATGACTAAACCTTGAAGGGAAAAGATATCACCTATGGGGTCAAAGCCTGTTCCCCAATGGTATCTGCTGAAGCCTTTGCTGGAGGCATATACAGCATACCCCTCGGGTCCTAGCAAGTTTTCACCAAGGTGGTAGGACCCAGCGATCCATTTTGCCCCTTTGCATACCTTGTTTATTCGTGTAGCCTGCCCTCCAGATAATAAATATGCACTTGCTTTGCAATTCATCCATTGGGTTATTATCGAATCAAACTAATCAAGAGTTCTAGACTTTGACGGGTTCATCTTATTTGCTTTCATGTTGCTTTTCACATGATTGCTGTATGAGAATTTTATAGACAACTATGCCTAGGGCCTTGAAGTTCTATCACACCACATGTAGCCACTTATATGTTTTCTTACTTGGCATATGTAACTCTTTAGGTATTTACAACGATTAAAGTGTGAAAATGAATTGTAAGAAAAAGTTTATATTTGTTCAAGTTTGCTCTGTGTGGATGTATTGTTCTTTTCCAGTGATGTTCTATGACTAAACCTTGAAGGGAAAATATATCACGTATGGGGTCAAAGCCTGTTCCCCAATGGTTTCTGCTTAAGCCTTTGCTGGAGGAATATATACCCCTCGGGTCCCAGCAAGTTTTCACCAAGGTGGTAGGACCCAGCGATCCATTTCGCCCCTTTGCATACCTTGTTTATTCGTGTAGCCTGCCCTCCAGATAATAAATATGCACTTGCTTTGCAATTCATCCATTGGGTTATTATGGAATCAAACTAATCAAGAGTTCTAGACTTTGACGGGTTCTTCTTATTTGCTTTCATGTTGCTTTTCACATGATTGCTGTATGAGATTTTTATAGACAACTATGCCTAGGGCCCTGAAGTTCTATCACGCCACTTATATGTTTTCTTACTTGGCATATGTAACTCTTTAGGTATTTACACGATTAAAGTGTGAAAATTAATTGCAAGAAAAAGTTTATATTAGTTCAAGTTTGCTCTGTGTGGATGTATTGTTCTGTTCCAGTGATGTTCTATGACTAAACCTTGAAGGGAAAAGATATCACCTATGGGGTCAAAGCCTGTTCCCCAATGGTATTTTCTGAAGCCTTTGCTGGAGGCATATATACCCCTCGGGTCCCAGCAAGTTTTCACCAAGGTGGTAGGACCCAGCGATCCATTGCACCACTTTGCATACCTTGTTTATTAGTGTAGCCTGCCATCCAGATAGTAAATATGCACTTGCTTTGCAATTCATCTATTGGGTTATCATGGAATCAAACTAATCAAGAGTTCGAGACTTTGACAGGTTCTTCTTATTTGCTTTCATGTTGCTTTTCACATGATTGCTGTATGAGATTTTTATAGACAACTATGCCTAGGGCCTTGAAGTTCTATCACACCACATGTAGCCACTTATGTTTTCTTACTTGGCATATGTAACTCTTTAGGTATTTACAACGATTTAAGTGTGAACATTAATTGTAAGAAAAAGTTTATATTAGTTCAAGTTTGCTCTGTGTGGATGTTTTGTTCTGTTCCAGTGATGTTCTATGACTATACCTTGAAGGGAAAAGATATCACCTATGGGGTCAAAGCCTGTTCCCCAATGGTATCTGCTGAAGCCTTTACTGGAGGCATATATACCCCTCGGGTCCCAGCAAGTTTTCACCAAGGTGGTAGGACCCAGCGATCCATTGCACCACTTTGCATACCTTGTTTATTAGTGTAGCCTGCCATCCAGATAGTAAATATGCACTTGCTTTTTGCAATTCATCCATTGGGTTATTATGGAATCAAACTAATCTAGAGTTTTAGACTTTGACGGGTTCTTCTTATTTGTTTTCATGTTGCTGCTCTCATAAACGCTGTATGAGATTTTTATAGACAACTATGCCTAGGGCCTTGAAGTTCTATTACACAACATGCAGCCACTTTTATGTTCTCTTACTTGGCATATGTAACTCTTTAGGTATTTACAACGATTAAAGTGTGAAAATTAATTGCAAGAAAAAGTTTATATTAGTTCAAGTTTGCTCTGTGTGGATGTATTGTTCTGTTCCAGTGATGTTCTATGACCTTGAAGGGAAAAGATATCACGTATGGGGTCAAAGCCTGTTCCCCAATGGTATCTGCTTAAGCCTTTGCTGGAGGCATATATACTCCTCAGGTCCCAGCAAGTTTTCACCAGGGTGGTAGAACCCAGCGATCCATTTCGCCTCTTTACATACCTTGTTTATTCGTTTAGCCTGCCCTCCAGATAATAAATATGCACTTGCTTTGCAATTCATCCATTGAGTTATTATGGAATCAAACTAATCAAGAGTTCTAGACTTTGACGGGTTCTTCTTATTTGTTTTCATGTTGCTGTTCTCATGACTGCTGTATGAGATTTTTATAGACAACTATGCCTAGGGCCTTGAAGTTGTATCACACAACATGTAGCCACTTTTATGTTTTCTTACTTGGCATATGTAACTCTGTAGGTATTTACAACACCACTGTTCACTATATAAATTAAGTGTGAAAATTAATTGTAAGAAAAAGTTTATATTAGTTCAAGTTTGCTCTGTGTTGATGTATTGTTCTGTTCCAGTGATGTTCTGTGACTAAACCTTGAAGGGAAAAGATATCACCTATGGGGTCAAAGCCTGTTCCCCAATGGTATCTGCTGAAGCCTTTGCTGGAGGCATATATACCCCTCGGGTCCCAGCAAGTTTTCACCAAGGTGGTAGGACCCAGCGATCCATTGCACCACTTTGCATACCTTGTTTATTAGTGTAGCCTGCCATCCAGATAGTAAATATGCACTTGCTTTGCAATTCATCCATTGGGTTATCATGGAATCAAACTAATCAAGAGTTCTAGACTTCGACGGGTTCTTCTTATTTGCTTTCATGTTGCTTTTCACATGATTGCTGTATGAGATTTTTATAGACAACTATGCCTAGGGCCTTGAAGTTCTATCACACCACATGTAACCACTTATATGTTTTCTTACTTGGCATATGTAACTCTTTAGGTATTTACAACATCACTGTTCACTATATAAATAAAGTGTGAAAATTAATTGTAAGAAAAAGTTCATATTAGCTCAAGTTTGCTCTGTGTGGATGTATTGTTCTGTTCCAGTGATGTTCTGTGACTAAACCTTGAAGGGAAAAGATATCACCTATGGGGTCAAAGCCTGTTCCAAATGGTATCTGCTGAAGCCTTTGCTGGAGGCATATATACCCCTCGGGTCCCAGCAAGTTTTCACCAAGGTGGTAGGACCTAGCGATCCATTTTGCCCCTTTGCATACCTTGTTTATTCGTGTAGCCTGCCCTCCAGATAATAAATATGCACTTGCTTTGCAATTCATCCATTGGGTTATTATGGAATCAAACTAATCAAGAGTTCTAGACTTTGACGGGTTCTTCTTATTTGCTTTCATGTTGCTGTATGATATTTTTATAGACAACTATGCCTAGGGCCTTGAAGTTCTATCACACCACATGTAGCCACTTATATGTTTTCTTACTTGGCATATGTAACTCTTTAGGTATTTACAATGATTAAAGTGTGAAAATTAATTGCAAGAAAAGTTTATATTAGTTCAAGTTTGCTCTGTGTGGATGTATTGTTCTGTTCCAGTGATGTTCTATGACTAAACCTTGAAGGGAAAAAAAATCACCTATGGGGTCAAAGCCTGTTCCCCAATGGTATCTTCTGAAGCCTTTGCTGGAGGCATATATACCCCTCGGGTCCCAGCAAGTTTTCACCAAGGTGGTAGGACCCAGCGTTCTATTTCACCACTTTGCATACCTTGTTTATTCGTGTAGTCTGCCATCCAGATAGTAAATATGCACTTGCTTTTTGCAATTCATCCATTGGGTTATTATGGAATCAAACTAATCAAGAGTTCTAGACTTTGACGGGTTCTTCTTATTTGCTTTCATGTTGCTTTTCACATGATTGCTGTATGAGAAGTTTATAGACAACTATGCCTAGGGCCTTGAAGTTCTATCACACCACATGTAGCCACTTATATGTTTTCTTACTTGGCATATGTAACTCTTTAGGTATTTACAACACCACTGTTCACTATATAAATAAAGTGTGAAATTTAATTGTAAGAAAAAGTTTATATTAGTTCAAGTTTGCTCTGTGTGGATGTATTGTTCTGTTCCAGTGATGTTCTGTGACTAAAGCTTGAAGGGAAAAGATATCACCTATGGGGTCAATGCCTGTTCCCAATGGTATCTGCTGAAGCCTTTGCTGGAGGCATATATACCCCTCGGGCCCAGCAAGTTTTCACCAAGGTGGTAGGACCCAGCGATCCAAAGCACCACTTTGCATACCTTGTTTATTAGTGTAGCCTGTCATCCAGATAGTAAATATGCAATTGCTTTTTGCAATTCATCCATTGGGTTATTATGGAATCAAACTAATCAAGAGTTCTAGACTTTGACGGGTTCTTCTTATTTGCTTTCATGTTGCTTTTCACATGATTGCTGTATGAGATTTTTTATAGACAACTATGCCTAGGGCCTTGAAGTTCTATCACACCACATGTAGCCACTTATATGTTTTCTTACTTGGCATATGTAACTCTTTAGGTATTTACAACACGACTGTTCACTATATGAAGTGAATATATGAAGTGACTGTTCACTATTTTGATCCTTATCAAAATTTATAAGGAAAGACAAGTATTTTGTTTAGGCTTGGCTTGTAGGGAATTCCAAACCTGCGTATATTCTAACGCACATAACTATAGAACCCATTCTAAATGCGCATGTGACCGCCATCAGCGTTTCTCACAGGTTCGCGTTTAAAGTCTGCGTAGAGAGAATGGTGTCGTCTTAGCGGCCCCTAATTTAATAACAAATGATCATTGCGACGGAACCAAATCAATTAAAACTAACTTTAGATGGAAATAACTTAACTCTGCTGTAAAGCCGAAACAATCTCTGTTACCTTAAATTATACACTTATCTCTGTAAAGCTGCTTTGAGACAATCTACATTGTTAAAAGCGCTATATAAATGAAAATGACTTGACTTGACTATATGATTAAAGTGTGAAAATTAATCCTAAGAAGAAGTTTATATTAGTTCAAGTTTGCTCTGTGTGGATGTATTGTTCTGTTCCAGTGATTTTCTATTACTAAATCTTGAAGGGAAAATATATCACCTATGGGGTCAAAGCCTGTTCCCCAATGGTATCTGCTGAAGCCTGTTCCCCAATGGTATCTGCTAAAGCCTGTTCCCCAATGGTATTCTGCTGAAGCCTTTGCTGGAGGCATATATACCCCTCGGGTCCCAGCAAGTTTTCACCAAGGTGGTAGGACCCAGCGATCCATTTTGCCCCTTTGCATACCTTGTTTATTCGTGTAGCCTGCCCTCCGGATAATAAATATGCACTTGCTTTGCAATTCATCCATTGGGTTATCATGGAATCAAACTAATCAAGAGTTCTAGACTTTGACGGGTTCTTCTTATTTGCTTTCATGTTGCTTTTCACATGATTGCTGTATGAGATTTTTATAGACAACTATGCCTAGGGCCTTGAAGTTCTATCACACTACATGTAGCCACTTATGTTTTCTTACTTGGCATATGTAACTCTTTAGGTATTTACAACACCACTGTTCACTATATGATTAAAGTGTGAAAATTAATTGTTAGAAAAAGTTTATATTAGTTCACGTTTGCTCTGTGTGGATGTATTGTTCTGTTCCAGTGATGTTCTATGACTAAACCTGGAAGGGAAAATATATCATGTATGGGGTCAAAGCCTGTTCCCCAATGGTATCTGCTGAAGCCTTTGCCGGAGGAATATATACCCCTCGGGTCCCAGCAAGTTTTCACCAAGGTGGTAGGACCCAGCGTTCTATTACACTACTTTGCATACCTTGTTTATTCGTGTAGTCTGTCATCCAGATAGTAAATATGCACTTGCTTTTTGCAATTCATCCATTGGGTTATTATGGAATCAAACTAATCAAGAGTTCTAGACTTTGACGGGTTCTTCTTATTTGCTTTCATGTTGCTTTTCACATGATTGCTGTATGAGAATTTTATAGACAACTATGCCTAGGGCCTTGAAGTTCTATCACACCACATGTAGCCACTTATATGTTTTCTTACTTGGCATATGTAACTCTTTAGGTATTTACAACGATTAAAGTGTGAAAATTAATTGCAAGAAAAAGTTTATATTAGTCCAAGTTTGCTCTGTGTGGATGTATTGTTCTGTTCCAGTGATGTTCTATGACTAAACCTTGAAGGGAAAAGATATCACCTATGGGGTCAAAGCCTGTTCCCCAATGGTATCTGCTGAAGCCTTTGCTGGAGGCATATACAGCATACCCCTCGGGTCCTAGCAAGTTTTCACCAAGGTGGTAGGACCCAGCGATCCATTTTGCCCCTTTGCATACCTTGTTTATTCGTGTAGCCTGCCCTCCAGATAATAAATATGCACTTGCTTTGCAATTCATCCATTGGGTTATTATCGAATCAAACTAATCAAGAGTTCTAGACTTTGACGGGTTCATCTTATTTGCTTTCATGTTGCTTTTCACATGATTGCTGTATGAGAATTTTATAGACAACTATGCCTAGGGCCTTGAAGTTCTATCACACCACATGTAGCCACTTATATGTTTTCTTACTTGGCATATGTAACTCTTTAGGTATTTACAACGATTAAAGTGTGAAAATGAATTGTAAGAAAAAGTTTATATTTGTTCAAGTTTGCTCTGTGTGGATGTATTGTTCTTTTCCAGTGATGTTCTATGACTAAACCTTGAAGGGAAAATATATCACGTATGGGGTCAAAGCCTGTTCCCCAATGGTTTCTGCTTAAGCCTTTGCTGGAGGAATATATACCCCTCGGGTCCCAGCAAGTTTTCACCAAGGTGGTAGGACCCAGCGATCCATTTCGCCCCTTTGCATACCTTGTTTATTCGTGTAGCCTGCCCTCCAGATAATAAATATGCACTTGCTTTGCAATTCATCCATTGGGTTATTATGGAATCAAACTAATCAAGAGTTCTAGACTTTGACGGGTTCTTCTTATTTGCTTTCATGTTGCTTTTCACATGATTGCTGTATGAGATTTTTATAGACAACTATGCCTAGGGCCCTGAAGTTCTATCACGCCACTTATATGTTTTCTTACTTGGCATATGTAACTCTTTAGGTATTTACACGATTAAAGTGTGAAAATTAATTGCAAGAAAAAGTTTATATTAGTTCAAGTTTGCTCTGTTTGGATGTATTGTTCTGTTCCAGTGATGTTCTATGACTAAACCTTGAAGGGAAAAGATATCACCTATGGGGTCAAAGCCTGTTCCCCAATGGTATTTTCTGAAGCCTTTGCTGGAGGCATATATACCCCTCGGGTCCCAGCAAGTTTTCACCAAGGTGGTAGGACCCAGCGATCCATTGCACCACTTTGCATACCTTGTTTATTAGTGTAGCCTGCCATCCAGATAGTAAATATGCACTTGCTTTGCAATTCATCTATTGGGTTATCATGGAATCAAACTAATCAAGAGTTCGAGACTTTGACAGGTTCTTCTTATTTGCTTTCATGTTGCTTTTCACATGATTGCTGTATGAGATTTTTATAGACAACTATGCCTAGGGCCTTGAAGTTCTATCACACCACATGTAGCCACTTATGTTTTCTTACTTGGCATATGTAACTCTTTAGGTATTTACAACGATTTAAGTGTGAACATTAATTGTAAGAAAAAGTTTATATTAGTTCAAGTTTGCTCTGTGTGGATGTTTTGTTCTGTTCCAGTGATGTTCTATGACTATACCTTGAAGGGAAAAGATATCACCTATGGGGTCAAAGCCTGTTCCCCAATGGTATCTGCTGAAGCCTTTACTGGAGGCATATATACCCCTCGGGTCCCAGCAAGTTTTCACCAAGGTGGTAGGACCCAGCGATCCATTGCACCACTTTGCATACCTTGTTTATTAGTGTAGCCTGCCATCCAGATAGTAAATATGCACTTGCTTTTTGCAATTCATCCATTGGGTTATTATGGAATCAAACTAATCTAGAGTTTTAGACTTTGACGGGTTCTTCTTATTTGTTTTCATGTTGCTGCTCTCATAAACGCTGTATGAGATTTTTATAGACAACTATGCCTAGGGCCTTGAAGTTCTATTACACAACATGCAGCCACTTTTATGTTCTCTTACTTGGCATATGTAACTCTTTAGGTATTTACAACGATTAAAGTGTGAAAATTAATTGCAAGAAAAAGTTTATATTAGTTCAAGTTTGCTCTGTGTGGATGTATTGTTCTGTTCCAGTGATGTTCTATGACCTTGAAGGGAAAAGATATCACGTATGGGGTCAAAGCCTGTTCCCCAATGGTATCTGCTTAAGCCTTTGCTGGAGGCATATATACTCCTCAGGTCCCAGCAAGTTTTCACCAGGGTGGTAGAACCCAGCGATCCATTTCGCCTCTTTACATACCTTGTTTATTCGTTTAGCCTGCCCTCCAGATAATAAATATGCACTTGCTTTGCAATTCATCCATTGGGTTATTATGGAATCAAACTAATCAAGAGTTCTAGACTTTGACGGGTTCTTCTTATTTGTTTTCATGTTGCTGTTCTCATGACTGCTGTATGAGATTTTTATAGACAACTATGCCTAGGGCCTTGAAGTTGTATCACACAACATGTAGCCACTTTTATGTTTTCTTACTTGGCATATGTAACTCTGTAGGTATTTACAACACCACTGTTCACTATATAAATTAAGTGTGAAAATTAATTGTAAGAAAAAGTTTATATTAGTTCAAGTTTGCTCTGTGTTGATGTATTGTTCTGTTCCAGTGATGTTCTGTGACTAAACCTTGAAGGGAAAAGATATCACCTATGGGGTCAAAGCCTGTTCCCCAATGGTATCTGCTGAAGCCTTTGCTGGAGGCATATATACCCCTCGGGTCCCAGCAAGTTTTCACCAAGGTGGTAGGACCCAGCGATCCATTGCACCACTTTGCATACCTTGTTTATTAGTGTAGCCTGCCATCCAGATAGTAAATATGCACTTGCTTTGCAATTCATCCATTGGGTTATCATGGAATCAAACTAATCAAGAGTTCTAGACTTTGACGGGTTCTTCTTATTTGCTTTCATGTTGCTTTTCACATGATTGCTGTATGAGATTTTTATAGACAACTATGCCTAGGGCCTTGAAGTTCTATCACACCACATGTAACCACTTATATGTTTTCTTACTTGGCATATGTAACTCTTTAGGTATTTACAACATCACTGTTCACTATATAAATAAAGTGTGAAAATTAATTGTAAGAAAAAGTTCATATTAGCTCAAGTTTGCTCTGTGTGGATGTATTGTTCTGTTCCAGTGATGTTCTGTGACTAAACCTTGAAGGGAAAAGATATCACCTATGGGGTCAAAGCCTGTTCCAAATGGTATCTGCTGAAGCCTTTGCTGGAGGCATATATACCCCTCGGGTCCCAGCAAGTTTTCACCAAGGTGGTAGGACCTAGCGATCCATTTTGCCCCTTTGCATACCTTGTTTATTCGTGTAGCCTGCCCTCCAGATAATAAATATGCACTTGCTTTGCAATTCATCCATTGGGTTATTATGGAATCAAACTAATCAAGAGTTCTAGACTTTGACGGGTTCTTCTTATTTGCTTTCATGTTGCTGTATGATATTTTTATAGACAACTATGCCTAGGGCCTTGAAGTTCTATCACACCACATGTAGCCACTTATATGTTTTCTTACTTGGCATATGTAACTCTTTAGGTATTTACAATGATTAAAGTGTGAAAATTAATTGCAAGAAAAGTTTATATTAGTTCAAGTTTGCTCTGTGTGGATGTATTGTTCTGTTCCAGTGATGTTCTATGACTAAACCTTGAAGGGAAAAAAAATCACCTATGGGGTCAAAGCCTGTTCCCCAATGGTATCTTCTGAAGCCTTTGCTGGAGGCATATATACCCCTCGGGTCCCAGCAAGTTTTCACCAAGGTGGTAGGACCCAGCGTTCTATTTCACCACTTTGCATACCTTGTTTATTCGTGTAGTCTGCCATCCAGATAGTAAATATGCACTTGCTTTTTGCAATTCATCCATTGGGTTATTATGGAATCAAACTAATCAAGAGTTCTAGACTTTGACGGGTTCTTCTTATTTGCTTTCATGTTGCTTTTCACATGATTGCTGTATGAGAAGTTTATAGACAACTATGCCTAGGGCCTTGAAGTTCTATCACACCACATGTAGCCACTTATATGTTTTCTTACTTGGCATATGTAACTCTTTAGGTATTTACAACACCACTGTTCACTATATAAATAAAGTGTGAAATTTAATTGTAAGAAAAAGTTTATATTAGTTCAAGTTTGCTCTGTGTGGATGTATTGTTCTGTTCCAGTGATGTTCTGTGACTAAAGCTTGAAGGGAAAAGATATCACCTATGGGGTCAATGCCTGTTCCCAATGGTATCTGCTGAAGCCTTTGCTGGAGGCATATATACCCCTCGGGCCCAGCAAGTTTTCACCAAGGTGGTAGGACCCAGCGATCCAAAGCACCACTTTGCATACCTTGTTTATTAGTGTAGCCTGTCATCCAGATAGTAAATATGCAATTGCTTTTTGCAATTCATCCATTGGGTTATTATGGAATCAAACTAATCAAGAGTTCTAGACTTTGACGGGTTCTTCTTATTTGCTTTCATGTTGCTTTTCACATGATTGCTGTATGAGATTTTTTATAGACAACTATGCCTAGGGCCTTGAAGTTCTATCACACCACATGTAGCCACTTATATTTTTTCTTACTTGGCATATGTAACTCTTTAGGTATTTACAACACGACTGTTCACTATATGAAGTGAATATATGAAGTGACTGTTCACTATTTTGATCCTTATCAAAATTTATAAGGAAAGACAAGTATTTTGTTTAGGCTTGGCTTGTAGGGAATTCCAAACCTGCGTATATTCTAACGCACATAACTATAGAACCCATTCTAAATGCGCATGTGACCGCCATCAGCGTTTCTCACAGGTTCGCGTTTAAAGTCTGCGTAGAGAGAATGGTGTCGTCTTAGCGGCCCCTAATTTAATAACAAATGATCATTGCGACGGAACCAAATCAATTAAAACTAACTTTAGATGGAAATAACTTAACTCTGCTGTAAAGCCGAAACAATCTCTGTTACCTTAACCCTCATGTGGTGTTCAAAACCCTATAACACCTGTGGTGTTCCCGGTCAAAAATGACCGGCCCATAAAAAAAAAGCTTATAAATCACTCATTATACCATATTTTCACCCAATCTTGGATTCAATCTTTTTGTCAACATGTTCTCTTTCAATTAGGACTGGTTTTATATTTTGATTTGCATCTGAATAATCATAGGCCTCATTTATTTGAGAGTAGGCATTTCATTTTTTGAGTAATTTTTTAAAAATTTTTGAATAATTTTGGAAATATTAAATAAAATCTGAAGAAAATTGGTATTGTTGATCACACTAGTCAACTTAAAATTTTCACCAGGAATTTTGTTTTTAAAAACTTTTATTTTGTATAAAATGGTACATTGTCACACTTGTGGTGTTCCCGGTCAAAAATGACCGGCCCATAAAAAAAAAGCTTATAAATCACTCATTATACCATATTTTCACCCAATCTTGGATTCAATATTTTTGTCAACATGTTCTCTTTCAATTAGGACTGGTTTTATATTTTGATTTGCATCTGAATAATCATAGGCCTCATTTATTTGAGAGTAGGCATTTCATTTTTTGAGTAATTTTTTAAAAAATTTTGAATAATTTTGGAAATATTAAATAAAATCTGAAGAAAATTGGTATTGTTGATCACACTAGTCTACTCTAATATTTCACCAGGAATTTTGTTTTGAAACTTTTGTTTTGTAAAAAATATGGCACATAGTCACACTTGTGGTGTTCCCGGTCAAAAATGACCGGCCTATAGAAAATAGCTTATAAATCACTTATTATGCATTATTATCACCCAATATTGGATTCAATCTTTTTGTCCACTTGTTCTCTTTCAGTTAGGACTGGTTTTATATTTCTATTTGCATCTGATTAATTGTAGGCCTCATTTATTTGATAGTAGGCATCTCATTTTTTGAGTAAAAAAAACATTATTTTTTAATAATTTTGGAAATATTAAATGAAATCTGAAGAAAAGTGGTACTGTTGATCACACTAGTCTACTTTAATATTTCACCAGGAATTTTGTTTTGAAAAACTTTTATTTTGTACAAAATGGCACAGAGTTACACTTGTGGTGTTCCACTGGGCCATTGAGGGCCACTGTTTCAATTGGCCATTGAAAGTGAATGGGAGAGACATGTGTTAGAAGTCCATAAGGAATATCTTTACATCTGAGTGATGGATTATGGTGAGTTTGGGCTCTTTTTAATCTTAACAATCTCATGTAAATAATGATGTGCCATTTTCCACAATTTCTGCATGCTTCATTGAGTTATGAGTTAAAACGCGGCATAAGTGCTAGGCTACATCTATATTCAAGGCTCTGTGAGCGCATGTGGGGGTTTGTGTGTTACAACTCAATTAGGAATATCTTTAGATCTGAGTGATGGATTATGCTGAGTTTGGGCTCTTTTTAATAGTGATAGTCTGCTGAAAATAATGATGTACAGTTTTCTACGAACTGTGCATGCTTTGTGAAGTTATGAGCGAAAACCAAACACGAGTGCTTCATGAGTATATACTGGGCTATGTGTGTCTGTGGTATTTTCTGTGTTAGAACACCATGAGGAATATCTTTAGATCTGATTGATGGGATATATTGAGTTTGGGCTCTGTTTAATCATGAGCTCCTGCTGTAAATAACGATGTGCCATTTTTCATGATCGATATAATTTTCATGAAGATATGAGTAAAAAGGCCAAGTCTAAGCTACCTTGGTTGGCTACGTGAGTCTGTGCGTCTGTGATATTTTTTGTGTTAGAACTCCATGAGGAATATCTTTAGAAATAACGATGTGCCATTTTTCATGATCGATATAATTTTCATGAAGATATGAGTAAAAAGGCCAAGTCTAAGCTACCTTGGTTGGCTACGTGAGTCTGTGCGTCTGTGATATTTTTTGTGTTAGAACTCCATGAGGAATATCTTTAGTTCTGAGTGATGGATTATGTTGAGTTTGGACTCATTTTAATTGTAAGCATCTGCTGTAAATAATGATGTGTCATTAACCACAATCGGAGCATGTTTCATGAAGTTACGAGCGGAAATGTGTCTAACATTCAGCATCAATACATGGTTTACACATGGGTCTCTTGAAGGGCTTCTTTTAGAAAAACCTCGCTCAAGTTTAGTAAAAAAGCCTGAAACAATTATGCTTGCTGTATTCTACTCATTGAGACCTTTCAAATGACATATGACACAGGACTATCAGAGCTATATGATGCATTTGACATATTGCTGAATGTAATACAAAAAAGTAGTTTATAAATTATGATTTTTTTTATTTTTGTTTATCAGCAAATAACTCAGCACTACTTAAGAGATAATCAAATTGGCTACATTCATTGTAAATTTCAGACTCTAAGCTTTCAAATGACACCTATTTTAAGTTGATCAAGGTAATAGTTTTGAAAAATATTATGATTATTTATTTCACAGCTAGGTGGCGCCGGCGGGGGGTACACTCAGTTTTAGAGTGATAACTCAGCAGTCGTTAGGAGTTGATCAAAGTGATTAGATGTATTAAAAAGCTGAGATTCTAAGCTTTAAAATGATACATATTTTGTGTTGTTCCATTCATTGGTTGCATTGGTCTCTCCCATTCACTTTCAATGGCCCATTGAAACAATGGCCCACAATGGCCCTCAATGGCCTAGTGGAACACCACAAGTGTAACTCTGTGCCATATTGTACAAAATAAAAGTTTTTCAAAACACAATTCCTGGTGAAAAATTAAAGTAGACTAGTGTGATCAACAGTGCCAATTTTCTTT
Source organism: Scardinius erythrophthalmus (assembly GCF_964197995.2). Classification (NCBI taxonomy): domain Eukaryota; kingdom Metazoa; phylum Chordata; class Actinopteri; order Cypriniformes; family Leuciscidae; genus Scardinius; species Scardinius erythrophthalmus. Next base: position 35,906,191 of record NC_138226.1, on the reverse strand, counting down.
AGATTTTATTTTATTTTTCCTAAATTATTCAAAAATAATGTTTTTTTACTCAAAAATTGAGATGCCTTCTCTCAAATAAATGAGGCCTACAATTGATCAGATGCAAATAGAAATATAAAACCAGTCCTAATTGAAAGAGAACAAGTGGACAAAAAGATTGAATCCAATATTGGGTGATAATATTGCATAATGATTGATTTATAAGCTATTTACTGTAGTCCGGTCATTTTTGACCGGGAACACCACAAGTGTAACAATGTGCCATTTTGTACAAAATAAAAGTTTTTCAAAACAAAATTCCTGGTGAAATATTAAAGTAGACTAGTGTGATCAACAGTGCCAATTTTCTTCAGAATTTATTTAAAATTTCCAAAATTATTCAAAAATAATGTTTTTTTTACTCAAAAAATGAGATGCCTACTCTCAAATAAATGAGGCCTACGATTAATCAGATGCAAATAGAAATATAAAACCAGTCCTAATTGAAAGAGAACAAGTGGACAAAAAGATTGAATCCAATAGTGGGTGATAATATAGCATAACAACTGATTTATAAGCAATTTTTTGTAGTCCGGTCATTTTTGACCGGGAACACCACAAGAGTGACAAGGTGACAAAAATCCCCCTAAAAAATTAAGAAAATTGTCACAAAACATTTCAGAAGTAGTTATACCATTTGTGAAAAAAGTCACTAAGTTTCAGTTCAAAGCGATAACATTAACTAGTATTTTCAGGAAAAAGAAAATCTTCTTCGGGTCAAAATGACCCGAACACCACATGAGGGTTAAATTATACACTTATCTCTGTAAAGCTGCTTTGAGACAATCTACATTGTTAAAAGCGCTATATAAATGAAAATGACTTGACTTGACTATATGATTAAAGTGTGAAAATTAATCCTAAGAAGAAGTTTATATTAGTTCAAGTTTGCTCTGTGTGGATGTATTGTTCTGTTCCAGTGATTTTCTATTACTAAATCTTGAAGGGAAAATATATCACCTATGGGGTCAAAGCCTGTTCCCCAATGGTATCTGCTGAAGCCTGTTCCCCAATGGTATCTGCTAAAGCCTGTTCCCCAATGGTATTCTGCTGAAGCCTTTGCTGGAGGCATATATACCCCTCGGGTCCCAGCAAGTTTTCACCAAGGTGGTAGGACCCAGCGATCCATTTTGCCCCTTTGCATACCTTGTTTATTCGTGTAGCCTGCCCTCCGGATAATAAATATGCACTTGCTTTGCAATTCATCCATTGGGTTATCATGGAATCAAACTAATCAAGAGTTCTAGACTTTGACGGGTTCTTCTTATTTGCTTTCATGTTGCTTTTCACATGATTGCTGTATGAGATTTTTATAGACAACTATGCCTAGGGCCTTGAAGTTCTATCACACCACATGTAGCCACTTATGTTTTCTTACTTGGCATATGTAACTCTTTAGGTATTTACAACACGACTGTTCACTATATGATTAAAGCGTGAAAATGAATTGCAAGAAAAAGTTTATATTAGTTCAAGTTTGCTCTGTGTGGATGTATTGTTCTGTTCCAGTGATGTTCTATGACTAAATCTTGAAGGGAAAAGATATCACCTATGGGGTCAAAGCCTGTACCCCAATGGTATCTGCTGAAGCCTTTGCTGGAGGCACATATACCCCTCGGGTCCCAGCAAGTTTTCACCAAGGTTGTTTGACCCAGCGATCCATTGCACCACTTTGCATACCTTGTTTATTAGTGTAGCCTGCCATCCAGATAGTAAATATGCACTTGCTTTTTGCAATTCATCTATAATTGGGTTATTATGGAATCAAACTAATCAAGAGTTCTAGACTTTGACGGGTTCTTCTTATTTGCTTTCATGTTGCTTTTCACATGATTGCTGTATGAGATTTTTATAGACAACTATGCCTAGGGCCTTGAAGTTCTATCACACCACATGTAGCCACTTATATGTTTTCTTACTTGGCATATGTAACTCTTTAGGTATTTACAACACCACTGTTCACTATATAAATAAAGTGTGAAAATGAATTGTAAGAAAAAGTTTATATTAGATCAAGTTTGCTCTGTGTGGATGTATTGTTCTGTTCCAGTGATGTTCTATGACTTAACCTTGAAGGGAAAAGATATCACCTATGCGGTCAAAGCCTGTTCCCAATGGTATCTGCTGAAGCCATTGCTGGAGGCATATATACCCCTCGGGTCCCAGCAAGTTTTCACCAAGGTGGTAGGACCCAGCGATCCATTTCGCCTCTTTGCATACCTTGTTTATTCATTTAGCCTGCCCTCCAGATAATAAATATGCACTTGCTTTGCAATTCATCCATTGGGTTATTTTGGAATCAAACTAATCAAGAGTTCTAGACTTTGACGGGTTCTTCTTATTTGTTTTCATGTAGCTGTTCTCATGATTGCTGTATGAGATTTTTATAGACAACTATGCCTAGGGCCTTGAAGTTCTATCACACAACATGTAGCCACTTTTATGTTTTCTTACTTGGCATATGTAACTCTTTAGGTATTTACAACACCACTGGTCACTATATGATAAAAGTGTGAAAATGAATCCTAAGAAGAAGTTTATATTAGTTCAAGTTTGCTCTGTGTGGATGTATTGTTCTGTTCCAGTGATTTTCTATTACTAAATCTTGAAGGGAAAATATATCACCTATGGGGTCAAAGCCTGTTCCCCAATGGTATCTGCTGAAGCCTGTTCCCCAATGGTATCTGCTAAAGCCTGTTCCCCAATGGTATCTGCTGAAGCCTTTGCTGGAGGCATATATACCCCTCGGGTCCCAGCAAGTTTTCACCATGGTGGTAGGACACAGCGATCTAATACACCACTTTGCATACCTTGTTTATTCTTGTAGTCTGCCATCCAGATAGTAAATATGCACTTGCTTTTTGCAATTCATCCATTGGGTTATTATGGAATCAAACTAATCAAGAGTTCTAGACTTTGACGGGTTCTTCTTATTTGCTTTCATGTTGCTTTTCTCATGATTGCTGTATGATAATTTTATAGACATCTATGCCTAGGGCCTTGCAATTCTATCAAACCATGTGTAGCCACTTATATGTTTTCTAACTTTGCATATGTAACTCTTTAGGTATTTACAACACCACTGTTCACTATATGATTAAAGTGTGAAAATTAACTGTAAGAAAAAGTTTATATTAGTTCAAGTTTGCTCTGTGTGGATGTATTGTTCTGTTCCAGTGATGTTCTATGACTAAACCTTGAAGGGAAAAGATATCACCTATGGGGTCAAAGCCTGTTCCCCAATGGTATCTGCTGAAGCCTTTGCTGGAGGCATATATACCCCTCGGGTCCCAGCAAGTTTTCACCAAGGTGGTAGGACCCAGCGATCCATTTCGCCCCATTTGCATACCTTGTTTATTCGTGTAGCCTGCCCTCCAGATAATAAATATGCACTTGCTTTGCAATTCATCCATTGGGTTATTATGGAATCAAACTAATCAAGAGTTCTAGACTTTGACGGGTTCTTCTTATTTGCTTTCATGTTGCTTTTCACATGATTGCTGTATGAGATTTTTATAGACAACTATGCCTAGGGCCTTGAAGTTCTATCACACAACATGTAGCCACTTTTATGTTTTCTTACTTGGCATATGTAACACTGTAGGTATTTACAACACCACTGGTCACTATATGATAAAAGTGTGAAAATTAATCCTAAGAAGAAGTTTATATTAGTTTAAGTTTGCTCTGTGTGGATGTATTGTTCTGTTCCAGTGATTTTCTATTACTAAATCTTGAAGGGAAAATATATCACCTATGGGGTCAAAGCCTGTTCCCCAATGGTATCTGCTAAAGCCTTTGCTGGAGGCATATATACCCCTCGGGTCCCAGCAAGTTTTCACCAAGGTGGTAGTACCCAGCGTTCTATTTCACCACTTTGCATACCTTGTTTATTCGTGTAGTCTGCCATCCAGATAGTAAATATGCACTTGCTTTGCAATTCATCCCTTGGGTTATTATGGAATCAAACTAATCAAGAGTTCTAGACTTTGACGGGTTCTTCTTATTTGCTTTCATGTTGCTTTTCACATGATTGCTGTATGAGAATTTTATAGACAACTATGCCTAGGGCCTTGAAGTTCTATCACACCACATGTAGCCACTTATATGTTTTCTTACTTGGCATATATACTCCTCGGGTCCCAGCAAGTTTTGTCAAAGGTGGTAGGACCCAGCGATCCATTTCGCCCCATTTGCATACCTTGTTTATTCGTGTAGCCTGCCCTCCAGATAATAAATATGCACTTGCTTTTTGCAATTCATCCATTGGGTTATTATGGAATCAAACTAATCAAGAGTTCTAGACTTTGACGGGTTCTTCTTATTTGCTTTCATGTTGCTTTTCACATGATTGCTGTATGAGATTTTTATAGACAACTATGCCTAGGGCCTTGAAGTTCTATCACACCACATGTATCCACTTATGTTTTCTTACTTGGCATATGTAACTCTTTAGGTATTTACAACACCACTGTTCACTATATAAATAAAGTGTGAAAATTAATTGTAAGAAAATGTTCATATTAGCTCAAGTTTGCTCTGTGTGGATGTATTGTTCTGTTCCAGTGATGTTCTGTGACTAAAGCTTGAAGGGAAAAGATATCACCTATGGGGTCAAAGCCTGTTCCCAATGGTATCTGCTGAAGCCTTTGCTGGAGGCATATATACTCCTCGGGTCCCAGCAAGTTTTCACCAAGGTGGTAGGACCCAGCGATCCATTTCGCCCCATTTGCATACCTTGTTTATTTGTGTAGCCTGCCCTCCAGATAATAAATATGCTCTTGCTTTTTGCAATTCATCCATTGGGTTATTATGGAATCAAACTAATCTAGAGTTCTAGACTTTGACGGGTTCTGCTTATTTGCTTTCATGTTGCTTTTCACATGATTGCTGTATGAGATTTTTATAGACAACTATGCCTAGGGCCTTGAAGTTCTATCACATCACATGCAGCCACTTATATGTTTTCTTACTTGGCATATGTAACTCTTTAGGTATTTACAGCGATTAAAGTGTGAAAATGAATTGTAAGAAAAAGTTTATATTAGTTCAAGTTTGCTCTTTGTGGATGTATTGTTCTGTTCCAGTGATGTTCTATGACTAAACCTTGAAGGGAAAATATATCACCTATGGGGTCAAAGCCTGTTCCCCAATGGTATCTGCTGAAGCCTTTGCTGGAGGCATATATACCCCTCGGGTCCCAGCAAGTTTTCACCAAGGTGGTAGGACCCAGCGATCCATTGCACCACTTTGCATACCTTGTTTATTAGTGTAGCCTGCCATCCAGATAGTAAATATGCACTTGCTTTTTGCAATTCATCCATTGGGTTATTATGGAATCAAACTGATCAAGAGTTCTAGACTTTGACGGGTTCTTCTTATTTGCTTTCATGTTGCTTTTCACATTATTGCTGTATGAGATTTTTATAGACAACTATGCCTAGGGCCTTGAAGTTCTATCACACCACATGTAGCCACTTATGTTTTCTTACTTGGCATATGTAACTCTTTAGGTATTTACAACACGACTGTTCACTATATGATTAAAGTGTGAAAATTAATCCTAAGAAGAAGTTTATATTAGTTCAAGTTTGCTCTGTGTGGATGTATTGTTCTGTTCCAGTGATTTTCTATTACTAAATCTTGAAGGGAAAATATATCACCTATGGGGTCAAAGCCTGTTCCCCAATGGTATCTGCTAAAGCCTGTTCCCCAATGGTATCTGCTGAAGCCTTTGCTGGAGGCATATATACCCCTCCGGTCCCAGCAAGTTTTCACCAAGGTGGTAGGACCCAGCGATCCATTTCGCCCCTTTGCATACCTTGTTTATTCGTGTAGCCTGCCCTCCAGATAATAAATATGCACTTGCTTTGCAATTCATCCATTGGGTTATTATGGAATCAAATTAATCAAGAGTTCTAGACTTTGACGGGTTCTTCTTATTTGTTTTCATGTTGCTGTTCTCATAATTGCTGTATGAGATTTTTATAGACAACTATGCCTTGGGCCTTGAAGTTCTATTACACAACATGTAGCCACTTTTATGTTCTCTTACTTGGCATATGTAACTCTTTAGGTATTTACAACGATTAAAGTGTGAAAATTAATTGCAAGAAAAAGTTTATATTAGTTCAAGTTTGCTCTGTGTGGATGTATTGTTCTGTTCCAGTGATGTTCTATGACTAAACCTTGAAGGGAAAAGATATCACCTATGGGGTCAAAGCCTGTTCCCCAATGGTATCTGCTGAAGCCTTTGCTGGAGGCATATATACCCCTCGGGTCCCAGCAAGTTTTCACCAAGGTGGTAGGACCCAGCGATCCATTGCACCACTTTGCATACCTTGTTTATTCGTGTAGCCTGCCATCCAGATAGTAAATATGCACTTGCTTTTTGCAATTCATCCATTGGGTTATTATGGAATCAAACTAATCAAGAGTTCTAGACTTTGACGGTTTCTTCTTATTTTTTTCATGTTGCTGTTCCCAGAGGTGTAAAGTCCAGGTTCAGAAAGTAAAAGTCCTCCTCAGTGTTTTGTTCCAATCACCTGGATTTGCTAATTCAGCCAGGAGATAGAACTAATTAGTTAAATCAGCTGGCTGAGTTCATGGGTGGAATAAACATATGGCAGGACTTTCTGACCCCTGGACTATACACCTCTGACTGTTCTCATGATTGCTGTATGAGATTTTTATAGACAACTATGCCTAGGGCCTTGAAGTTCTATCACACCACATATAGCCACTTATATATTTTCTTACTTGGCATATGTAAGTCTTTAGGTATTTACAACACCACTGTTCACTATCCTCCAGATAATAAATATGCACTTGCTTTGCAATTCATCCATTGGGTTATCATGGAATAAAACTAATCAAGAGTTCTAGACTTTGACGGGTTCTTCTTATTTGCTTTCATGTTGCTTTTCACATGATTACTGTATGAGATTTTTTATAGACAACTATGCCTAGGGCCTTGAAGTTCTATCACACCACATGTAGCCACTTATGTTTTCTTACTTGGCATATGTAACTCTTTAGGTATTTACAACACCACTGTTCACTATATGATTAAAGTGTGAAAATTAATTGTAAGAAATATATATATTAGTTCAAGTTTGCTCTGTTTGGATGTATTGTTCTGTTCCAGTGATTTTCTATTACTAAATCTTGAAGGGAAAAGATATCACGTATGGGGTCAAAGCCTGTTCCCCAATGGTATCTGCTGGAGCCTGTTCCCCAATGGTATCTGCTAAAGCCTTTGCTGGAGGCATATATACCCCTCGGGTCCCAGCAAGTTTTCACCAAGGTGGTAGGACCCAGCGATCCATTGCACCACTTTGCATACCTTGTTTATTAGTGTAGCCTGCCATCCAGATAGTAAATATGCACTTGCTTTGCAATTCATCTATTGGGTTATCATGGAATCAAACTAATCAAGAGTTCGAGACTTTGACAGGTTCTTCTTATTTGCTTTCATGTTGCTTTTCACATGATTGCTGTATGAGATTTTTATAGACAACTATGCCTAGGGCCTTGAAGTTCTATCACACCACATGTAGCCACTTATGTTTTCTTACTTGGCATATGTAACTCTTTAGGTATTTACAACACGACTGTTCACTATATGATTAAAGCGTGAAAATGAATTGCAAGAAAAAGTTTATATTAGTTCAAGTTTGCTCTGTGTGGATGTATTGTTCTGTTCCAGTGATGTTCTATGACTAAATCTTGAAGGGAAAAGATATCACCTATGGGGTCAAAGCCTGTACCCCAATGGTATCTGCTGAAGCCTTTGCTGGAGGCACATATACCCCTCGGGTCCCAGCAAGTTTTCACCAAGGTTGTTTGACCCAGCGATCCATTGCACCACTTTGCATACCTTGTTTATTAGTGTAGCCTGCCATCCAGATAGTAAATATGCACTTGCTTTTTGCAATTCATCTATAATTGGGTTATTATGGAATCAAACTAATCAAGAGTTCTAGACTTTGACGGGTTCTTCTTATTTGCTTTCATGTTGCTTTTCACATGATTGCTGTATGAGATTTTTATAGACAACTATGCCTAGGGCCTTGAAGTTCTATCACACCACATGTAGCCACTTATATGTTTTCTTACTTGGCATATGTAACTCTTTAGGTATTTACAACACCACTGTTCACTATATAAATAAAGTGTGAAAATGAATTGTAAGAAAAAGTTTATATTAGATCAAGTTTGCTCTGTGTGGATGTATTGTTCTGTTCCAGTGATGTTCTATGACTTAACCTTGAAGGGAAAAGATATCACCTATGCGGTCAAAGCCTGTTCCCAATGGTATCTGCTGAAGCCATTGCTGGAGGCATATATACCCCTCGGGTCCCAGCAAGTTTTCACCAAGGTGGTAGGACCCAGCGATCCATTTCGCCTCTTTGCATACCTTGTTTATTCATTTAGCCTGCCCTCCAGATAATAAATATGCACTTGCTTTGCAATTCATCCATTGGGTTATTTTGGAATCAAACTAATCAAGAGTTCTAGACTTTGACGGGTTCTTCTTATTTGTTTTCATGTAGCTGTTCTCATGATTGCTGTATGAGATTTTTATAGACAACTATGCCTAGGGCCTTGAAGTTCTATCACACAACATGTAGCCACTTTTATGTTTTCTTACTTGGCATATGTAACTCTTTAGGTATTTACAACACCACTGGTCACTATATGATAAAAGTGTGAAAATGAATCCTAAGAAGAAGTTTATATTAGTTCAAGTTTGCTCTGTGTGGATGTATTGTTCTGTTCCAGTGATTTTCTATTACTAAATCTTGAAGGGAAAATATATCACCTATGGGGTCAAAGCCTGTTCCCCAATGGTATCTGCTGAAGCCTGTTCCCCAATGGTATCTGCTAAAGCCTGTTCCCCAATGGTATCTGCTGAAGCCTTTGCTGGAGGCATATATACCCCTCGGGTCCCAGCAAGTTTTCACCATGGTGGTAGGACACAGCGATCTAATACACCACTTTGCATACCTTGTTTATTCTTGTAGTCTGCCATCCAGATAGTAAATATGCACTTGCTTTTTGCAATTCATCCATTGGGTTATTATGGAATCAAACTAATCAAGAGTTCTAGACTTTGACGGGTTCTTCTTATTTGCTTTCATGTTGCTTTTCTCATGATTGCTGTATGATAATTTTATAGACATCTATGCCTAGGGCCTTGCAATTCTATCAAACCATGTGTAGCCACTTATATGTTTTCTAACTTTGCATATGTAACTCTTTAGGTATTTACAACACCACTGTTCACTATATGATTAAAGTGTGAAAATTAACTGTAAGAAAAAGTTTATATTAGTTCAAGTTTGCTCTGTGTGGATGTATTGTTCTGTTCCAGTGATGTTCTATGACTAAACCTTGAAGGGAAAAGATATCACCTATGGGGTCAAAGCCTGTTCCCCAATGGTATCTGCTGAAGCCTTTGCTGGAGGCATATATACCCCTCGGGTCCCAGCAAGTTTTCACCAAGGTGGTAGGACCCAGCGATCCATTTCGCCCCATTTGCATACCTTGTTTATTCGTGTAGCCTGCCCTCCAGATAATAAATATGCACTTGCTTTGCAATTCATCCATTGGGTTATTATGGAATCAAACTAATCAAGAGTTCTAGACTTTGACGTGTTCTTCTTATTTGCTTTCATGTTGCTTTTCACATGATTGCTGTATGAGATTTTTATAGACAACTATGCCTAGGGCCTTGAAGTTCTATCACACAACATGTAGCCACTTTTATGTTTTCTTACTTGGCATATGTAACACTGTAGGTATTTACAACACCACTGGTCACTATATGATAAAAGTGTGAAAATTAATCCTAAGAAGAAGTTTATATTAGTTTAAGTTTGCTCTGTGTGGATGTATTGTTCTGTTCCAGTGATTTTCTATTACTAAATCTTGAAGGGAAAATATATCACCTATGGGGTCAAAGCCTGTTCCCCAATGGTATCTGCTAAAGCCTTTGCTGGAGGCATATATACCCCTCGGGTCCCAGCAAGTTTTCACCAAGGTGGTAGTACCCAGCGTTCTATTTCACCACTTTGCATACCTTGTTTATTCGTGTAGTCTGCCATCCAGATAGTAAATATGCACTTGCTTTGCAATTCATCCCTTGGGTTATTATGGAATCAAACTAATCAAGAGTTCTAGACTTTGACGGGTTCTTCTTATTTGCTTTCATGTTGCTTTTCACATGATTGCTGTATGAGAATTTTATAGACAACTATGCCTAGGGCCTTGAAGTTCTATCACACCACATGTAGCCACTTATATGTTTTCTTACTTGGCATATATACTCCTCGGGTCCCAGCAAGTTTTGTCAAAGGTGGTAGGACCCAGCGATCCATTTCGCCCCATTTGCATACCTTGTTTATTCGTGTAGCCTGCCCTCCAGATAATAAATATGCACTTGCTTTTTGCAATTCATCCATTGGGTTATTATGGAATCAAACTAATCAAGAGTTCTAGACTTTGACGGGTTCTTCTTATTTGCTTTCATGTTGCTTTTCACATGATTGCTGTATGAGATTTTTATAGACAACTATGCCTAGGGCCTTGAAGTTCTATCACACCACATGTATCCACTTATGTTTTCTTACTTGGCATATGTAACTCTTTAGGTATTTACAACACCACTGTTCACTATATAAATAAAGTGTGAAAATTAATTGTAAGAAAATGTTCATATTAGCTCAAGTTTGCTCTGTGTGGATGTATTGTTCTGTTCCAGTGATGTTCTGTGACTAAAGCTTGAAGGGAAAAGATATCACCTATGGGGTCAAAGCCTGTTCCCAATGGTATCTGCTGAAGCCTTTGCTGGAGGCATATATACTCCTCGGGTCCCAGCAAGTTTTCACCAAGGTGGTAGGACCCAGCGATCCATTTCGCCCCATTTGCATACCTTGTTTATTTGTGTAGCCTGCCCTCCAGATAATAAATATGCTCTTGCTTTTTGCAATTCATCCATTGGGTTATTATGGAATCAAACTAATCTAGAGTTCTAGACTTTGACGGGTTCTGCTTATTTGCTTTCATGTTGCTTTTCACATGATTGCTGTATGAGATTTTTATAGACAACTATGCCTAGGGCCTTGAAGTTCTATCACACCACATGCAGCCACTTATATGTTTTCTTACTTGGCATATGTAACTCTTTAGGTATTTACAGCGATTAAAGTGTGAAAATGAATTGTAAGAAAAAGTTTATATTAGTTCAAGTTTGCTCTGTGTGGATGTATTGTTCTGTTCCAGTGATGTTCTATGACTAAACCTTGAAGGGAAAATATATCACCTATGGGGTCAAAGCCTGTTCCCCAATGGTATCTGCTGAAGCCTTTGCTGGAGGCATATATACCCCTCGGGTCCCAGCAAGTTTTCACCAAGGTGGTAGGACCCAGCGATCCATTGCACCACTTTGCATACCTTGTTTATTAGTGTAGCCTGCCATCCAGATAGTAAATATGCACTTGCTTTTTGCAATTCATCCATTGGGTTATTATGGAATCAAACTGATCAAGAGTTCTAGACTTTGACGGGTTCTTCTTATTTGCTTTCATGTTGCTTTTCACATTATTGCTGTATGAGATTTTTATAGACAACTATGCCTAGGGCCTTGAAGTTCTATCACACCACATGTAGCCACTTATGTTTTCTTACTTGGCATATGTAACTCTTTAGGTATTTACAACACGACTGTTCACTATATGATTAAAGTGTGAAAATTAATCCTAAGAAGAAGTTTATATTAGTTCAAGTTTGCTCTGTGTGGATGTATTGTTCTGTTCCAGTGATTTTCTATTACTAAATCTTGAAGGGAAAATATATCACCTATGGGGTCAAAGCCTGTTCCCCAATGGTATCTGCTAAAGCCTGTTCCCCAATGGTATCTGCTGAAGCCTTTGCTGGAGGCATATATACCCCTCCGGTCCCAGCAAGTTTTCACCAAGGTGGTAGGACCCAGCGATCCATTTTGCCCCTTCGCATACCTTGTTTATTTGTGTAGCCTGCCCTCCAGATAATAAATATGCACTTGCTTTGCAATTCATCCATTGGGTTATTATGGAATCAAACTAATCAAGAGTTCTAGACTTTGAAGGGTTCTTCTTATTTGCTTTCATGTTGCTTTTCACATGATTGCTGTATGAGATTTTTATAGACAACTATGCCTAGGGCCTTGAAGTTCTATCACACCACATGTAGCCACTTATATGTTTTCTTACTTGGCATATGTAACTCTTTAGGTATTTACAACACCACTGTTCACTATATAAATAAAGTGTGAAAATTAATTGTAAGAAAAAGTTCATATTAGTTCAAGTTTGCTCTGTGTGGATGTATTGTTCTGTTCTAGTGATGTTCTGTGACTAAAGCTTGAAGGGAAAATATATCACCTATGGGGTCAAAGCCTGTTCCCAATGGTATCTGCTGAAGCCTTTGCTGGAGGCATATATACCCCTCGGGTCCCAGCAAGTTTTCACCAAGGTGGTAGGACCCAGCGATCCATTGCACCACTTTGCATACCTTGTTTATTAGTGTAGCCTGCCATCCAGATAGTAAATATGCACTTGCTTTTTGCAATTCATCCATTGGGTTATTATGGAATCAAACTAATCAAGAGTTCTAGACTTTGACGGGTTCTTCTTATTTGCTTTCATGTTGCTTTTCACATGATTGCTGTATGAGATTTTTATAGACAATTATGCCTAGGGCCTTGAAGTTCTATCACACCACATGTAGCCACTTATATGTTTTCTTACTTGGCATATGTAACTCTTTAGGTATTGTAGCGTTTGCGACTCTGGGTAAATTTGAATTAGCTCAAGAATATAGGGAATTTTGGAAATATTAATAATTATGACTCATGGTCATAATTCATAAGTCGCATGTACATTTATTTTATCAATTATCGAGATTACCTTGTTCTGTAACTGATCTAATCGTTATTCGTCCAGCGAATAAAGGTGAGATTATCACAGTTAAGAAGGGTTATCTCTTTACAAACTCCAAGAAAGTTTGATCTCCTGGCCACGGACATCAAACCTTCTGAGTTTATTAATTAAAACTACTGAATGTAGTCTAATATCGAGCTTGTAGCTTAAGATCTTTTGTTTCTTTGACTTTAGAATGGTGGGTTTTCAAACACGGAGACAGTGAAAAGTATTTATGAATTTTAATAAATGCATAACTAGAGATTATATGAGCTACGAATATAAACGTACGTAAAAATACAAAACAATAAAACAAACACACATTTAACCAAACAAGAAAATACGTGATCAGGATAACATGAAATGAAAGAAAGAAAGAAAGGAAGAAAGAAAGAAAAGCTAGTAATTATTACATACAGAAACCTAGATTCACGAGACAACCTGGAAAGCAGTTTTATCAGATAAGGTTACCGTCACTTGCACGTTTGTTCTCTGTTCGGCGCGAGGCTGAGGCAGGACAAGAGGGTGGTGTCGATCCTGTTTCTGTTGCGTCTTCAGGTGCCGCGAAGTTTAAAGGCTCACTGGATGTAACATTACCGAGAAAGTTCGTCTTCCGTGCGGAAGAGGCCAGAAATCTTGGTTTCTAAGGCAGCAGGCTTTTACATGGCGCGGGGGTTTGTGTCCCAGAGGCCACGGCGAGGCCTGTTCAGCTGGTTGCCATGGAGCTGCGCTACACGTGGATGAGGTCCGGGATGAGAGCGACCGGAGAGGAGAGGAAGTGGAATCAGCGGGGTCGAAGAAAGAAGAGTAAGAGCAAGAGTAAGAGCGGGATAAGAGAGAGAGAGAAGGGAAGCATGATATTTTGAAGGGGCAAAACTCACGCCCTCTCACGGACGTGGGCCAACCGTCTTTAACAACGGATCGGGCACACCTCCTGACGTTTCGAGATCTATACCCCCCTTCCTCTTAGAAATTGGAACGATAGATTCGTTCGTAACATTAATATCACTGGTATTAATAAAACAATGCATCCTCTGATATGTTGCGTTAAACATTCGAGACCGTTGGGATATCTGGAACAAGACGATACCATGAATGGCACTGCTATGACATAATTACACACAGATACACGATTATAGTCACATCACATTGATTACAAACCAATAAAGTTATATAGGCATAATATTTGGGACAAGGGATCATGCACACATCAAGAAAATACATTTTAAACATTGTACCAAATGATTTTGATCACGCGTGGTAGGATCCATGTGTGTTCCTGTGTGTGTGTGCGTGTGTGTGTGACCAGGACTGAGAGTTCATGCTGCCGCTGAACTTTTGCTCTCTTGCCTATGTGTGTGTGTGTTTGGTTTGATGAGATCATTAGCCAGCACATCTGGCCGGACAAAGTCTTGTTGTTTTCTGACGTATAAATCAGTGTCTAAGAATACCCCTAGGGGATCTGCATAATCTCAGACATCGTGGCGCCTTGCGCTCGTGGCTTCCCGTGTAAACTCATAAAAGAGGTGTCTATAGACAGCCATCAATGAGTTACTTGACCTGATAGATGCCATCTGTTGTTTGTAGACAGTTCAATAAGGACAGAGTCCGTTTGTTGGTAATTTCAGTAATTTAAATATATATATAGAGAGAGCTGGTAATCTGACCATCTTCTTTGCGTTACAGTATTTACAACGATTAAAGTGTGACAATTAATTGCAAGAAAAAGTTTATATAGTTCAAGTTTGCTCTGTGTGGATGTATTGTTCTGTTCCAGTGATGTTCTGTGACTAAACCTTGAAGGGAAAAGATATCACCTATGGGGTCAAAGCCTGTTCCCAATGGTATCTGCTAAAGCCTTTGCTGGAGGCATATATACCCCTCGGGTCCCAGCAAGTTTTCACCAAGGTGGTAGGACCCAGCGATCCATTTCGCCTCTTTACAAACCTTGTTTATTCGTTTAGCCTGCCCTCCAGATAATAAATATGCACTTGCTTTGCAATTCATCCATTGGGTTATTATGGAATCAAACTAATCAAGAGTTCTAGACTTTGACGGGTTCTTCTTATTTGTTTTCATGTTGCTGTTCTCATGACTGCTGTATGAGATTTTTATAGACAACTATGCCTAGGGCCTTGAAGTTGTATTACACAACATGTAGCCACTTTTATGTTTTCTTACTTGGCATATGTAACTCTGTAGGTATTTACAACACCACTGTTCACTATATAAATAAAGTGTGAAAATTAATTGTAAGAAAAAGTTTATATTAGTTCAAGTTTGCTCTGTGTTGATGTATTGTTCTGTTCCAGTGATGTTCTGTGACTAAACCTTGAAGGGAAAAGATATCACCTATGGGGTCAAAGCCTGTTCCCCAATGGTATCTGCTGAAGCCTTTGCTGGAGGCATATATACCCCTCGGGTCCCAGCAAGTTTTCACCAAGGTGGTAGGACCCAGCGATCCATTGCACCACTTTGCATACCTTGTTTATTAGTGTAGCCTGCCATCCAGATAGTAAATATGCACTTGCTTTGCAATTCATCCATTGGGTTATCATGGAATCAAACTAATCAAGAGTTCTAGACTTTGACGGGTTCTTCTTATTTGCTTTCATGTTGCTTTTCACATGATTGCTGTATGAGATTTTTATAGACAACTTGCCATATGTAACTCTTTAGGTATTTACAACACCACTGGCCACTATATGATAAAAGTGTGAAAATTAATCGTAAGAAGAAGTTTATATTAGTTCAAGTTTGCTCTGTGTGGATGTATTGTTCTGTTCCAGTGATGTTTTGTGACTAAATCTGAAGGAATAATATACAACCTATGGGGTCAAAGCCTGTTCCCCAATGGTATCTGCTGAAGCTTTTGCAAGAGGCATATATACCCCTCGGGTCCCAGCAAGTTTTCACCAAGGTTGTAGGACCCAGCGATCCATTTCTCCCCTTTGCTTACCTTGTTTATTCGTGTAGCCAGCCCTCCAGATAATCAATATGCACTTGCTTAGCATTTTTTCCATTGGGTTATTATGGAATCAAACTAATCAAGAGTTCTAGACTTTGACAGGTTCTTCTTATTTGCTTTCATGTTACTATAGACAACTATGCCTAGGGTTTTGAAGTTATATCACACCACATGTAGTCACTTACATGTATGCTTACTTGGTATATGTAATTCTTTAGGTATTTACAACACCATTGTTCACTATATGATAAAAGTGAGAAAATTAATCGTAAGAAGAAGTTTATATTAGTTAAAGTTTGCTCTCTGTGTATGTATTCTTCTGTTCCAGTGATGTTCTTTGATTAAATCTGAAGGGAAAAGATATCACCTAAGGGGTCAAAGCCTGTTCCCCAATGGTATCTGCTGAAGCTTTTGCAAGAGGCATATATAACCCTCGGGTCCCAGCAAGTTTTCACCAAGGTGGTAGGACCCAGCGATCCATTTCGCCCCTTTGCATACCTTGTTTATTCGTGTAGCCTGCCTTCCAGATAATCAGTATGCACTTGCTTAGCATTTCTTCCATTGAGTTGTTACGGAATCAAACGAATCAAGAGTTCTAGACTTTGACAGGTTCTTCTTATTTGCTTTCATGTTACTATAGACAACTATGCCTAGGGTTTTGAAGTTATATCACACCGCATGTAGTCACTTACATGTATGCTTACTTGGCATATGTAATTCTTTAGGTATTTACAACACCATTGTTCACTATATGATAAAAGTGAGAAAATTAATCGTAAGAAGAAGTTTATATCAGTTCAAGTTTGCTCTCTGTGTATGTATTGTTCTGTTCCAGTGATGTTCTTTGATTAAATCTGAAGGGAAAAGATATCACCTATGGGGTCAAAGCCTGTTCCCCAATGGTATCTGCTGAAGCTTTTGCAAGAGGCATATATAACCCTCGGGTCCCAGCAAGTTTTCACCAAGGTGCTAGGACCCAGCGATCCATTTCGCCCCTTTGCATACCTTGTTTATTCGTGTAGCCTGCCTTTCAGATAATCAATATGCACTTGCTTAGCATTTCTTCCATTGGGTTATTACGGAATCAAACGAATCAAGATTTCTAGACTTTGACAGGTTCTTCTTATTTGCTTTCATGTTACTATAGACAACTATGCCTAGGGTTTTGAAGTTATATCACACTACATGTAGTCACTTACATGTATGCTTACTTGGCATATGTAAATCTTTAGGTATTTACAACACCATTGTTCACTGTATGATAAAAGTAAGAAAATTAATCGTAAGAAGAAGTTTATATTAGTTAAAGTTTGCTCTCTGTGTATGTATTGTTCTGTTCCAGTGATGTTCTTTGACTAAATCTGAAGGGAAAAGATACCACCTATGGGGTCAAAGCCTGTTCCCCAATGGTATCTGCTGAAGCTTTTGCAAGAGGCATATATACCCCTCGGGTCCCAGCAAGTTTTCACCAAGGTGGTAGGACCCAGCGATCCATTTCGCCCCTTTGCTTACCTTGTTTATTCGTGTAGCCAGCCCTCCAGATAATCAATATGCACTTGCTTAGCATTTTTTTTCCATTGGGTTATTATGGAATCAAACTAATCAAGAGTTCTAGACTTTGACAGGTTCTTCTTATTTGCTTTCATGTTACTATAGACAACTATACCTAGGGTTTTGAAGTTCTATCACACCACATGTAGTCACTTACATGTATGCTTACTTGGCATATGTAATTCTTTTGGTATTTACAACACCATTGTTCACTATATGATAAAAGTGAGAAAATTAATCGTAAGAAGAAGTTTATATTAGTTAAAGTTTGCTCTCTGTGTATGTATTGTTCTGTTCCAGTGATGTTCTTTGATTAAATCTGAAGGGAAAAGATATCACCTAAGGGGTCAAAGCCTGTTCCCCAATGGTATCTGCTGAAGCTTTTGCAAGAGGCATATATAACCCTCGGGTCCCAGCAAGTCTTCACCAAGGTGGTAGGACCCAGCGATCCATTTCGCGCCTTTGCTTACCTTGTTTATTCGTGTAGCCAGCCCTCCAGATAATCAATATGCACTTGCTTAGCATTTTTTCCATTGGGTTATTATGGAATCAAACTAATCAAGAGTTCTAGACTTTGACAGGTTCTTCTTATTTGCTTTCATGTTACTATAGACAACTATGCCTAGGGTCTTGAAGTTCTATCACACCACATGTAGTCACTTACATGTATGCTTACTTGGCATATGTAATTCTTTAGGTATTTACAACACCATTGTTCACTATATGATAAAAGTGAGAAAATTAATCGTGAGAAGAAGTTTATATTAGTTCAAGTTTGCTCTCTGTGTATGTATTGTTCTGTTCCAGTGATGTTCTTTGACTACATCTGAAGGGAAAATATATCACCTATGGGGTCAAAGCCTGTTCCCCAATGGTATCTGCTGAAGCTTTTGCAAGAGGCATTTATAACCCTCGGGTCCCAGCAAGTTTTCACCAAGGTGGTAGGACCCAGCGGTCCATTTCGCCCCTTTGCATACCTTGTTTATTCGTGTAGCCTGCCTTCCAGATAATCAATATGCACTTGCTTAGCATTTCTTCCATTGGGTTATTACGGAATCAAACGAATCAAGATTTCTAGACTTTGACAGGTTCTTCTTATCTGCTTTCATGTTACTATAGACAACTATGCCTAGGGTTTTGAAGTTATATCACACCACATGTAGTCACTTACATGTATGCTTACTTGGCATATGTAATTCTTTTGGTATTTACAACACCATTGTTCACTATATGATAAAAGTGAGAAAATGAATCGTAAGAAGAAGTTTATATCAGTTCAAGTTTGCTCTCTGTGTATGTATTGTTCTGTTCCAGTGATGTTCTTTGATTAAATCTGAAGGGAAAGATATCACCTATGGGGTCAAAGCCTGTTCCCCAATGGTATCAGCTGAAGCTTTTGCAAGAGGTATATATACCCCTCGGGTCCCAGCAAGTTTTCACCAAGGCGGTAGGACCCAGCGATCCTTTTCGCCCCTTTGCATACCTTGTTTATTCGTGTAGCCTGCCTTCCAGATAATCAGTATACACTTGCTTAGCATTTCTTCCATTGAGTTGTTACGGAATCAAATGAATCAAGAGTTCTAGACTTTGACAGGTTCTTCTTATTTGCTTTCATGTTACTATAGACAACTATGCCTAGGGTCTTGAAGTTCTATCACACCACATGTAGTCACTTACATGTATGCTTACTTGGCATATGTAACTCTTTAGGTATTTACAACACCACTGGTCACTGTATGATAAAATTGTGGAAATTAATCGTAAGAAGTTTATATTAGTTCAAGTTTGCTCTGTGTGGATGTATTGTTCTGTTCCAGTGATGTTCTTTGACTAAATCTGAAGGGAAAAGATACCACCTATGGGGTCAAAGCCTGTTCCCCAATGGTATCTGCTGAAGCTTTTGCAAGAGGCATATATACCCCTCGGGTCCCAGCAAGTTTTCACCAAGGTGGTAGGACCCAGCGATCCATTTCGCCCCTTTGCTTACCTTGTTTATTCGTGTAGCCAGCCCTCCAGATAATCAATATGCACTTGCTTAGCATTTTTTTTTTCCATTGGGTTATTATGGAATCAAACTAATCAAGATTTCTAGACTTTGACAGGTTCTTCTTATCTGCTTTCATGTTACTATAGACAACTATGCCCAGGGTTTTGAAGTTATATCACACCACATGTAGTCACTTACATGTATGCTTACTTGGCATATGTAATTCTTTTGGTATTTACAACACCATTGTTCACTATATGATAAAAGTGAGAAAATTAATCGTAAGAAGAAGTTTATATTAGTTCAAGTTTGCTCTCTGTGTATGTATTGTTCTGTTCCAGTGATGTTCTTTGATTAAATCTGAAGGGAAAAGATATCACCTATGGGGTCAAAGCCTGTTCCCCAATGGTATCTGCTGAAGCTTTTGCAAGAGGCATATATAACCCTCGGGTCCCAGCAAGTTTTCACCAAGGTGCTAGGACCCAGCGATCCATTTCGCCCCTTTGCATACCTTGTTTATTCGTGTAGCCTGCCTTTCAGATAATCAATATGCACTTGCTTAGCATTTCTTCCATTGGGTTATTACGGAATCAAACGAATCAAGATTTCTAGACTTTGACAGGTTCTTCTTATTTGCTTTCATGTTACTATAGACAACTATGCCTAGGGTTTTGAAGTTATATCACACTACATGTAGTCACTTACATGTATGCTTACTTGGCATATGTAAATCTTTAGGTATTTACAACACCATTGTTCACTGTATGATAAAAGTAAGAAAATTAATCGTAAGAAGAAGTTTATATTAGTTAAAGTTTGCTCTCTGTGTATGTATTGTTCTGTTCCAGTGATGTTCTTTGACTAAATCTGAAGGGAAAAGATACCACCTATGGGGTCAAAGCCTGTTCCCCAATGGTATCTGCTGAAGCTTTTGCAAGAGGCATATATACCCCTCGGGTCCCAGCAAGTTTTCACCAAGGTGGTAGGACCCAGCGATCCATTTCGCCCCTTTGCTTACCTTGTTTATTCGTGTAGCCAGCCCTCCAGATAATCAATATGCACTTGCTTAGCATTTTTTTTCCATTGGGTTATTATGGAATCAAACTAATCAAGAGTTCTAGACTTTGACAGGTTCTTCTTATTTGCTTTCATGTTACTATAGACAACTATACCTAGGGTTTTGAAGTTCTATCACACCACATGTAGTCACTTACATGTATGCTTACTTGGCATATGTAATTCTTTTGGTATTTACAACACCATTGTTCACTATATGATAAAAGTGAGAAAATTAATCGTAAGAAGAAGTTTATATTAGTTAAAGTTTGCTCTCTGTGTATGTATTGTTCTGTTCCAGTGATGTTCTTTGATTAAATCTGAAGGGAAAAGATATCACCTAAGGGGTCAAAGCCTGTTCCCCAATGGTATCTGCTGAAGCTTTTGCAAGAGGCATATATAACCCTCGGGTCCCAGCAAGTCTTCACCAAGGTGGTAGGACCCAGCGATCCATTTCGCGCCTTTGCTTACCTTGTTTATTCGTGTAGCCAGCCCTCCAGATAATCAATATGCACTTGCTTAGCATTTTTTCCATTGGGTTATTATGGAATCAAACTAATCAAGAGTTCTAGACTTTGACAGGTTCTTCTTATTTGCTTTCATGTTACTATAGACAACTATGCCTAGGGTCTTGAAGTTCTATCACACCACATGTAGTCACTTACATGTATGCTTACTTGGCATATGTAATTCTTTAGGTATTTACAACACCATTGTTCACTATATGATAAAAGTGAGAAAATTAATCGTGAGAAGAAGTTTATATTAGTTCAAGTTTGCTCTCTGTGTATGTATTGTTCTGTTCCAGTGATGTTCTTTGACTACATCTGAAGGGAAAATATATCACCTATGGGGTCAAAGCCTGTTCCCCAATGGTATCTGCTGAAGCTTTTGCAAGAGGCATTTATAACCCTCGGGTCCCAGCAAGTTTTCACCAAGGTGGTAGGACCCAGCGGTCCATTTCGCCCCTTTGCATACCTTGTTTATTCGTGTAGCCTGCCTTCCAGATAATCAATATGCACTTGCTTAGCATTTCTTCCATTGGGTTATTACGGAATCAAACGAATCAAGATTTCTAGACTTTGACAGGTTCTTCTTATCTGCTTTCATGTTACTATAGACAACTATGCCTAGGGTTTTGAAGTTATATCACACCACATGTAGTCACTTACATGTATGCTTACTTGGCATATGTAATTCTTTTGGTATTTACAACACCATTGTTCACTATATGATAAAAGTGAGAAAATGAATCGTAAGAAGAAGTTTATATCAGTTCAAGTTTGCTCTCTGTGTATGTATTGTTCTGTTCCAGTGATGTTCTTTGATTAAATCTGAAGGGAAAGATATCACCTATGGGGTCAAAGCCTGTTCCCCAATGGTATCAGCTGAAGCTTTTGCAAGAGGTATATATACCCCTCGGGTCCCAGCAAGTTTTCACCAAGGCGGTAGGACCCAGCGATCCTTTTCGCCCCTTTGCATACCTTGTTTATTCGTGTAGCCTGCCTTCCAGATAATCAGTATACACTTGCTTAGCATTTCTTCCATTGAGTTGTTACGGAATCAAATGAATCAAGAGTTCTAGACTTTGACAGGTTCTTCTTATTTGCTTTCATGTTACTATAGACAACTATGCCTAGGGTCTTGAAGTTCTATCACACCACATGTAGTCACTTACATGTATGCTTACTTGGCATATGTAACTCTTTAGGTATTTACAACACCACTGGTCACTGTATGATAAAATTGTGGAAATTAATCGTAAGAAGTTTATATTAGTTCAAGTTTGCTCTGTGTGGATGTATTGTTCTGTTCCAGTGATGTTCTTTGACTAAATCTGAAGGGAAAAGATACCACCTATGGGGTCAAAGCCTGTTCCCCAATGGTATCTGCTGAAGCTTTTGCAAGAGGCATATATACCCCTCGGGTCCCAGCAAGTTTTCACCAAGGTGGTAGGACCCAGCGATCCATTTCGCCCCTTTGCTTACCTTGTTTATTCGTGTAGCCAGCCCTCCAGATAATCAATATGCACTTGCTTAGCATTTTTTTTTTCCATTGGGTTATTATGGAATCAAACTAATCAAGATTTCTAGACTTTGACAGGTTCTTCTTATCTGCTTTCATGTTACTATAGACAACTATGCCCAGGGTTTTGAAGTTATATCACACCACATGTAGTCACTTACATGTATGCTTACTTGGCATATGTAATTCTTTTGGTATTTACAACACCATTGTTCACTATATGATAAAAGTGAGAAAATTAATCGTAAGAAGAAGTTTATATTAGTTCAAGTTTGCTCTCTGTGTATGTATTGTTCTGTTCCAGTGATGTTCTTTGATTAAATCTGAAGGGAAAAGATATCACTTAAGGGGTCAAAGCCTGTTCCCCAATGGTATCTGCTGAAGCTTTTGCAAGAGGCATATATAACCCTCGGGTCCCAGCAAGTTTTCACCAAGGTGCTAGGACCCAGCGATCCATTTCGCCCCTTTGCATACCTTGTTTATTCGTGTAGCCTGCCTTTCAGATAATCAATATGCACTTGCTTAGCATTTCTTCCATTGGGTTATTACGGAATCAAACGAATCAAGATTTCTAGACTTTGACAGGTTCTTCTTATTTGCTTTCATGTTACTATAGACAACTATGCCCAGGGTTTTGAAGTTATATCACACCACATGTAGTCACTTACATGTATGCTTACTTGGCATATGTAACTCTTTAGGTATTTACAACACCACTGGCCACTATATGATAAAAGTGTGAAAATTAATCGTAAGAAGAAGTTTATATTAGTTCAAGTTTGCTCTGTGTGGATGTATTGTTCTGTTCCAGTGATGTTCTTTGACTAAATCTGAAGGGAAAAGATACCACCTATGGGGTCAAAGCCTGTTCCCCAATGGTATCTGCTGAAGCTTTTGCAAGAGGCATATATACCCCTCGGGTCCCAGCAAGTTTTCACCAAGGTGGTAGGACCCAGCGATCCATTTCGCCCCTTTGCTTACCTTGTTTATTCGTGTAGCCAGCCCTCCAGATAATCAATATGCACTTGCTTAGCATTTTTTTTTCCATTGGGTTATTATGGAATCAAACTAATCAAGAGTTCTAGACTTTGACAGGTTCTTCTTATTTGCTTTCATGTTACTATAGACAACTATGCCTAGGGTTTTGAAGTTCTATCACACCACATGTAGTCACTTACATGTATGCTTACTTGGCATATGTAATTCTTTTGGTATTTACAACACCATTGTTCACTATATGATAAAAGTGAGAAAATTAATCGTAAGAAGAAGTTTATATTAGTTCAAGTTTGCTCTCTGTGTATGTATTGTTCTGTTCCAGTGATGTTCTTTGATTAAATCTGAAGGGAAAAGATATCACTTAAGGGGTCAAAGCCTGTTCCCCAATGGTATCTGCTGAAGCTTTTGCAAGAGGCATATATAACCCTCGGGTCCCAGCAAGTTTTCACCAAGGTGCTAGGACCCAGCGATCCATTTCGCCCCTTTGCATACCTTGTTTATTCGTGTAGCCTGCCTTTCAGATAATCAATATGCACTTGCTTAGCATTTCTTCCATTGGGTTATTACGGAATCAAACGAATCAAGATTTCTAGACTTTGACAGGTTCTTCTTATTTGCTTTCATGTTACTATAGACAACTATGCCTAGGGTTTTGAAGTTATATCACACTACATGTAGTCACTTACATGTATGCTTACTTGGCATATGTAAATCTTTAGGTATTTACAACACCATTGTTCACTGTATGATAAAAGTAAGAAAATTAATCGTAAGAAGAAGTTTATATTAGTTAAAGTTTGCTCTCTGTGTATGTATTGTTCTGTTCCAGTGATGTTCTTTGACTAAATCTGAAGGGAAAAGATACCACCTATGGGGTCAAAGCCTGTTCCCCAATGGTATCTGCTGAAGCTTTTGCAAGAGGCATATATACCCCTCGGGTCCCAGCAAGTTTTCACCAAGGTGGTAGGACCCAGCGATCCTTTTCGCCCCTTTGCATACCTTGTTTATTCGTGTAGCCTGCCTTCCAGATAATCAGTATACACTTGCTTAGCATTTCTTCCATTGAGTTGTTACGGAATCAAATGAATCAAGAGTTCTAGACTTTGACAGGTTCTTCTTATTTGCTTTCATGTTACTATAGACAACTATGCCTAGGGTCTTGAAGTTCTATCACACCACATGTAGTCACTTACATGTATGCTTACTTGGCATATGTAACTCTTTAGGTATTTACAACACCACTGGTCACTGTATGATAAAATTGTGGAAATTAATCGTAAGAAGTTTATATTAGTTCAAGTTTGCTCTGTGTGGATGTATTGTTCTGTTCCAGTGATGTTCTTTGACTAAATCTGAAGGGAAAAGATACCACCTATGGGGTCAAAGCCTGTTCCCCAATGGTATCTGCTGAAGCTTTTGCAAGAGGCATATATACCCCTCGGGTCCCAGCAAGTTTTCACCAAGGTGGTAGGACCCAGCGATCCATTTCGCCCCTTTGCTTACCTTGTTTATTCGTGTAGCCAGCCCTCCAGATAATCGATATGCACTTGCTTAGCATTTTTTCCATTGGGTTATTATGGAATCAAACTAATCAAGAGTTCTAGACTTTGACAGGTTCTTCTTATTTGCTTTCATGTTACTATAGACAACTATGCCTAGGGTTTTGAAGTTATATCACACCACATGTAGTCACTTACATGTATGCTTACTTGGCATATGTAATTCTTTAGGTATTTACAACACCATTGTTCACTGTATGATAAAAGTGAGAAAATTAATCGTAAGAAGAAGTTTATATTAGTTAAAGTTTGCTCTCTGTGTATGTATTGTTCTGTTCCAGTGATGTTTTGTGACTAAATCTGAAGGAAAAAGATACCACCTATGGGGTCAAAGCCTGTTCCCCAATGGTATCTGCTGAAGCTTTTGCAAGAGGCATACCCCTCGGGTCCCAGCAAGTTTTCACCAAGGCGGTAGGACCCAGCGATCCATTTCGCCCCTTTGCATACCTTGTTTATTCGTGTAGCCTGCCTTCCAGATAATCAGTATGCACTTGCTTAGCATTTTTTCCATTGGGTTATTATGGAATCAAACTAATCAAGAGTTCTAGACTTTGACAGGTTCTTTTTATTTGCTTTCATGTTACTATAGACAACTATGCCTAGGGTCTTGAAGTTCTATCACACCACATGTAGTCACTTACATGTATGCTTACTTGGCATATGTAACTCTTTAGGTATTTACAACACCACTGGTCACTGTATGATAAAATTGTGAAAATTAATCGTAAGAAGTTTATATTAGTTCAAGTTTGCTCTGTGTGGATGTATTGTTCTGTTCCAGTGATGTTCTTTGACTAAATCTGAAGGGAAAAGATACCACCTATGGGGTCAAAGCCTGTTCCCCAATGGTATCTGCTGAAGCTTTTGCAAGAGGCATATATACCCCTCGGGTCCCAGCAAGTTTTCACCAAGGTGGTAGGACCCAGCAATCCATTTCGCCCCTTTGCTTACCTTGTTTATTCGTGTAGCCAGCCCTCCAGATAATCAATATGCACTTGCTTAGCATTTTTTTTCCATTGGGTTATTATGGAATCAAACTAATCAAGAGTTCTAGACTTTGACAGGTTCTTCTTATTTGCTTTCATGTTACTATAGACAACTATGCCTAGGGTTTTGAAGTTCTATCACACCACATGTAGTCACTTACATGTATGCTTACTTGGCATATGTAATTCTTTTGGTATTTACAACACCATTGTTCACTATATGATAAAAGTGAGAAAATTAATCGTAAGAAGAAGTTTATATTAGTTAAAGTTTGCTCTCTGTGTATATATTGTTCTGTTCCAGTGATGTTCTTTGATTAAATCTGAAGGGAAAAGATATCACCTAAGGGGTCAAAGCCTGTTCCCCAATGGTATCTGCTGAAGCTTTTGCAAGAGGCATATATAACCCTCGGGTCCCAGCAAGTTTTCACCAAGGTGGTAGGACCCAGCGATCCATTTCGCCCCTTTGCATACCTTGTTTATTCGTGTAGCCTGCCTTCCAGATAATCAGTATGCACTTGCTTAGCATTTCTTCCATTGAGTTGTTACGGAATCAAACGAATCAAGAGTTCTAGACTTTGACAGGTTCTTCTTATTTGCTTTCATGTTACTATAGACAACTATGCCTAGGGTTTTGAAGTTATATCACACCGCATGTAGTCACTTACATGTATGCTTACTTGGCATATGTAATTCTTTAGGTATTTACAACACCATTGTTCACTATATGATAAAAGTGAGAAAATTAATCGTAAGAAGAAGTTTATATTAGTTCAAGTTTGCTCTCTGTGTATGTATTGTTCTGTTCCAGTGATGTTCTTTGACTACATCTGAAGGGAAAAGATACCACCTATGGGGTCAAAGCCTGTTCCCCAATGGTATCTGCTGAAGCTTTTGCAAGAGGCATATATACCCCTCGGGTCCCAGCAAGTTTTCACCAAGGTTGTAGGACCCAGCGATCCATTTCTCCCCTTTGCTTACCTTGTTTATTCGTGTAGCCAGCCCTCCAGATAATCGATATGCACTTGCTTAGCATTTTTTCCATTGGGTTATTATGGAATCAAACTAATCAAGAGTTCTAGACTTTGACAGGTTCTTCTTATTTGCTTTCATGTTACTATAGACAACTATGCCTAGGGTTTTGAAGTTATATCACACCACATGTAGTCACTTACATGTATGCTTACTTGGTATATGTAATTCTTTAGGTATTTACAACACCATTGTTCACTATATGATAAAAGTGAGAAAATTAATCGTAAGAATAAGTTTATATTAGTTAAAGTTTGCTCTCTGTGTATGTATTGTTCTGTTCCAGTGATGTTCTTTGATTAAATCTGAAGGGAAAAGATATCACCTAAGGGGTCAAAGCCTGTTCCCCAATGGTATCTGCTGAAGCTTTTGCAAGAGGCATATATAACCCTCGGGTCCCAGCAAGTTTTCACCAAGGTGGTAGGACCCAGCGATCCATTTCGCCCCTTTGCATACCTTCTTTATTCGTGTAGCCTGCCTTCCAGATAATCAGTATGCACTTGCTTAGCATTTCTTCCATTGAGTTGTTACGGAATCAAACGAATCAAGAGTTCTAGACTTTGACAGGTTCTTCTTATTTGCTTTCATGTTACTATAGACAACTATGCCTAGGGTTTTGAAGTTATATCACACCGCATGTAGTCACTTACATGTATGCTTACTTGGCATATGTAATTCTTTAGGTATTTACAACACCATTGTTCACTATATGATAAAAGTGAGAAAATTAATCGTAAGAAGAAGTTTATATTAGTTCAAGTTTGCTCTCTGTGTATGTATTGTTCTGTTCCAGTGATGTTCTTTGACTACATCTGAAGGGAAAAGATACCACCTATGGGGTCAAAGCCTGTTCCCCAATGGTATCTGCTGAAGCTTTTGCAAGAGGCATATATACCCCTCGGGTCCCAGCAAGTTTTCACCAAGGTTGTAGGACCCAGCGATCCATTTCTCCCCTTTGCTTACCTTGTTTATTCGTGTAGCCAGCCCTCCAGATAATCGATATGCACTTGCTTAGCATTTTTTCCATTGGGTTATTATGGAATCAAACTAATCAAGAGTTCTAGACTTTGACAGGTTCTTCTTATTTGCTTTCATGTTACTATAGACAACTATGCCTAGGGTTTTGAAGTTATATCACACCACATGTAGTCACTTACATGTATGCTTACTTGGTATATGTAATTCTTTAGATATTTACAACACCATTGTTCACTATATGATAAAAGTGAGAAAATTAATCGTAAGAATAAGTTTATATTAGTTAAAGTTTGCTCTCTGTGTATGTATTGTTCTGTTCCAGTGATGTTCTTTGATTAAATCTGAAGGGAAAAGATATCACCTAAGGGGTCAAAGCCTGTTCCCCAATGGCATCTGCTGAAGCTTTTGCAAGAGGCATATATAACCCTCGGGTCCCAGCAAGTTTTCACCAAGGTGGTAGGACCCAGCGATCCATTTCGCCCCTTTGCATACCTTGTTTATTCGTGTAGCCTGCCTTCCAGATAATCAGTATGCACTTGCTTAGCATTTCTTCCATTGGGTTATTACAGAATCAAACGAATCAAGATTTCTAGACTTTGACAGGTTCTTCTTATTTGCTTTCATGTTACTATAGACAACTATGCCTAGGGTTTTGAAGTTCTATCACACCACATGTAGTCACTTACATGTATGCTTACTTGGCATATGTAATTCTTTAGGTATTTACAACACCATTGTTCACTGTATGATAAAAGTGAGAAAATTAATCGTAAGAAGAAGTTTATATTAGTTAAAGTTTGCTCTCTGTGTATGTATTGTTCTGTTCCAGTGATGTTTTGTGACTAAATCTGAAGGAAAAAGATACCACCTATGGGGTCAAAGCCTGTTCCCCAATGGTATCTGCTGAAGCTTTTGCAAGAGGCATACCCCTCGGGTCCCAGCAAGTTTTCACCAAGGCGGTAGGACCCAGCGATCCATTTCGCCCCTTTGCATACCTTGTTTATTCGTGTAGCCTGCCTTCCAGATAATCAGTATGCACTTGCTTACTGTGCAATGCAATTAGAATATTTCAAAAGAAATTATCTGAGAAATTGATTTCAGTCCTAGAGAACAGCTGCTATGCAGAAGTCCTAGAGGCTGAAATTTGGAAAAATACGCTAAACTTTACAACTGATGTATATAATGAAAATTATTGTGTTACTAAGAGGCTTGTTACCAGCCCTGATAGTGTCAGAGGACATGCACAGCTTGTCCTTATCTTATGAGATAATTTAGACAAAGACCACTATGAATTACATCAAAGTAATCATTGTTCTTTGAAAATCTTTCAATAGTGTCAAAAAAGTTCATGACTGATGTCCCAAATATGGTTTAAACAACACCATTTAAGGCTCAGTTTTATAAAACATAGCTTTTAATTTGGTTTTATGTCAGACTTTGCAACCACTGCATTTTTGTATGTTTTTGAGGTCTCAAAAGAGACTGACAAAAGCAACAAACCATAAAACAATCTTGGCGCCCTCCATGAGACCTGTTTGTCCAACCTTTCTTTCATATTCAAATAAGATTCTTAAAAGAATGCAACTGATAACATCTCAGCCTAAAATAAGATAATTGTGTCCAATTCTAAATTGTAGTCACAAAAATCTTTAAATTGAGCAATGATTTGACCCATGTTTCTCAATTCATGCAGTCCATTGAATGTTCACAGCATCAAAGCAGCTGTAACTGGTTTCCAGTTTGTGTTGTTGCTGTGTACACAATGCTCATGCCAGCACAGCTGGAGCTGCAGGGCCAATCACCTTCTAAAAGATCAGTGAGAAGATAACAAGTCAGTTTGGACAAATTACTCAGTAAAAACCCCCGAGACCAGTAAATAAAATTGGTATGATTTATACAATTTTATAAAATATAATTTATATTATGACCAGATTGTAATATATATTATATTGTAATGGCCAAGAATGGCTTTAATCTCGTAATGATTCAGCATTGGGTTGGAAGAGGAAAGAATGTTTAATGAGAATTAAAAGAATCAGAATGTTGAAAGATGGTACGTGTATGTAGGGAACAAGAAGGAACACTAGTGTTGGGAGGAATGAGATAATAGATGGTTAGAGAAAGTATTGGAAAGGAAACTGAAAGGAAGAATGAATCAGAAAGAACTTCTTTACCTTCTATTTGTGCAAGAATCTTTAATGAGAGAAATTACAATGCTCAGTATATACCAACTAAAATGATCAACCTGATTACCATGTCTTAAATATCCATCCAAATCCACAGGATGATTTCATTTTGATCTAACAGATCTTTAACCCAGTAACAAGGGGAGGTACAAATTTTAATTTTCTCTTGCAACAAAACCACAAACGAAGTGGTGCAAGTGTTAAACTCCTCTCTGGGAGCTTCAGCTCACATGGAATCTGATCAGGGAAGGTATTTTACTGGACATGTACAGTTGTGTGAATTGTAAATATCAGGCAGAAAATCTAAAGTCTTTATGGACCACAGAGACCCAAATGGTCAAGAGTTTGAATAACACCATAAATTCCAAAGGCTAAAACAAACAAGCACAGCACCACCCCTGGTGATCTAATTGCTCTAAACACAGATCTGGCTAGTGTAAATAAACAACATCATGTAAAGAGATTCCCCTAGCAGACCTGAGGGTCCTAATGCTCACAACACAGCAGACTGTTTGAGTTTAGATGCAATAGCAGTCAGATCTGACTATTATCACTGTTTAATTGACCTTTTCTTTGCAAACACATGATCATGAGAATGATACATGTCTTTGTAAACAAAAACACATTTTCTTCTAATGGCGTAAAATCTTAACAGATCAAAGCCATCAGTAACAAGTGTCTGGCTAAAGCCATCAAATAAATATTGAGATAGACCATCTATCTTAAATGCAATTTGTATAAAGGCTCAAGATTAAACTGTGTTTTCCTCTCTAGGTCTATTTCCCTACAGGCTGACAAATGACTTTCTTTAGAACCAGATTCCACAAGGGTCTGGTTCTGCCTGCCTTAAGCAGGACACACAACTTTACATTAGGAGATGGGGGTGGAGAAACTTCAAGGGGCCGCTCACACCTCACAACACTACAGAAGTAGCTCCTGTATGTGGCCTCCCCGGTGTAGCATCGGAACTAAATTATGCAACACAAATTATGGTAGGATAAAACACCACCCATCTCCTGTACACAAACATACACAATACACACCATCACTATGGCAATCTTAGAACATCTCTACCTGGCATAGATCATAAGACTAACCAGGCCAAAATTATTCACATCATGCAATACATCATTTACCTTCATACATATAGGACAAGGAAAATTATTTTAATAATTTCTTTTCAGCATTACAGTCTTCAAAACTTCCTGTATGTAAATACTGTGCTGTGCATAGGACATGCATGGCTGTGGTCACACATCGATTGATTTAAATCCACATAAAAAAAAAAATCTTATTGAGACCTATTAATCAATGCAACTGGTCTTTGGACAAAATATTTATTATGTCCAGTCGTTAGCGTTGTTGCAAACCAGGAGGGCCCCCTAGTTTCCAACAAATGACTAATGACGATAAAAAATGATCTAAACAGCTAAATCTAAAATGCAGGCATTTCTATTTGTCAACTATACAATTCAGACCTGCACTATTGAGTGTGACCTAGCCTGTACATCAAATGCACAAATGATAATTACAAAAGTTAAACCAGAGAATTTAAATCTCTGTTTACATTTCATTTTCTAATTGAATGTATTAAAACCTTAGGTTTCATTAATGATTTGCACTTATAACAACTAATGAAATTTTATAATTATGAAATGGCGTATTTCCATGTTTAATTATGTGATATACTCTAATTACTCTAATTATGCATACTGCCAGTAAATATACTAGGTATGGTGACTTTCTGCTACCCGTCCTTGATTCATCCAGACCAAGTCTAAATCCCACTACCAAATCACTGCGGTAGTGAAGAATTTGGTGATCAAATTACACCTGTTCATTAAATATATGATTCTGAAAAAGAGACCATATTTACCACTCGCACCTTTGACTTTTGGGTTTCATATTTTTGAGTACATAATGTTTTGTTATCTTGTATTCTTGTGTTTATCCAATAACTTTTCCTCATCTTACAATAACCACAAATACATCAGTGTTCAATTATTGCATGGTCATTCAGAAGTTGTTCAGGTGTCTTACACGCAGTGGAGCGTCATCAGTGAAATGATTCCTTCAACTATGGAGTTCTGATCTACCCGGCAAATGAAACCTTCTGCTTGAAGGTGACCGAGGACTTCTCAAAGGGTCAGTTAAAGCATCCTAGGGAGGACAAAGATGTTTCCGCAAAGCGTTATAATGACACTTTCCACTGACACTTTCTGATCATGCTGACCAACGCAAACAGACTTGATACAACGAGATCATTCTACAGACTGAACACCAACGCAGCCAAGTGCAGGTGGAAGCAAACCCGGCCAAGAGGGTCATGTGACACCCTGTCCAGCTGCTGCAGCATCCACGCATTCTGCCATGCTTTCATTTTAATGTTCAACCTGTCTTAATGCTGTTATTTCAGGTGACGACTGGATTCCTGCACCAATCGACTAACACTGCAAACTACAGTGGTCAGCCCTATGAACACTCAGAGAATAACACTGAAAATGTGGAAACAGGAAAATGTCCAAAACATGTCCCCTTAGGCCTGATCTAAATCTGTCCCAAGGGGCCAGGGGCCGTCTGTAAGAACTGATTTTCCTGCTAAAACAAAACTCACCCTGCAATAACGCCATAAAATGCCCCCTGACAGCAGATAGCAAAGACAGAGCACAGAACCTTGTCCTGCCCAAACGTATCTCCTTGTCCCTTTGTTTGACTTCAACTCATCCCCCCTCTCCCTCCTCTTCTCCCTCCTCAAGGCACTGAAAGTTCATTAAGAATGTCTATTTAACACATATGGTGTTTCTTGTGAATGTGTTGTTTTTCCTTTACATGTTTGATGTCATTTTAAAGGGCACAGTGCGACTGGTAAAATGGTCTTAATTTCATTGCAGTCATTGGTTTAATGAGAAAGATTGAGAACTTAGGATAATCTTGTATCTCTCTGGCTGATATCTCTTTACGATATCTCAAGAAACCAGGTGCTACCCCCCTGGGGTACATGGATTGGCCCAACCAACTCTAAACAACATTTGTATAACCCCCTTCTGTTCTGGTCTGGTATTTAAGGCGAGGGAATAGAACACACTTTGGGAATCTTTTACCAGGATCATTCCCCCACAGTAATGTTTCCGTATTTTCCTGTTGGAAAATCCTGACACATTACTGTGTGTCTTTGTCAGGAAAACATTACTTACTTTTAGAGTAATCTTTGAGTAAATGATGTTATGTCTTTTTGAATTGGCTTTTAATAATTTACTTCTGTAATTGGCATGATACATTTTTACCTGACAAATAAATGTTAACCTTGATTTATTCTGCATTCTTCTGAAATCATTATTTCCAGTAGATTAATGTGTAGTCTGGTGTTTCCGCAAATCTTTGTCCAGGATAGATCAAACTGAAGGCACTTTGAATGGACCATGGGGCACATCTTAGGAGACCTTCTGATTTCTGACTATTCCCTGACTTAGCATGTTGTATGCTACAAATATTATATAAATTACACCTATGGGTCTGTAGTGTGCGACCGCATAGGGTAAAATATTTGTACTACACCCTCTGACTATTTCAGGACTGGCAAGTTTGTGATCGTGAGCGCGCAGTCGCGACGTGACGTCTCAAAGCGACACTAGGTCCGTAATGAACGAATATTGAAAGTATGGGATAATCAGAATAATCAAAGATCTAAATTAATTCATAATCAATATTTATGAGTATTTTCTAATCAGAAATACGATCTAAATTTGATTATCATTTGAAATTGGAGTCAGATTACGCATAGAGCTGAAGTAATACTAAAACTAGGTTCCAATAAATTAAGTGAACTTCACTGGATCGCTGAAAAGACATACACGCTTTAAACCTTCGCCAGGCCGTTGGATTCCGTCGTTGGGCCAATGGATGGTCCTTACACTTGCTTAGCATTTCTTCCATTGAGTTGTTACGGAATCAAACGAATCAAGAGTTCTAGACTTTGACAGGTTCTTCTTATTTGCTGTCATGTTACTATAGACAACTATGCCTAGGGTCTTGAAGTTCTATCACACCACATGTAGTCACTTACATGTATGCTTACTTGGCATATGTAATTCTTTCGGTATTTACAACACCATTGTTCACTATATGATAAAAGTGAGAAAATTAATCGTGAGAAGAAGTTTATATTAGTTCAAGTTTGCTCTCTGTGTATGTATTGTTCTGTTCCAGTGATGTTCTTTGACTACATCTGAAGGGAAAAGATATCACCTATGGGGTCAAAGCCTGTTCCCCAATGGTATCTGCTGAAGCTTTTGCAAGAGGCATTTATAACCCTCGGGTCCCAGCAAGTTTTCACCAAGGTGGTAGGACCCAGCGGTCCATTTCGCCCCTTTGCATACCTTGTTTATTCGTGTAGCCTGCCTTCCAGATAATCAATATGCACTTGCTTAGCATTTCTTCCATTGGGTTATTACGGAATCAAACGAATCAAGATTTCTAGACTTTGACAGGTTCTTCTTATCTGCTTTCATGTTACTATAGACAACTATGCCTAGGGTTTTGAATTTATATCACACCACATGTAGTCACTTACATGTATGCTTACTTGTCATATGTAATTATTTTGGTATTTACAACACCATTGTTCACTATATGATAAAAGTGAGAAAATGAATCGTAAGAAGAAGTTTATATCAGTTCAAGTTTGCTCTCTGTGTATGTATTGTTCTGTTCCAGTGATGTTCTTTGATTAAATCTGAAGGGAAAAGATATCACCTATGTGGTCAAAGCCTGTTCCCCAATGGTATCAGCTGAAGCTTTTGCAAGAGGTATATATACCCCTCGGGTCCCAGCAAGTTTTCACCAAGGCGGTAGGACCCAGCGATCCTTTTCGCCCCTTTGCATACCTTGTTTATTCGTGTAGCCTGCCTTCCAGATAATCAGTATGCACTTGCTTAGCATTTCTTCCATTGAGTTGTTACGGAATCAAACGAATCAAGAGTTCTAGACTTTGACAGGTTCTTCTTATTTGCTTTCATGTTACTATAGACAACTATGCCTAGGGTCTTGAAGTTCTATCACACCACATGTAGTCACTTACATGTATGCTTACTTGGCATATGTAACTCTTTAGGTATTTACAACACCACTGGTCACTGTATGATAAAAGTGAGAAAATTAATCGTAAGAAGAAGTTTATATTAGTTAAAGTTTGCTCTCTGTGTATGTATTGTTCTGTTCCAGTGATGTTCTTTGATTAAATCTGAAGGGAAAAGATATCACCTAAGGGGTCAAAGCCTGTTCCCCAATGGCATCTGCTGAAGCTTTTGCAAGAGGCATATATACCCCTCGGGTCCCAGCAAGTTTTCACCAAGGTGGTAGGACCCAGCAATCCATTTCGCCCCTTTGCTTACCTTGTTTATTCGTGTAGCCAGCCCTCCAGATAATCAATATGCACTTGCTTAGCATTTTTTTTTCCATTGGGTTATTATGGAATCAAACTAATCAAGAGTTCTAGACTTTGACAGGTTCTTCTTATTTGCTTTCATGTTACTATAGACAACTATGCCTAGGGTTTTGAAGTTCTATCACACCACATGTAGTCACTTACATGTATGCTTACTTGGCATATGTAATTCTTTTGGTATTTACAACACCATTGTTCACTATATGATAAAAGTGAGAAAATTAATCGTAAGAAGAAGTTTATATTAGTTAAAGTTTGCTCTCTGTGTATGTATTGTTCTGTTCCAGTGATGTTTTGTGACTAAATCTGAAGGAAAAAGATACCACCTATGGGGTCAAAGCCTGTTCCCCAATGGTATCTGCTGAAGCTTTTGCAAGAGGCATACCCCTCGGGTCCCAGCAAGTTTTCACCAAGGTGGTAGGACCCAGCGATCCATTTCGCCCCTTTGCATACCTTGTTTATTCGTGTAGCCTGCCTTCCAGATAATCAGTATGCACTTGCTTAGCATTTCTTCCATTGAGTTGTTACGGAATCAAACGAATCAAGAGTTCTAGACTTTGACAGGTTCTTCTTATTTGCTTTCATGTTACTATAGACAACTATGCCTAGGGTCTTGAAGTTCTATCACACCACATGTAGTCACTTACATGTATGCTTACTTGGCATATGTAATTCTTTAGGTATTTACAACACCATTGTTCACTATATGATAAAAGTGAGAAAATTAATCGTAAGAAGAAGTTTATATTAGTTCAAGTTTGCTCTCTGTGTATGTATTGTTCTGTTCCAGTGATGTTCTTTGATTAAATCTGAAGGGAAAAGATATCACCTATGGGGTCAAAGCCTGTTCCCCAATGGTATCTGCTGAAGCTTTTGCAAGAGGCATATATACCCCTCGGGTCCCAGCAAGTTTTCACCAAGGTGGTAGGACCCAGCGATCCATTTCGCCCCTTTGCTTACCTTGTTTATTCGTGTAGCCAGCCCTCCAGATAATCAATATGCACTTGCTTAGCATTTTTTTATTTTCCATTGGGTTATTATGGAATCAAACTAATCAAGATTTCTAGACTTTGACAGGTTCTTCTTATCTGCTTTCATGTTACTATAGACAACTATGCCCAGGGTTTTGAAGTTATATCACACCACATGTAGTCACTTACATGTATGCTTACTTGGCATATGTAATTCTTTTGGTATTTACAACACCATTGTTCACTATATGATAAAAGTGAGAAAATTAATCGTAAGAAGAAGTTTATATTAGTTCAAGTTTGCTCTCTGTGTATGTATTGTTCTGTTCCAGTGATGTTCTTTGATTAAATCTGAAGGGAAAAGATATCACTTAAGGGGTCAAAGCCTGTTCCCCAATGGTATCTGCTGAAGCTTTTGCAAGAGGCATATATAACCCTCGGGTCCCAGCAAGTTTTCACCAAGGTGCTAGGACCCAGCGATCCATTTCGCCCCTTTGCATACCTTGTTTATTTGTGTAGCCTGCCTTTCAGATAATCAATATGCACTTGCTTAGCATTTCTTCCATTGGGTTATTACGGAATCAAACGAATCAAGATTTCTAGACTTTGACAGGTTCTTCTTATTTGCTTTCATGTTACTATAGACAACTATGCCTAGGGTTTTGAAGTTATATCACACTACATGTAGTCATTACATGTATGCTTACTTGGCATATGTAAATCTTTAGGTATTTACAACACCATTGTTCACTGTATGATAAAAGTGAGAAAATTAATCGTAAGAAGAAGTTTATATTAGTTAAAGTTTGCTCTCTGTGTATGTATTGTTCTGTTCCAGTGATGTTCTTTGACTAAATCTGAAGGGAAAAGATACCACCTATGGGGTCAAAGCCTGTTCCCCAATGGTATCTGCTGAAGCTTTTGCAAGAGGCATATATACCCCTCGGGTCCCAGCAAGTTTTCACCAAGGTGGTAGGACCCAGCGATCCATTTCGCCCCTTTGCTTACCTTGTTTATTCGTGTAGCCAGCCCTCCAGATAATCAATATGCACTTGCTTAGCATTTTTTTTTTCATTGGGTTATTATGGAATCAAACTAATCAAGATTTCTAGACTTTGACAGGTTCTTCTTATTTGCTTTCATGTTACTATAGACAACTATGCCTAGGGTTTTGAAGTTCTATCACACCACATGTAGTCACTTACATGTATGCTTACTTGACATATGTAATTCTTTCGGTATTTACAACACCATTGTTCACTGTATGATAACAGTGAGAAAATTAATCGTAAGAAGAAGTTTATATTAGTTAAAGTTTGCTCTCTGTGTATGTATTGTTCTGTTCCAGTGATGTTCTTTGACTAAATCTGAAGGGAAAAGATACCACCTATGGGGTCAAAGCCTGTTCCCCAATGGTATCTGCTGAAGCTTTTGCAAGAGGCATATATACCCCTCGGGTCCCAGCAAGTTTTCACCAAGGTGGTAGGACCCAGCAATCCATTTCGCCCCCTTGCTTACCTTGTTTATTCGTGTAGCCAGCCCTCCAGATAATCAATATGCACTTGCTTAGCATTTTTTTTTCCATTGGGTTATTATGGAATCAAACTAATCAAGATTTCTAGACTTTGACAGGTTCTTCTTATCTGCTTTCATGTTACTATAGACAACTATGCCCAGGGTTTTGAAGTTATATCACACCACATGTAGTCACTTACATGTATGCTTACTTGGCATATGTAATTCTTTTGGTATTTACAACACCATTGTTCACTATATGATAAAAGTGAGAAAATTAATCGTAAGAAGAAGTTTATATTAGTTAAAGTTTGCTCTCTGTGTATGTATTGTTCTGTTCCAGTGATGTTCTTTGATTAAATCTGAAGGGAAAAGATATCACTTAAGGGGTCAAAGCCTGTTCCCCAATGGTATCTGCTGAAGCTTTTGCAAGAGGCATATATAACCCTCGGGTCCCAGCAAGTTTTCACCAAGGTGCTAGGACCCAGCGATCCATTTCGCCCCTTTGCATACCTTGTTTATTCGTGTAGCCTGCCTTTCAGATAATCAATATGCACTTGCTTAGCATTTCTTCCATTGGGTTATTACAGAATCAAACGAATCAAGATTTCTAGACTTTGACAGGTTCTTCTTATTTGCTTTCATGTTACTATAGACAACTATGCCTAGGGTTTTGAAGTTCTATCACACCACATGTAGTCACTTACATGTATGCTTACTTGGCATATGTAATTCTTTAGGTATTTACAACACCATTGTTCACTATATGATAAAAGTGAGAAAATTAATCGTAAGAAGAAGTTTATATTAGTTAAAGTTTGCTCTCTGTGTATGTATTGTTCTGTTCCAGTGATGTTTTGTGACTAAATCTGAAGGAAAAAGATACCACCTATGGGGTCAAAGCCTGTTCCCCAATGGTATCTGCTGAAGCTTTTGCAAGAGGCATACCCCTCGGGTCCCAGCAAGTTTTCACCAAGGCGGTAGGACCCAGCGATCCATTTCGCCCCTTTGCATACCTTGTTTATTCGTGTAGCCTGCCTTCCAGATAATCAGTATGCACTTGCTTAGCATTTCTTCCATTGAGTTGTTACGGAATCAAACGAATCAAGAGTTCTAGACTTTGACAGGTTCTTCTTATTTGCTTTCATGTTACTATAGACAACTATACCTAGGGTTTTGAAGTTCTATCACACCACATGTAGTCACTTACATGTATGCTTACTTGGCATATGTAATTCTTTTGGTATTTACAACACCATTGTTCACTATATGATAAAAGTGAGAAAATTAATCGTAAGAAGAAGTTTATATTAGTTAAAGTTTGCTCTCTGTGTATGTATTGTTCTGTTCCAGTGATGTTCTTTGATTAAATCTGAAGGGAAAAGATATCACCTAAGGGGTCAAAGCCTGTTCCCCAATGGTATCTGCTGAAGCTTTTGCAAGAGGCATATATAACCCTCGGGTCCCAGCAAGTTTTCACCAAGGTGGTAGGACCCAGCGATCCATTTCGCGCCTTTGCTTACCTTGTTTATTCGTGTAGCCAGCCCTCCAGATAATCAATATGCACTTGCTTAGCATTTTTTCCATTGGGTTATTATGGAATCAAACTAATCAAGAGTTCTAGACTTTGACAGGTTCTTCTTATTTGCTTTCATGTTACTATAGACAACTATGCCTAGGGTTTTGAAGTTATATCACACCACATGTAGTCACTTACATGTATGCTTACTTGGCATATGTAATTCTTTAGTTATTTACAACACCATTGTTCACTATATGATAAAAGTGAGAAAATTAATCGTAAGAAGAAGTTTATATCAGTTCAAGTTTGCTCTCTGTGTATGTATTGTTCTGTTCCAGTGATGTTCTTTGATTAAATCTGAAGGGAAAAGATATCACCTATGGGGTCAAAGCCTGTTCCCCAATGGTATCTGCTGATGCTTTTGCAAGAGGCATATATACCCCTCGGGTCCCAGCAAGTTTTCACCAAGGCGGTAGGACCCAGCGATCCATTTCGCCCCTTTGCATACCTTGTTTATTCGTGTAGCCTGCCTTCCAGATAATCAGTATGCACTTGCTTAGCATTTCTTCCATTGAGTTGTTACGGAATCAAACGAATCAAGAGTTCTAGACTTTGACAGGTTCTTCTTATTTGCTGTCATGTTACTATAGACAACTATGCCTAGGGTCTTGAAGTTCTATCACACCACATGTAGTCACTTACATGTATGCTTACTTGGCATATGTAATTCTTTCGGTATTTACAACACCATTGTTCACTATATGATAAAAGTGAGAAAATTAATCGTGAGAAGAAGTTTATATTAGTTCAAGTTTGCTCTCTGTGTATGTATTGTTCTGTTCCAGTGATGTTCTTTGACTACATCTGAAGGGAAAAGATATCACCTATGGAGTCAAAGCCTGTTCCCCAATGGTATCTGCTGAAGCTTTTGCAAGAGGCATTTATAACCCTCGGGTCCCAGCAAGTTTTCACCAAGGTGGTAGGACCCAGCGGTCCATTTCGCCCCTTTGCATACCTTGTTTATTCGTGTAGCCTGCCTTCCAGATAATCAATATGCACTTGCTTAGCATTTCTTCCATTGGGTTATTACGGAATCAAACGAATCAAGATTTCTAGACTTTGACAGGTTCTTCTTATCTGCTTTCATGTTACTATAGACAACTATGCCTAGGGTTTTGAAGTTATATCACACCACATGTAGTCACTTACATGTATGCTTACTTGGCATATGTAACTCTTTAGGTATTTACAACACCACTGGTCACTGTATGATAAAATTGTGAAAATTAATCGTAAGAAGTTTATATTAGTTCAAGTTTGCTCTGTGTGGATGTATTGTTCTGTTCCAGTGATGTTCTTTGACTAAATCTGAAGGGAAAAGATACCACCTATGGGGTCAAAGCCTGTTCCCCAATGGCATCTGCTGAAGCTTTTGCAAGAGGCATATATACCCCTCGGGTCCCAGCAAGTTTTCACCAAGGTGGTAGGACCCAGCAATCCATTTCGCCCCTTTGCTTACCTTGTTTATTCGTGTAGCCAGCCCTCCAGATAATCAATATGCACTTGCTTAGCATTTTTTTTTCCATTGGGTTATTATGGAATCAAACTAATCAAGAGTTCTAGACTTTGACAGGTTCTTCTTATTTGCTTTCATGTTACTATAGACAACTATGCCTAAGGTTTTGAAGTTCTATCACACCACATGTAGTCACTTACATGTATGCTTACTTGGCATATGTAATTCTTTTGGTATTTACAACACCATTGTTCACTATATGATAAAAGTGAGAAAATTAATTGTAAGAAGAAGTTTATATTAGTTAAAGTTTGCTCTCTGTGTATGTATTGTTCTGTTCCAGTGATGTTTTGTGACTAAATCTGAAGGAAAAAGATACCACCTATGGGGTCAAAGCCTGTTCCCCAATGGTATCTGCTGAAGCTTTTGCAAGAGGCATACCCCTTGGGTCCCAGCAAGTTTTCACCAAGGTGGTAGGACCCAGCGATCCATTTCGCCCCTTTGCATACCTTGTTTATTCGTGTAGCCTGCCTTCCAGATAATCAGTATGCACTTGCTTAGCATTTCTTCCATTGAGTTGTTACGGAATCAAACGAATCAAGAGTTCTAGACTTTGACAGGTTCTTCTTATTTGCTTTCATGTTACTATAGACAACTATGCCTAGGGTCTTGAAGTTCTATCACACCACATGTAGTCACTTACATGTATGCTTACTTGGCATATGTAACTCTTTAGGTATTTACAACACCACTGGTCACTGTATGATAAAATTGTGAAAATTAATCGTAAGAAGTTTATATTAGTTCAAGTTTGCTCTGTGTGGATGTATTGTTCTGTTCCAGTGATGTTCTTTGACTAAATCTGAAGGGAAAAGATACCACCTATGGGGTCAAAGCCTGTTCCCCAATGGTATCTGCTGAAGCTTTTGCAAGAGGCATATATACCCCTCGGGTCCCAGCAAGTTTTCACCAAGGTGGTAGGACCCAGCAATCCATTTCGCCCCTTTGCTTACCTTGTTTATTCGTGTAGACAGCCCTCCAGATAATCAATATGCACTTGCTTAGCATTTTTTTTTCCATTGGGTTATTATGGAATCAAACTAATCAAGAGTTCTAGACTTTGACAGGTTCTTCTTATTTGCTTTCATGTTACTATAGACAACTATACCTAGGGTTTTGAAGTTCTATCACACCACATGTAGTCACTTACATGTATGCTTACTTGGCATATGTAATTCTTTTGGTATTTACAACACCATTGTTCACTATATGATAAAAGTGAGAAAATTAATCGTAAGAAGAAGTTTATATTAGTTAAAGTTTGCTCTCTGTGTATGTATTGTTCTGTTCCAGTGATGTTCTTTGATTAAATCTGAAGGGAAAAGATATCACCTAAGGGGTCAAAGCCTGTTCCCCAATGGTATCTGCTGAAGCTTTTGCAAGAGGCATATATAACCCTCGGGTCCCAGCAAGTTTTCACCAAGGTGGTAGGACCCAGCGATCCATTTCGCGCCTTTGCTTACCTTGTTTATTCGTGTAGCCAGCCCTCCAGATAATCAATATGCACTTGCTTAGCATTTTTTCCATTGGGTTATTATGGAATCAAACTAATCAAGAGTTCTAGACTTTGACAGGTTCTTCTTATTTGCTTTCATGTTACTATAGACAACTATGCCTAGGGTTTTGAAGTTATATCACACCGCATGTAGTCACTTACATGTATGCTTACTTGGCATATGTAATTCTTTAGGTATTTACAACACCATTGTTCACTATATGATAAAAGTGAGAAAATTAATCGTAAGAAGAAGTTTATATTAGTTAAAGTTTGCTCTCTGTGTATGTATTGTTCTGTTCCAGTGATGATCTTTGATTAAATCTGAAGGGAAAAGATACCACCTATGGGGTCAAAGCCTGTTCCCCAATGGTATCTGCTGATGCTTTTGCAAGAGGCATATATACCCCTCAGGTCCCAGCAAGTTTTCACCAAGGTGGTAGGACCCAGCGATCCATTTTGCGCCTTTGCTTACCTTGTTTATTCGTGTAGCCAGCCCTCCAGATAATCAATATGCACTTGCTTAGCATTTTTTCCATTGGGTTATTATGGTATCAAACAAATCAAGAGTTCTAGACTTTGACAGGTTCTTCTTATTTGCTTTTATGTTACTATAGACAACTATGCCTAGGGTCTTGAAGTTCTATCACACCACATGTAGTCACTTACATGTATGCTTACTTGGCATATGTAACTCTTTAGGTATTTACAACACCACTGGCCACTATATGATAAAAGTGTGAAAATTAATCGTAAGAAGAAGTTTATATTAGTTCAAGTTTGCTCTGTGTGGATGTATTGTTCTGTTCCAGTGATGTTTTGTGACTAAATCTGAAGGAAAAATATACAACCTATGGGGTCAAAGCCTGTTCCCCAATGGTATCTGCTGAAGCTTTTGCAAGAGGCATATATACCCCTCGGGTCCCAGCAAGTTTTCACCAAGGTTGTAGGACCCAGCGATCCATTTCTCCCCTTTGCTTACCTTGTTTATTCGTGTAGCCAGCCCTCCAGATAATCAATATGCACTTGCTTAGCATTTTTTCCATTGGGTTATTATGGAATCAAACTAATCAAGAGTTCTAGACTTTGACAGGTTCTTCTTATTTGCTTTCATGTTACTATAGACAACTATGCCTAGGGTTTTGAAGTTATATCACACCACATGTAGTCACTTACATGTATGCTTACTTGGTATATGTAATTCTTTAGGTATTTACAACACCATTGTTCACTATATGATAAAAGTGAGAAAATTAATCGTAAGAAGAAGTTTATATTAGTTAAAGTTTGCTCTCTGTGTATGTATTGTTCTGTTCCAGTGATGTTCTTTGATTAAATCTGAAGGGAAAAGATATCACCTAAGGGGTCAAAGCCTGTTCCCCAATGGTATCTGCTGAAGCTTTTGCAAGAGGCATATATAACCCTCGGGTCCCAGCAAGTTTTCACCAAGGTGGTAGGACCCAGCGATCCATTTCGCCCCTTTGCATACCTTGTTTATTCGTGTAGCCTGCCTTCCAGATAATCAGTATGCACTTGCTTAGCATTTCTTCCATTGGGTTATTACAGAATCAAACGAATCAAGATTTCTAGACTTTGACAGGTTCTTCTTATTTGCTTTCATGTTACTATAGACAACTATGCCTAGGGTTTTGAAGTTCTATCACACCACATGTAGTCACTTACATGTATGCTTACTTGGCATATGTAATTCTTTAGGTATTTACAACACCATTGTTCACTGTATGATAAAAGTGAGAAAATTAATGGTAAGAAGAAGTTTATATTAGTTAAAGTTTGCTCTCTGTGTATGTATTGTTCTGTTCCAGTGATGTTTTGTGAC
The DNA here is from genome assembly GCF_964197995.2 of Scardinius erythrophthalmus. Lineage (NCBI taxonomy): Eukaryota > Metazoa > Chordata > Actinopteri > Cypriniformes > Leuciscidae > Scardinius > Scardinius erythrophthalmus. Next base: position 35,861,501 of record NC_138226.1, on the reverse strand, counting down.
TAAATCTGAAGGAAAAAGATACCACCTATGGGGTCAAAGCCTGTTCCCCAATGGTATCTGCTGAAGCTTTTGCAAGAGGCATACCCCTCGGGTCCCAGCAAGTTTTCACCAAGGCGGTAGGACCCAGCGATCCATTTCGCCCCTTTGCATACCTTGTTTATTCGTGTAGCCTGCCTTCCAGATAATCAGTATGCACTTGCTTAGCATTTCTTCCATTGAGTTGTTACGGAATCAAACGAATCAAGAGTTCTAGACTTTGACAGGTTCTTCTTATTTGCTTTCATGTTACTATAGACAACTATGCCTAGGGTCTTGAAGTTCTATCACACCACATGTAGTCACTTACATATATGCTTACTTGGCATATGTAATTCTTTAGGTATTTACAACACCATTGTTCACTATATGATAAAAGTGAGAAAATTAATCGTAAGAAGAAGTTTATATTAGTTAAAGTTTGCTCTCTGTGTATGTATTGTTCTGTTCCAGTGATGTTCTTTGACTACATCTGAAGGGAAAAGATATCACCTATGGGGTCAAAGCCTGTTCCCCAATGGTATCTGCTGAAGCTTTTGCAAGAGGCATATATAACCCTCGGGTCCCAGCAAGTTTTCACCAAGGTGCTAGGACCCAGCGATCCATTTCGCCCCTTTGCATACCTTGTTTATTCGTGTAGCCTGCCTTTCAGATAATCAATATGCACTTGCTTAGCATTTCTTCCATTGGGTTATTACGGAATCAAACGAATCAAGATTTCTAGACTTTGACAGGTTCTTCTTATTTGCTTTCATGTTACTATAGACAACTATGCCCAGGGTTTTGAAGTTCTATCACACCACATGTAGTCACTTACATGTATGCTTACTTGGCATATGTAATTCTTTAGGTATTTACAACACCATTGTTCACTATATGATAAAAGTGAGAAAATTAATCGTAAGAAGAAGTTTATATCAGTTCAAGTTTGCTCTCTGTGTATGTATTGTTCTGTTCCAGTGATGTTCTTTGATTAAATCTGAAGGGAAAAGATATCACCTATGGGGTCAAAGCCTGTTCCCCAATGGTATCTGCTGAAGCTTTTGCAAGAGGCATATATACCCCTCGGGTCCCAGCAAGTTTTCACCAAGGCGGTAGGACCCAGCGATCCATTTCGCCCCTTTGCATACCTTGTTTATTCGTGTAGCCTGCCTTCCAGATAATCAGTATGCACTTGCTTAGCATTTCTTCCATTGAGTTGTTACGGAATCAAACGAATCAAGAGTTCTAGACTTTGACAGGTTCTTCTTATCTGCTTTCATGTTACTATAGACAACTATGCCTAGGGTTTTGAAGTTCTATCACACCACATGTAGTCACTTACATGTATGCTTACTTGGCATATGTAATTCTTTCGGTATTTACAACACCATTGTTCACTGTATGATAACGGTGAGAAAATTAATCGTAAGAAGAAGTTTATATTAGTTAAAGTTTGCTCTCTGTGTATGTATTGTTCTGTTCCAGTGATGTTCTTTGACTAAATCTGAAGGGAAAAGATATCACCTAAGGGGTCAAAGCCTGTTCCCCAATGGTATCTGCTGAAGCTTTTGCAAGAGGCATATATACCCCTCGGGTGCCAGAAAGTTTTCACCAAGGTGGTAGGACCCAGCAATCAATGTCGCCCCTTTGCTTACCTTGTTTATTCGTGTAGCCAGCCCTCCAGATAATCAATATGCACTTGCTTAGCATTTTTTTTTTCCATTGGGTTATTATGGAATCAAACTAATCAAGAGTTCTAGACTTTGACAGGTTCTTCTTATTTGCTTTCATGTTACTATAGACAACTATACCTAGGGTTTTGAAGTTATATCACACCACATGTAGTCACTTACATGTATGCTTACTTGGCATATGTAATTCTTTTGGTATTTACAACACCATTGTTCACTATATGATAAAAGTGAGAAAATTAATCGTAAGAAGAAGTTTATATTAGTTAAAGTTTGCTCTCTGTGTATGTATTGTTCTGTTCCAGTGATGTTCTTTGATTAAATCTGAAGGGAAAAGATATCCCCTAAGGGGTCAAAGCCTGTTCCCCAATGGTATCTGCTGAAGCTTTTGCAAGAGGCATATATAACCCTCGGGTCCCAGCAAGTTTTCACCAAGGTGGTAGGACCCAGCGATCCATTTCGCGCCTTTGCATACCTTGTTTATTCGTGTAGCCAGCCCTCCAGATAATCAATATGCACTTGCTTAGCATTTTTTTTTTCCATTGGGTTATTATGGAATCAAACTAATCAAGAGTTCTAGACTTTGACAGGTTCTTCTTATTTGCTTTCATGTTACTATAGACAACTATACCTAGGGTTTTGAAGTTCTATCACACCACATGTAGTCACTTACATGTATGCTTACTTGGCATATGAAATTCTTTTGGTATTTACAACACCATTGTTCACTATATGATAAAAGTGAGAAAATTAATCGTAAGAAGAAGTTTATATTAGTTAAAGTTTGCTCTCTGTGTATGTATTGTTCTGTTCCAGTGATGTTCTTTGATTAAATCTGAAGGGAAAAGATATCCCCTAAGGGGTCAAAGCCTGTTCCCCAATGGTATCTGCTGAAGCTTTTGCAAGAGGCATATATAACCCTCGGGTCCCAGCAAGTTTTCACCAAGGTGGTAGGACCCAGCGATCCATTTCGCGCCTTTGCTTAAATTGTTTATTCGTGTAGCCAGCCCTCCAGATAATCAATATGCACTTGCTTAGCATTTTTTCCATTATGGAATCAAACTAATCAAGAGTTCTAGACTTTGACAGGTTCTTCTTATTTGCTTTCATGTTACTATAGACAACTATGCCTAGGGTTTTGAAGTTATATCACACCGCATGTAGTCACTTACATGTATGCTTACTTGGCATATGTAATTCTTTAGGTATTTACAACACCATTGTTCACTATATGATAAAAGTGAGAAAATTTCTCGTAAGAAGAAGTTTATATTAGTTCAAGTTTGCTCTCTGTGTATGTATTGTTCTGTTCCAGTGATGTTCTTTGATTAAATCTGAAGGGAAAAGATATCACCTAAGGGGTCAAAGCCTGTTCCCCAATGGTATCTGCTGAAGCTTTTGCAAGAGGCATATATACCCCTCGGGTCCCAGCAAGTTTTCAAAAAGGTTGTAGGACCCAGCGATCCATTTCTCCCCTTTGCTTACCTTGTTTATTCGTGTAGCCAGCCCTCCAGATAATCAATATGCACTTGCTTAGCATTTTTTCCATTGGGTTATTATGGAATCAAACTAATCAAGATTTCTAGACTTTGACAGGTTCTTCTTATTTGCTTTCATGTTACTATAGACAACTATGCCTAGGGTCTTGAAGTTCTATCACACCACATGTAGTCACTTACATGTATGCTTACTTGGCATATTTAACTCTTTAGGTATTTACAACACCACTGGTCACTGTATGATAAAATTGTGAAAATTAATCGTAAGAAGTTTATATTAGTTCAAGTTTGCTCTGTGTGGATGTATTGTTCTGTTCCAGTGATGTTCTTTGACTAAATCTGAAGGAAAATGATACCACCTATGGGGTCAAAGCCTGTTCCCCAATGGTATCTGCTGAAGCTTTTGCAAGAGGCATTTATAACCCTCGGGTCCCAGCAAGTTTTCACCAAGGTGGTAGGACCCAGCGGTCCATTTCGCCCCTTTGCATACCTTGTTTATTCGTGTAGCCTGCCTTCCAGATAATCAATATGCACTTGCTTAGCATTTCTTCCATTGGGTTATTATGGAATCAAACTAATCAAGAGTTCTAGACTTTGACAGGTTCTTCTTATTTGCTTTCATGTTACTTTAGACAACTATGCCTAGGGTTTTGAAGTTATATCACACCACATGTAGTCACTTACATGTATGCTTACTTGGCATATGTAATTATTTAGTTATTTACAACACCATTGTTCACTGTATGATAAAAGTGAGAAAATTAATCGTAAGAAGAAGTTTATATTAGTTAAAGTTTGCTCTCTGTGTATGTATTGTTCTGTTCCAGTGATGTTCTTTGACCAAATCTGAAGGGAAAAGATCCCACCTATGGGGTCAAAGCCTGTTCCCCAATGGTATCTGCTGAAGCTTTTGCAAGAGGCATATATACCCCTCGGGTCCCAGCAAGTTTTCACCAAGGTGGTAGGACCCAGCGATCCATTTCGCCCCTTTGCTTACCTTGTTTATTCGTGTAGCCTGCCTTTCAGATAATCAATATGCACTTGCTTAGCATTTTTTCCATTGGGTTATTATGGAATCAAACTAATCAAGAGTTCTAGACTTTGACAGGTTCTTCTTATTTGCTTTCATGTTACTATAGACAACTATGCCTAGGGTTTTGAAGTTATATCACACCACATGTAGTCACTTACATGTATGCTTACTTGGCATATGTAATTCTTTTGGTATTTACAACACCATTGTTCACTATATGATAAAAGTGAGAAAATTAATCATAAGAAGAAGTTTATATTAGTTAAAGTTTGCTCTCTGTGTATGTATTGTTCTGTTCCAGTGATGTTCTTTGATTAAATCTGAAGGGAAAAGATACCACCTATGGGGTCAAAGCCTGTTCCCCAATGGTATCTGCTGATGCTTTTGCAAGAGGCATATATACCCCTCAGGTCCCAGCAAGTTTTCACCAAGGTGGTAGGACCCAGCGATCCATTTTGCGCCTTTGCTTACCTTGTTTATTCGTGTAGCCAGCCCTCCAGATAATCAATATGCACTTGCTTAGCATTTTTTCCATTGGGTTATTATGGTATCAAACAAATCAAGAGTTCTAGACTTTGACAGGTTCTTCTTATTTGCTTTCATGTTACTATAGACAACTATGCCTAGGGTCTTGAAGTTCTATCACACCACATGTAGTCACTTACATGTATGCTTACTTGGCATATGTAACTCTTTAGGTATTTACAACACCACTGGCCACTATATGATAAAAGTGTGAAAATTAATCGTAAGAAGAAGTTTATATTAGTTCAAGTTTGCTCTGTGTGGATGTATTGTTCTGTTCCAGTGATGTTTTGTGACTAAATCTGAAGGAAAAATATACAACCTATGGGGTCAAAGCCTGTTCCCCAATGGTATCTGCTGAAGCTTTTGCAAGAGGCATATATACCCCTCGGGTCCCAGCAAGTTTTCACCAAGGTTGTAGGACCCAGCGATCCATTTCTCCCCTTTGCTTACCTTATTTATTCGTGTAGCCAGCCCTCCAGATAATCAATATGCACTTGCTTAGCATTTTTTCCATTGGGTTATTATGGAATCAAACTAATCAAGAGTTCTAGACTTTGACAGGTTCTTCTTATTTGCTTTCATGTTACTATAGACAACTATGCCTAGGGTTTTGAAGTTATATCACACCACATGTAGTCACTTACATGTATGCTTACTTGGTATATGTAATTCTTTAGGTATTTACAACACCATTGTTCACTATATGATAAAAGTGAGAAAATTAATCGTAAGAAGAAGTTTATATTAGTTAAAGTTTGCTCTCTGTGTATGTATTGTTCTGTTCCAGTGATGTTCTTTGATTAAATCTGAAGGGAAAAGATATCACCTAAGGGGTCAAAGCCTGTTCCCCAATGGTATCTGCTGAAGCTTTTGCAAGAGGCATATATAACCCTCGGGTCCCAGCAAGTTTTCACTAAGGTGGTAGGACCCAGCGATCCATTTCGCCCCTTTGCATACCTTGTTTATTCGTGTAGCCTGCCTTCCAGATAATCAGTATGCACTTGCTTAGCATTTCTTCCATTGGGTTATTACAGAATCAAACGAATCAAGATTTCTAGACTTTGACAGGTTCTTCTTATTTGCTTTCATGTTACTATAGACAACTATGCCTAGGGTTTTGAAGTTCTATCACACCACATGTAGTCACTTACATGTATGCTTACTTGGCATATGTAATTCTTTAGGTATTTACAACACCATTGTTCACTGTATGATAAAAGTGAGAAAATTAATCGTAAGAAGAAGTTTATATTAGTTAAAGTTTGCTCTCTGTGTATGTATTGTTCTGTTCCAGTGATGTTTTGTGACTAAATCTGAAGGAAAAAGATACCACCTATGGGGTCAAAGCCTGTTCCCCAATGGTATCTGCTGAAGCTTTTGCAAGAGACATATATAACCCTCGGGTCCCAGCAAGTTTTCACCAAGGTGCTAGGACCCAGCGATCCATTTCGCCCCTTTGCATACCTTGTTTATTCGTGTAGCCTGCCTTTCAGATAATCAATATGCACTTGCTTAGCATTTCTTCCATTGGGTTATTACGGAATCAAACGAATCAAGATTTCTAGACTTTGACAGGTTCTTCTTATTTGCTTTCATGTTACTATAGACAACTATGCCTAGGGTTTTGAAGTTATATCACACTACATGTAGTCACTTACATGTATGCTTACCTGGCATATGTAAATCTTTAGGTATTTACAACACCATTGTTCACTGTATGATAAAAGTGAGAAAATTAATCGTAAGAAGAAGTTTATATTAGTTAAAGTTTGCTCTCTGTGTATGTATTGTTCTTTTCCAGTGATGTTCTTTGACTAAATCTGAAGGGAAAAGATACCACCTATGGGGTCAAAGCCTGTTCCCCAATGGTATCTGCTGAAGCTTTTGCAAGAGGCATATATACCCCTCGGGTCCCAGCAAGTTTTCACCAAGGTGGTAGGACCCAGCAATCCATTTCGCCCCTTTGCTTACCTTGTTTATTCGTGTAGCCAGCCCTCCAGATAATCAATATGCACTTGCTTAGCATTTTTTTTTTCCATTGGGTTATTATGGAATCAAACTAATCAAGAGTTCTAGACTTTGACAGGTTCTTCTTATTTGCTTTCATGTTACTATAGACAACTATGCCTAGGGTTTTGAAGTTATATCACACCGCATGTAGTCACTTACATGTATGCTTACTTGGCATATGTAATTCTTTAGGTATTTACAACACCATTGTTCACTATATGATAAAAGTGAGAAAATTAATCGTGAGAAGAAGTTTATATTAGTTCAAGTTTGCTCTCTGTGTATGTATTGTTCTGTTCCAGTGATGTTCTTTGACTACATCTGAAGGGAAAAGATATCACCTATGGGGTCAAAGCCTGTTCCCCAATGGTATCTGCTGAAGCTTTTGCAAGAGGCATTTATAACCCTCGGGTCCCAGCAAGTTTTCACCAAGGTGGTAGGACCCAGCGGTCCATTTCGCCCCTTTGCATACCTTGTTTATTCGTGTAGCCTGCCTTCCAGATAATCAATATGCACTTGCTTAGCATTTCTTCCATTGGGTTATTACGGAATCAAACGAATCAAGATTTCTAGACTTTGACAGGTTCTTCTTATCTGCTTTCATGTTACTATAGACAACTATGCCTAGGGTTTTGAAGTTATATCACACCACATGTAGTCACTTACATGTATCCTTACTTGGCATATGTAATTCTTTTGGTATTTACAACACCATTGTTCACTATATGATAAAAGTGAGAAAATTAATCGTAAGAATAAGTTTATATTAGTTAAAGTTTGCTCTCTGTGTATGTATTGTTCTGTTCCAGTGATGTTCTTTGATTAAATCTGAAGGGAAAAGATACCACCTATGGGGTCAAAGCCTGTTCCCCAATGGTATCTGATGATGCTTTTGCAAGAGGCATATATACCCCTCAGGTCCCAGCAAGTTTTCACCAAGGTGGTAGGACCCAGCGATCCATTTTGCGCCTTTGCTTACCTTGTTTATTCGTGTAGCCAGCCCTCCAGATAATCAATATGCACTTGCTTAGCATTTTTTCCATTGGGTTATTATGGTATCAAACAAATCAAGAGTTCTAGACTTTGACAGGTTCTTCTTATTTGCTTTTATGTTACTATAGACAACTATGCCTAGGGTCTTGAAGTTCTATCACACCACATGTAGTCACTTACATGTATGCTTACTTGGCATATGTAACTCTTTAGGTATTTACAACACCACTGGCCACTATATGATAAAAGTGTGAAAATTAATCGTAAGAAGAAGTTTATATTAGTTCAAGTTTGCTCTGTGTGGATGTATTGTTCTGTTCCAGTGATGTTTTGGGACTAAATCTGAAGGAATAATATACAACCTATGGGGTCAAAGCCTGTTCCCCAATGGTATCTGCTGAAGCTTTTGCAAGAGGCATATATACCCCTCGGGTCCCAGCAAGTTTTCACCAAGGTTGTAGGACCCAGCGATCCATTTCTCCCCTTTGCTTACCTTGTTTATTCGTGTAGCCAGCCCTCCAGATAATCAATATGCACTTGCTTAGCATTTTTTCCATTGGGTTATTATGGAATCAAACTAATCAAGAGTTCTAGACTTTGACAGGTTCTTCTTATTTGCTTTCATGTTACTATAGACAACTATGCCTAGGGTTTTGAAGTTATATCACACCACATGTAGTCACTTACATGTATGCTTACTTGGTATATGTAATTCTTTAGGTATTTACAACACCATTGTTCACTATATGATAAAAGTGAGAAAATTTCTCGTAAGAAGAAGTTTATATTAGTTCAAGTTTGCTCTCTGTGTATGTATTGTTCTGTTCCAGTGATGTTCTTTGATTAAATCTGAAGGGAAAAGATATCACCTAAGGGGTCAAAGCCTGTTCCCCAATGGTATCTGCTGAAGCTTTTGCAAGAGGCATATATACCCCTCGGGTCCCAGCAAGTTTTCAAAAAGGTTGTAGGACCCAGCGATCCATTTCTCCCCTTTGCTTACCTTGTTTATTCGTGTAGCCAGCCCTCCAGATAATCAATATGCACTTGCTTAGCATTTTTTCCATTGGGTTATTATGGAATCAAACTAATCAAGATTTCTAGACTTTGACAGGTTCTTCTTATTTGCTTTCATGTTACTATAGACAACTATGCCTAGGGTCTTGAAGTTCTATCACACCACATGTAGTCACTTACATGTATGCTTACTTGGCATATTTAACTCTTTAGGTATTTACAACACCACTGGTCACTGTATGATAAAATTGTGAAAATTAATCGTAAGAAGTTTATATTAGTTCAAGTTTGCTCTGTGTGGATGTATTGTTCTGTTCCAGTGATGTTCTTTGACTAAATCTGAAGGAAAATGATACCACCTATGGGGTCAAAGCCTGTTCCCCAATGGTATCTGCTGAAGCTTTTGCAAGAGGCATTTATAACCCTCGGGTCCCAGCAAGTTTTCACCAAGGTGGTAGGACCCAGCGGTCCATTTCGCCCCTTTGCATACCTTGTTTATTCGTGTAGCCTGCCTTCCAGATAATCAATATGCACTTGCTTAGCATTTCTTCCATTGGGTTATTATGGAATCAAACTAATCAAGAGTTCTAGACTTTGACAGGTTCTTCTTATTTGCTTTCATGTTACTTTAGACAACTATGCCTAGGGTTTTGAAGTTATATCACACCACATGTAGTCACTTACATGTATGCTTACTTGGCATATGTAATTATTTAGTTATTTACAACACCATTGTTCACTGTATGATAAAAGTGAGAAAATTAATCGTAAGAAGAAGTTTATATTAGTTAAAGTTTGCTCTCTGTGTATGTATTGTTCTGTTCCAGTGATGTTCTTTGACCAAATCTGAAGGGAAAAGATCCCACCTATGGGGTCAAAGCCTGTTCCCCAATGGTATCTGCTGAAGCTTTTGCAAGAGGCATATATACCCCTCGGGTCCCAGCAAGTTTTCACCAAGGTGGTAGGACCCAGCGATCCATTTCGCCCCTTTGCTTACCTTGTTTATTCGTGTAGCCTGCCTTTCAGATAATCAATATGCACTTGCTTAGCATTTTTTCCATTGGGTTATTATGGAATCAAACTAATCAAGAGTTCTAGACTTTGACAGGTTCTTCTTATTTGCTTTCATGTTACTATAGACAACTATGCCTAGGGTTTTGAAGTTATATCACACCACATGTAGTCACTTACATGTATGCTTACTTGGCATATGTAATTCTTTTGGTATTTACAACACCATTGTTCACTATATGATAAAAGTGAGAAAATTAATCATAAGAAGAAGTTTATATTAGTTAAAGTTTGCTCTCTGTGTATGTATTGTTCTGTTCCAGTGATGTTCTTTGATTAAATCTGAAGGGAAAAGATACCACCTATGGGGTCAAAGCCTGTTCCCCAATGGTATCTGCTGATGCTTTTGCAAGAGGCATATATACCCCTCAGGTCCCAGCAAGTTTTCACCAAGGTGGTAGGACCCAGCGATCCATTTTGTGCCTTTGCTTACCTTGTTTATTCGTGTAGCCAGCCCTCCAGATAATCAATATGCACTTGCTTAGCATTTTTTCCATTGGGTTATTATGGTATCAAACAAATCAAGAGTTCTAGACTTTGACAGGTTCTTCTTATTTGCTTTCATGTTACTATAGACAACTATGCCTAGGGTCTTGAAGTTCTATCACACCACATGTAGTCACTTACATGTATGCTTACTTGGCATATGTAACTCTTTAGGTATTTACAACACCACTGGCCACTATATGATAAAAGTGTGAAAATTAATCGTAAGAAGAAGTTTATATTAGTTCAAGTTTGCTCTGTGTGGATGTATTGTTCTGTTCCAGTGATGTTTTGTGACTAAATCTGAAGGAAAAATATACAACCTATGGGGTCAAAGCCTGTTCCCCAATGGTATCTGCTGAAGCTTTTGCAAGAGGCATATATACCCCTCGGGTCCCAGCAAGTTTTCACCAAGGTTGTAGGACCCAGCGATCCATTTCTCCCCTTTGCTTACCTTATTTATTCGTGTAGCCAGCCCTCCAGATAATCAATATGCACTTGCTTAGCATTTTTTCCATTGGGTTATTATGGAATCAAACTAATCAAGAGTTCTAGACTTTGACAGGTTCTTCTTATTTGCTTTCATGTTACTATAGACAACTATGCCTAGGGTTTTGAAGTTATATCACACCACATGTAGTCACTTACATGTATGCTTACTTGGTATATGTAATTCTTTAGGTATTTACAACACCATTGTTCACTATATGATAAAAGTGAGAAAATTAATCGTAAGAAGAAGTTTATATTAGTTAAAGTTTGCTCTCTGTGTATGTATTGTTCTGTTCCAGTGATGTTCTTTGATTAAATCTGAAGGGAAAAGATATCACCTAAGGGGTCAAAGCCTGTTCCCCAATGGTATCTGCTGAAGCTTTTGCAAGAGGCATATATAACCCTCGGGTCCCAGCAAGTTTTCACTAAGGTGGTAGGACCCAGCGATCCATTTCGCCCCTTTGCATACCTTGTTTATTCGTGTAGCCTGCCTTCCAGATAATCAGTATGCACTTGCTTAGCATTTCTTCCATTGGGTTATTACAGAATCAAACGAATCAAGATTTCTAGACTTTGACAGGTTCTTCTTATTTGCTTTCATGTTACTATAGACAACTATGCCTAGGGTTTTGAAGTTCTATCACACCACATGTAGTCACTTACATGTATGCTTACTTGGCATATGTAATTCTTTAGGTATTTACAACACCATTGTTCACTGTATGATAAAAGTGAGAAAATTAATCGTAAGAAGAAGTTTATATTAGTTAAAGTTTGCTCTCTGTGTATGTATTGTTCTGTTCCAGTGATGTTTTGTGACTAAATCTGAAGGAAAAAGATACCACCTATGGGGTCAAAGCCTGTTCCCCAATGGTATCTGCTGAAGCTTTTGCAAGAGGCATATATAACCCTCTGGTCCCAGCAAGTTTTCACCAAGGTGCTAGGACCCAGCGATCCATTTCGCCCCTTTGCATACCTTGTTTATTCGTGTAGCCTGCCTTTCAGATAATCAATATGCACTTGCTTAGCATTTCTTCCATTGGGTTATTACGGAATCAAACGAATCAAGATTTCTAGACTTTGACAGGTTCTTCTTATTTGCTTTCATGTTACTATAGACAACTATGCCTAGGGTTTTGAAGTTATATCACACTACATGTAGTCACTTACATGTATGCTTACTTGGCATATGTAAATCTTTAGGTATTTACAACACCATTGTTCACTGTATGATAAAAGTGAGAAAATTAATCGTAAGAAGAAGTTTATATTAGTTAAAGTTTGCTCTCTGTGTATGTATTGTTCTTTTCCAGTGATGTTCTTTGACTAAATCTGAAGGGAAAAGATACCACCTATGGGGTCAAAGCCTGTTCCCCAATGGTATCTGCTGAAGCTTTTGCAAGAGGCATATATACCCCTCGGGTCCCAGCAAGTTTTCACCAAGGTGGTAGGACCCAGCAATCCATTTCGCCCCTTTGCTTACCTTGTTTATTCGTGTAGCCAGCCCTCCAGATAATCAATATGCACTTGCTTAGCATTTTTTTTTTCCATTGGGTTATTATGGAATCAAACTAATCAAGAGTTCTAGACTTTGACAGGTTCTTCTTATTTGCTTTCATGTTACTATAGACAACTATGCCTAGGGTTTTGAAGTTATATCACACCGCATGTAGTCACTTACATGTATGCTTACTTGGCATATGTAATTCTTTAGGTATTTACAACACCATTGTTCACTATATGATAAAAGTGAGAAAATTAATCGTGAGAAGAAGTTTATATTAGTTCAAGTTTGCTCTCTGTGTATGTATTGTTCTGTTCCAGTGATGTTCTTTGACTACATCTGAAGGGAAAAGATATCACCTATGGGGTCAAAGCCTGTTCCCCAATGGTATCTGCTGAAGCTTTTGCAAGAGGCATTTATAACCCTCGGGTCCCAGCAAGTTTTCACCAAGGTGGTAGGACCCAGCGGTCCATTTCGCCCCTTTGCATACCTTGTTTATTCGTGTAGCCTGCCTTCCAGATAATCAATATGCACTTGCTTAGCATTTCTTCCATTGGGTTATTACGGAATCAAACGAATCAAGATTTCTAGACTTTGACAGGTTCTTCTTATCTGCTTTCATATTACTATAGACAACTATGCCTAGGGTTTTGAAGTTATATCACACCACATGTAGTCACTTACATGTATCCTTACTTGGCATATGTAATTCTTTTGGTATTTACAACACCATTGTTCACTATATGATAAAAGTGAGAAAATTAATCGTAAGAATAAGTTTATATTAGTTAAAGTTTGCTCTCTGTGTATGTATTGTTCTGTTCCAGTGATGTTCTTTGATTAAATCTGAAGGGAAAAGATACCACCTATGGGGTCAAAGCCTGTTCCCCAATGGTATCTGATGATGCTTTTGCAAGAGGCATATATACCCCTCAGGTCCCAGCAAGTTTTCACCAAGGTGGTAGGACCCAGCGATCCATTTTGCGCCTTTGCTTACCTTGTTTATTCGTGTAGCCAGCCCTCCAGATAATCAATATGCACTTGCTTAGCATTTTTTCCATTGGGTTATTATGGTATCAAACAAATCAAGAGTTCTAGACTTTGACAGGTTCTTCTTATTTGCTTTTATGTTACTATAGACAACTATGCCTAGGGTCTTGAAGTTCTATCACACCACATGTAGTCACTTACATGTATGCTTACTTGGCATATGTAACTCTTTAGGTATTTACAACACCACTGGCCACTATATGATAAAAGTGTGAAAATTAATCGTAAGAAGAAGTTTATATTAGTTCAAGTTTGCTCTGTGTGGATGTATTGTTCTGTTCCAGTGATGTTTTGGGACTAAATCTGAAGGAATAATATACAACCTATGGGGTCAAAGCCTGTTCCCCAATGGTATCTGCTGAAGCTTTTGCAAGAGGCATATATACCCCTCGGGTCCCAGCAAGTTTTCACCAAGGTTGTAGGACCCAGCGATCCATTTCTCCCCTTTGCTTACCTTGTTTATTCGTGTAGCCAGCCCTCCAGATAATCAATATGCACTTGCTTAGCATTTTTTTCCATTGGGTTATTATGGAATCAAACTAATCAAGAGTTCTAGACTTTGACAGGTTCTTCTTATTTGCTTTCATGTTACTATAGACAACTATGCCTAGGGTTTTGAAGTTATATCACACCACATGTAGTCACTTACATGTATGCTTACTTGGTATATGTAATTCTTTAGGTATTTACAACACCATTGTTCACTATATGATAAAAGTGAGAAAATTAATCGTAAGAAGAAGTTTATATTAGTTAAAGTTTGCTCTCTGTGTATGTATTGTTCTGTTCCAGTGATGTTCTTTGATTAAATCTGAAGGGAAAAGATATCACCTAAGGGGTCAAAGCCTGTTCCCCAATGGTATCTGCTGAAGCTTTTGCAAGAGGCATATATAACCCTCGGGTCCCAGCAAGTTTTCACCAAGGTGGTAGGACCCAGCGATCCATTTCGCCCCTTTGCTTACCTTGTTTATTCGTGTAGCCTGCCTTCCAGATAATCAGTATGCACTTGCTTAGCATTTCTTCCATTGGGTTATTACAGAATCAAACGAATCAAGATTTCTAGACTTTGACAGGTTCTTCTTATTTGCTTTCATGTTACTATAGACAACTATGCCTAGGGTTTTGAAGTTCTATCACACCACATGTAGTCACTTACATGTATGCTTACTTGGCATATGTAATTCTTTAGGTATTTACAACACCATTGTTCACTGTATGATAAAAGTGAGAAAATTAATCGTAAGAAGAAGTTTATATTAGTTAAAGTTTGCTCTCTGTGTATGTATTGTTCTGTTCCAGTGATGTTTTGTGACTAAATCTGAAGGAAAAAGATACCACCTATGGGGTCAAAGCCTGTTCCCCAATGGTATCTGCTGAAGCTTTTGCTAGAGGCATACCCCTCGGGTCCCAGCAAGTTTTCACCAAGGCGGTAGGACCCAGCGATCCATTTCGCCCCATTGCATACCTTGTTTATTCGTGTAGCCTGCCTTCCAGATAATCAGTATGCACTTGCTTAGCATTTCTTCCATTGAGTTGTTACGGAATCAAACGAATCAAGATTTCTAGACTTTGACAGGTTCTTCTTATTTGCTTTCATGTTACTATAGACAACTATGCCTAGGGTTTTGAAGTTATATCACACCACATGTAGTCACTTACATGTATGCTTACTTGGCATATGTAAATCTTTAGGTATTTACAACACCATTGTTCACTGTATGATAAAAGTGAGAAAATTAATCGTAAGAAGAAGTTTATATTAGTTAAAGTTTGCTCTCTGTGTATGTATTGTTCTGTTCCAGTGATGTTCTTTGACTACATCTGAAGGGAAAAGATACCACCTATGGGGTCAAAGCCTGTTCCCCAATGGTATCTGCTGAAGCTTTTGCAAGAGGCATATATACCCCTCGGGTCCCAGCAAGTTTTCACCAAGGTGGTAGGACCCAGCGATCCATTTCGCCCCTTTGCTTACCTTGTTTATTCGTGTAGCCAGCCCTCCAGATAATCAATATGCACTTGCTTAGCATTTTTTTATTTTCCATTGGGTTATTATGGAATCAAACTAATCAAGATTTCTAGACTTTGACAGGTTCTTCTTATTTGCTTTCATGTTACTATAGACAACTATGCCTAGGGTTTTGAAGTTCTATCACACCACATGTAGTCACTTACATGTATGATTACTTGACATATGTAATTCTTTCGGTATTTACAACACCATTGTTCACTGTATGATAACAGTGAGAAAATTAATCGTAAGAAGAAGTTTATATTAGTTAAAGTTTGCTCTCTGTGTATGTATTGTTCTGTTCCAGTGATGTTCTTTGACTAAATCTGAAGGGAAAAGATACCACCTATGGGGTCAAAGCCTGTTCCCCAATGGTATCTGCTGAAGCTTTTGCAAGAGGCATATATACCCCTCGGGTCCCAGCAAGTTTTCACCAAGGTGGTAGGACCCAGCAATCCATTTCGCCCCTTTGCTTACCTTGTTTATTCGTGTAGCCAGCCCTCCAGATAATCAATATGCACTTGCTTAGCATTTTTTTTTTCCATTGGGTTATTATGGAATCAAACTAATCAAGAGTTCTAGACTTTGACAGGTTCTTCTTATTTGCTTTCATGTTACTATAGACAACTATGCCTAGGGTTTTGAAGTTCTATCACACCACATGTAGTCACTTACATGTATGCTTACTTGGCATATGTAATTCTTTAGGTATTTACAACACCATTGTTCACTATATGATAAAAGTGAGAAAATTAATCGTAAGAAGAAGTTTATATCAGTTCAAGTTTGCTCTCTGTGTATGTATTGTTCTGTTCCAGTGATGTTCTTTGATTAAATCTGAAGGGAAAAGTTATGACCTATGGGGTCAAAGCCTGTTCCCCAATGGTATCTGTTGAAGCTTTTGCAAGAGGCATATATACCCCTCGGGTCCCAGCAAGTTTTCACCAAGGCGGTAGGACCCAGCGATCCATTTCGCCCCTTTGCATACCTTGTTTATTCGTGTAGCCTGCCTTCCAGATAATCAGTATGCACTTGCTTAGCATTTCTTCCATTGAGTTGTTACGGAATCAAACGAATCAAGAGTTCTAGACTTTGACAGGTTCTTCTTATTTGCTGTCATGTTACTATAGACAACTATGCCTAGGGTCTTGAAGTTCTATCACACCACATGTAGTCACTTACATGTATGCTTACTTGGCATATGTAATTCTTTAGGTATTTACAACACCATTGTTCACTATATGATAAAAGTGAGAAAATTAATCGTGAGAAGAAGTTTATATTAGTTCAAGTTTGCTCTCTGTGTATGTATTGTTCTGTTCCAGTGATGTTCTTTGACTACATCTGAAGGGAAAAGATATCACCTATGGGGTCAAAGCCTGTTCCCCAATGGTATCTGCTGAAGCTTTTGCAAGAGGCATTTATAACCCTCGGGTCCCAGCAAGTTTTCACCAAGGTGGTAGGACCCAGCGGTCCATTTCGCCCCTTTGCATACCTTGTTTATTCGTGTAGCCTGCCTTCCAGATAATCAATATGCACTTGCTTAGCATTTCTTCCATTGGGTTATTACGGAATCAAACGAATCAAGATTTCTAGACTTTGACAGGTTCTTCTTATCTGCTTTCATGTTACTATAGACAACTATGCCTAGGGTTTTGAAGTTATATCACACCACATGTAGTCACTTACATGTATGCTTACTTGGCATATGTAATTCTTTTGGTATTTACAACACCATTGTTCACTATATGATAAAAGTGAGAAAATTAATCGTAAGAAGAAGTTTATATTAGTTAAAGTTTGCTCTCTGTGTATGTATTGTTCTGTTCCAGTGATGTTCTTTGATTAAATCTGAAGGGAAAAGAAACCACCTATGGGGTCAAAGCCTGTTCCCCAATGGTATCTGCTGATGCTTTTGCAAGAGGCATATATACCCCTCAGGTCCCAGCAAGTTTTCACCAAGGTGGTAGGACCCAGCGATCCATTTTGCGCCTTTGCTTACCTTGTTTATTCGTGTAGCCAGCCCTCCAGATAATCAATATGCACTTGCTTAGCATTTTTTTTTCCATTGGGTTATTATGGAATCAAACTAATCAAGATTTCTAGACTTTGACAGGTTCTTCTTATCTGCTTTCATGTTACTATAGACAACTATGCCCAGGGTTTTGAAGTTATATCACACCACATGTAGTCACTTACATGTATGCTTACTTGGCATATGTAATTCTTTTGGTATTTACAACACCATTGTTCACTATATGATAAAAGTGAGAAAATTAATCGTAAGAAGAAGTTTATATTAGTTCAAGTTTGCTCTCTGTGTATGTATTGTTCTGTTCCAGTGATGTTCTTTGATTAAATCTGAAGGGAAAAGATATCACTTAAGGGGTCAAAGCCTGTTCCCCAATGGTATCTGCTGAAGCTTTTGCAAGAGGCATATATAACCCTCGGGTCCCAGCAAGTTTTCACCAAGGTGGTAGGACCCAGCGATCCATTTCGCCCCTTTGCATACCTTGTTTATTCGTGTAGCCTGCCTTTCAGATAATCAATATGCACTTGCTTAGCATTTCTTCCATTGGGTTATTACGGAATCAAACGAATCAAGATTTCTAGACTTTGACAGGTTCTTCTTATTTGCTTTCATGTTACTATAGACAACTATGCCTAGGGTTTTGAAGTTATATCACACTACATGTAGTCACTTACATGTATGCTTAATTGGCATATGTAAATCTTTAGGTATTTACAACACCATTGTTCACTATATGATAAAAGTGAGAAAATTAATCGTAAGAAGAAGTTTATATTAGTTAAAGTTTGCTCTCTGTGTATGTATTGTTCTGTTCCAGTGATGTTGTTTGACTAAATCTGAAGGGAAAAGATACCACCAATGGGGTCAAAGCCTGTTCCCCAATGGTATCTGCTGAAGCTTTTGCAAGAGGCATATATACCCCTCGGGTCCCAGCAAGTTTTCACCAAGGTGGTAGGACCCAGCGATCCATTTCGCCCCTTTGCTTACCTTGTTTATTCGTGTAGCCAGCCCTCCAGATAATCAATATGCACTTGCTTAGCATTTTTTTTTTCCATTGGGTTATTATGGAATCAAACTAATCAAGAGTTCTAGACTTTGACAGGTTCTTCTTATTTGCTTTCATGTTACTATAGACAACTATACCTAGGGTTTTGAAGTTCTATCACACCACATGTAGTCACTTACATGTATGCTTACTTGGCATATGTAATTCTTTTGGTATTTACAACACCATTGTTCACTATATGATAAAAGTGAGAAAATTAATCGTAAGAAGAAGTTTATATTAGTTAAAGTTTGCTCTCTGTGTATGTATTGTTCTGTTCCAGTGATGTTCTTTGATTAAATCTGAAGGGAAAAGATATCACTTAAGGGGTCAAAGCCTGTTCCCCAATGGTATCTGCTGAAGCTTTTGCAAGAGGCATATATAACCCTCGGGTCTATAGACAACTATACCTAGGGTTTTGAAGTTCTATCACACCACATGTAGTCACTTACATGTATGCTTACTTGGCATATGTAATTCTTTTGGTATTTACAACACCATTGTTCACTATATGATAAAAGTGAGAAAATTAATCGTAAGAAGAAGTTTATATTAGTTAAAGTTTGCTCTCTGTGTATGTATTGTTCTGTTCCAGTGATGTTCTTTGATTAAATCTGAAGGGAAAAGATATCACTTAAGGGGTCAAAGCCTGTTCCCCAATGGTATCTGCTGAAGCTTTTGCAAGAGGCATATATAACCCTCGGGTCCCAGCAAGTTTTCACCAAGGTGGTAGGACCCAGCGATCCATTTCGCGCCTTTGCTTACCTTGTTTATTCGTGTAGCCAGCCCTCCAGATAATCAATATGCACTTGCTTAGCATTTTTTCCATTGGGTTATTATGGAATCAAACTAATCAAGAGTTCTAGACTTTGACAGGTTCTTCTTATTTGCTTTCATGTTACTATAGACAACTATGCCTAGGGTTTTGAAGTTATATCACACCGCATGTAGTCACTTACATGTATGCTTACTTGGCATATGTAATTCTTTAGGTATTTACAACACCATTGTTCACTATATGATAAAAGTGAGAAAATTAATCGTAAGAAGAAGTTTATATCAGTTCAAGTTTGCTCTCTGTGTATGTATTGTTCTGTTCCAGTGATGTTCTTTGATTAAATCTGAAGGGAAAAGATATCACCTAAGGGGTCAAAGCCTGTTCCCCAATGGTATCTGCTGAAGCTTTTGCAAGAGGCATATATAACCCTCGGGTCCCAGCAAGTTTTCACCAAGGTGGTAGGACCCAGCAATCCATTTCGCGCCTTTGCTTACCTTGTTTATTCGTGTAGCCAGCCCTCCAGATAATCAATATGCACTTGCTTAGCATTTTTTCCATTGGGTTATTATGGAATCAAACTAATCAAGAGTTCTAGACTTTGACAGGTTCTTCTTATTTGCTTTCATGTTACTATAGACAACTATGCCTAGGGTTTTGAAGTTATATCACACCGCATGTAGTCACTTACATGTATGCTTACTTGGCATATGTAATTCTTTAGGTATTTACAACACCATTGTTCACTATATGATAAAAGTGAGAAAATTAATCGTAAGAAGAAGTTTATATCAGTTCAAGTTTGCTCTCTGTGTATGTATTGTTCTGTTCCAGTGATGTTCTTTGATTAAATCTGAAGGGAAAAGATATCACCTATGGGGTCAAGGCCTGTTCCCCAATGGTATCTGCTGAAGCTTTTGCAAGAGGCATATATACCCCTCGGGTCCCAGCAAGTTTTCACCAAGGCGGTAGGACCCAGCGTTCCATTTCGCCCCTTTGCATACCTTGTTTATTCGT
This sequence comes from Scardinius erythrophthalmus, assembly GCF_964197995.2. NCBI lineage: Eukaryota > Metazoa > Chordata > Actinopteri > Cypriniformes > Leuciscidae > Scardinius > Scardinius erythrophthalmus. Next base: position 35,841,235 of record NC_138226.1, on the reverse strand, counting down.
GTAGCCTGCCTTCCAGATAATCAGTATGCACTTGCTTAGCATTTCTTCCATTGAGTTGTTACGGAATCAAACGAATCAAGAGTTCTAGACTTTGACAGGTTCTTCTTATTTGCTGTCATGTTACTATAGACAACTATGCCTAGGGTCTTGAAGTTCTATCACACCACATGTAGTCACTTACATGTATGCTTACTTGGCATATGTAATTATTTAGGTATTTACAACACCATTGTTCACTATATGATAAAAGTGAGAAAATTAATCGTAAGAAGAAGTTTATATTAGTTAAAGTTTGCTCTCTGTGTATGTATTGTTCTGTTCCAGTGATGTTCTTTGATTAAATCTGAAGGGAAAAGATATCACCTAAGGGGTCAAAGCCTGTTCCCCAATGGTATCTGCTGAAGCTTTTGCAAGAGGCATATATAACCCTCGGGTCCCAGCAAGTTTTCACCAAGGTGGTAGGACCCAGCGATCCATTTCGCGCCTTTGCTTACCTTGTTTATTCGTGTAGCCAGCCCTCCAGATAATCAATATGCACTTGCTTAGCATTTTTTCCATTGGGTTATTATGGAATCAAACTAATCAAGAGTTCTAGACTTTGACAGGTTCTTCTTATTTGCTTTCATGTTACTATAGACAACTATGCCTAGGGTTTTGAAGTTATATCACACCGCATGTAGTCACTTACATGTATGCTTACTTGGCATATGTAATTCTTTAGGTATTTACAACACCATTGTTCACTATATGATAAAAGTGAGAAAATTAATCGTAAGAAGAAGTTTATATCAGTTCAAGTTTGCTCTCTGTGTATGTATTGTTCTGTTCCAGTGATGTTCTTTGATTAAATCTGAAGGGAAAAGATATCACCTATGGGGTCAAGGCCTGTTCCCCAATGGTATCTGCTGAAGCTTTTGCAAGAGGCATATATACCCCTCGGGTCCCAGCAAGTTTTCACCAAGGCGGTAGGACCCAGCGTTCCATTTCGCCCCTTTGCATACCTTGTTTATTCGTGTAGCCTGCCTTCCAGATAATCAGTATGCACTTGCTTAGCATTTCTTCCATTGAGTTGTTACGGAATCAAACGAATCAAGAGTTCTAGACTTTGACAGGTTCTTCTTATTTGCTGTCATGTTACTATAGACAACTATGCCTAGGGTCTTGAAGTTCTATCACACCACATGTAGTCACTTACATGTATGCTTACTTGGCATATGTAATTATTTAGGTATTTACAACACCATTGTTCACTATATGATAAAAGTGAGAAAATTAATCGTGAGAAGAAGTTTATATTAGTTCAAGTTTGCTCTCTGTGTATGTATTGTTCTGTTCCAGTGATGTTCTTTGACTACATCTGAAGGGAAAAGATATCACCTATGGGGTCAAAGCCTGTTCCCCAATGGTATCTGCTGAAGCTTTTGCAAGAGGCATTTATAACCCTCGGGTCCCAGCAAGTTTTCACCAAGGTGGTAGGACCCAGCGGTCCATTTCGCCCCTTTGCATACCTTGTTTATTCGTGTAGCCTGCCTTCCAGATAATCAATATGCACTTGCTTAGCATTTCTTCCATTGGGTTATTACGGAATCAAACGAATCAAGATTTCTAGACTTTGACAGGTTCTTCTTATCTGCTTTCATGTTACTATAGACAACTATGCCTAGGGTTTTGAAGTTATATCACACCACATGTAGTCACTTACATGTATCCTTACTTGGCATATGTAATTCTTTTGGTATTTACAACACCATTGTTCACTATATGATAAAAGTGAGAAAATTAATCGTAAGAAGAAGTTTATATTAGTTAAAGTTTGCTCTCTGTGTATGTATTGTTCTGTTCCAGTGATGTTCTTTGATTAAATCTGAAGGGAAAAGATACCACCTATGGGGTCAAAGCCTGTTCCCCAATGGTATCTGATGATGCTTTTGCAAGAGGCATATATACCCCTCAGGTCCCAGCAAGTTTTCACCAAGGTGGTAGGACCCAGCGATCCATTTTGCGCCTTTGCTTACCTTGTTTATTCGTGTAGCCAGCCCTCCAGATAATCAATATGCACTTGCTTAGCATTTTTTCCATTGGGTTATTATGGTATCAAACAAATCAAGAGTTCTAGACTTTGACAGGTTCTTCTTATTTGCTTTTATGTTACTATAGACAACTATGCCTAGGGTCTTGAAGTTCTATCACACCACATGTAGTCACTTACATGTATGCTTACTTGGCATATGTAACTCTTTAGGTATTTACAACACCACTGGCCACTATATGATAAAAGTGTGAAAATTAATCGTAAGAAGAAGTTTATATTAGTTCAAGTTTGCTCTGTGTGGATGTATTGTTCTGTTCCAGTGATGTTTTGTGACTAAATCTGAAGGAATAATATACAACCTATGGGGTCAAAGCCTGTTCCCCAATGGTATCTGCTGAAGCTTTTGCAAGAGGCATATATACCCCTCGGGTCCCAGCAAGTTTTCACCAAGGTTGTAGGACCCAGCGATCCATTTCTCCCCTTTGCTTACCTTGTTTATTCGTGTAGCCAGCCCTCCAGATAATCAATATGCACTTGCTTAGCATTTTTTTCCATTGGGTTATTATGGAATCAAACTAATCAAGAGTTCTAGACTTTGACAGGTTCTTCTTATTTGCTTTCATGTTACTATAGACAACTATGCCTAGGGTTTTGAAGTTATATCACACCACATGTAGTCACTTACATGTATGCTTACTTGGTATATGTAATTCTTTAGGAATTTACAACACCATTGTTCACTATATGATAAAAGTGAGAAAATTAATCGTAAGAAGAAGTTTATATTAGTTAAAGTTTGCTCTCTGTGTATGTATTGTTCTGTTCCAGTGATGTTCTTTGATTAAATCTGAAGGGAAAAGATATCACCTAAGGGGTCAAAGCCTGTTCCCCAATGGTATCTGCTGAAGCTTTTGCAAGAGGCATATATAACCCTCGGGTCCCAGCAAGTTTTCACCAAGGTGGTAGGACCCAGCGATCCATTTCGCCCCTTTGCATACCTTGTTTATTCGTGTAGCCTGCCTTCCAGATAATCAGTATGCACTTGCTTAGCATTTCTTCCATTGGGTTATTATGGAATCAAACTAATCAAGATTTCTAGACTTTGACAGGTTCTTCTTATCTGCTTTCATGTTACTATAGACAACTATGCCCAGGGTTTTGAAGTTATATCACACCACATGTAGTCACTTACATGTATGCTTACTTGGCATATGTAATTCTTTTGGTATTTACAACACCATTGTTCACTGTATGATAAAAGTGAGAAAATTAATCGTAAGAAGAAGTTTATATTAGTTAAAGTTTGCTCTCTGTGTATGTATTGTTCTGTTCCAGTGATGTTTTGTGACTAAATCTGAAGGAAAAAGATACCACCTATGGGGTCAAAGCCTGTTCCCCAATGGTATCTGCTGAAGCTTTTGCAAGAGGCATACCCCTCGGGTCCCAGCAAGTTTTCACCAAGGCGGTAGGACCCAGCGATCCATTTTGCCCCTTTGCATACCTTGTTTATTCGTGTAGCCTGCCTTCCAGATAATCAGTATGCACTTGCTTAGCATTTCTTCCATTGAGTTGTTACGGAATCAAACGAATCAAGAGTTCTAGACTTTGACAGGTTCTTCTTATTTGCTTTCATGTTACTATAGACAACTATGCCTAGGGTCTTGAAGTTCTATCACACCACATGTAGTCACTTACATGTATGCTTACTTGGCATATGTAAATCTTTAGGTATTTACAACACCATTGTTCACTGTATGATAAAAGTGAGAAAATTAATCGTAAGAAGAAGTTTATATTAGTTAAAGTTTGCTCTCTGTGTATGTATTGTTCTGTTCCAGTGATGTTCTTTGACTACATCTGAAGGGAAAAGATACCACCTATGGGGTCAAAGCCTGTTCCCCAATGGTATCTGCTGAAGCTTTTGCAAGAGGCATATATACCCCTCGGGTCCCAGCAAGTTTTCACCAAGGTGGTAGGACCCAGCGATCCATTTCGCCCCTTTGCTTACCTTGTTTATTCGTGTAGCCAGCCCTCCAGATAATCAATATGCACTTGCTTAGCATTTTTTTATTTTCCATTGGGTTATTATGGAATCAAACTAATCAAGATTTCTAGACTTTGACAGGTTCTTCTTATTTGCTTTCATGTTACTATAGACAACTATGCCTAGGGTTTTGAAGTTCTATCACACCACATGTAGTCACTTACATGTATGCTTACTTGACATATGTAATTCTTTCGGTATTTACAACACCATTGTTCACTGTATGATAACAGTGAGAAAATTAATCGTAAGAAGAAGTTTATATTAGTTAAAGTTTGCTCTCTGTGTATGTATTGTTCTGTTCCAGTGATGTTCTTTGACTAAATCTGAAGGGAAAAGATACCACCTATGGGGTCAAAGCCTGTTCCCCAATGGTATCTGCTGAAGCTTTTGCAAGAGGCATATATACCCCTCGGGTCCCAGCAAGTTTTCACCAAGGTGGTAGGACCCAGCAATCCATTTCGCCCCTTTGCTTACCTTGTTTATTCGTGTAGCCAGCCCTCCAGATAATCAATATGCACTTGCTTAGCATTTTTTTTTCCATTGGGTTATTATGGAATCAAACTAATCAAGAGTTCTAGACTTTGGCAGGTTCTTCTTATTTGCTTTCATGTTACTATAGACAACTATGCCTAGGGTTTTGAAGTTCTATCACACCACATGTAGTCACTTACATGTATGCTTACTTGGCATATGTAATTCTTTAGGTATTTACAACACCATTGTTCACTATATGATAAAAGTGAGAAAATTAATCGTAAGAAGAAGTTTATATCAGTTCAAGTTTGCTCTCTGTGTATGTATTGTTCTGTTCCAGTGATGTTCTTTGATTAAATCTGAAGGGAAAAGTTATGACCTATGGGGTCAAAGCCTGTTCCCCAATGGTATCTGCTGAAGCTTTTGCAAGAGGCATATATACCCCTCGGGTCCCAGCAAGTTTTCACCAAGGCGGTAGGACCCAGCGATCCATTTCGCCCCTTTGCATACCTTGTTTATTCGTGTAGCCTGCCTTCCAGATAATCAGTATGCACTTGCTTAGCATTTCTTCCATTGAGTTGTTACGGAATCAAACGAATCAAGAGTTCTAGACTTTGACAGGTTCTTCTTATTTGCTGTCATGTTACTATAGACAACTATGCCTAGGGTCTTGAAGTTCTATCACACCACATGTAGTCACTTACATGTATGCTTACTTGGCATATGTAATTCTTTAGGTATTTACAACACCATTGTTCACTATATGATAAAAGTGAGAAAATTAATCGTGAGAAGAAGTTTATATTAGTTCAAGTTTGCTCTCTGTGTATGTATTGTTCTGTTCCAGTGATGTTCTTTGACTACATCTGAAGGGAAAAGATATCACCTATGGGGTCAAAGCCTGTTCCCCAATGGTATCTGCTGAAGCTTTTGCAAGAGGCATTTATAACCCTCGGGTCCCAGCAAGTTTTCACCAAGGTGGTAGGACCCAGCGGTCCATTTCGCCCCTTTGCATACCTTGTTTATTCGTGTAGCCTGCCTTCCAGATAATCAATATGCACTTGCTTAGCATTTCTTCCATTGGGTTATTACGGAATCAAACGAATCAAGATTTCTAGACTTTGACAGGTTCTTCTTATCTGCTTTCATGTTACTATAGACAACTATGCCTAGGGTTTTGAAGTTATATCACACCACATGTAGTCACTTACATGTATGCTTACTTGGCATATGTAATTCTTTTGGTATTTACAACACCATTGTTCACTATATGATAAAAGTGAGAAAATTAATCGTAAGAAGAAGTTTATATTAGTTAAAGTTTGCTCTCTGTGTATGTATTGTTCTGTTCCAGTGATGTTCTTTGATTAAATCTGAAGGGAAAAGAAACCACCTATGGGGTCAAAGCCTGTTCCCCAATGGTATCTGCTGATGCTTTTGCAAGAGGCATATATACCCCTCAGGTCCCAGCAAGTTTTCACCAAGGTGGTAGGACCCAGCGATCCATTTTGCGCCTTTGCTTACCTTGTTTATTCGTGTAGCCAGCCCTCCAGATAATCAATATGCACTTGCTTAGCATTTTTTTTTCCATTGGGTTATTATGGAATCAAACTAATCAAGATTTCTAGACTTTGACAGGTTCTTCTTATCTGCTTTCATGTTACTATAGACAACTATGCCCAGGGTTTTGAAGTTATATCACACCACATGTAGTCACTTACATGTATGCTTACTTGGCATATGTAATTCTTTTGGTATTTACAACACCATTGTTCACTATATGATAAAAGTGAGAAAATTAATCGTAAGAAGAAGTTTATATTAGTTCAAGTTTGCTCTCTGTGTATGTATTGTTCTGTTCCAGTGATGTTCTTTGATTAAATCTGAAGGGAAAAGATATCACTTAAGGGGTCAAAGCCTGTTCCCCAATGGTATCTGCTGAAGCTTTTGCAAGAGGCATATATAACCCTCGGGTCCCAGCAAGTTTTCACCAAGGTGGTAGGACCCAGCGATCCATTTCGCCCCTTTGCATACCTTGTTTATTCGTGTAGCCTGCCTTTCAGATAATCAATATGCACTTGCTTAGCATTTCTTCCATTGGGTTATTACGGAATCAAACGAATCAAGATTTCTAGACTTTGACAGGTTCTTCTTATTTGCTTTCATGTTACTATAGACAACTATGCCTAGGGTTTTGAAGTTATATCACACTACATGTAGTCACTTACATGTATGCTTAATTGGCATATGTAAATCTTTAGGTATTTACAACACCATTGTTCACTATATGATAAAAGTGAGAAAATTAATCGTAAGAAGAAGTTTATATTAGTTAAAGTTTGCTCTCTGTGTATGTATTGTTCTGTTCCAGTGATGTTGTTTGACTAAATCTGAAGGGAAAAGATACCACCAATGGGGTCAAAGCCTGTTCCCCAATGGTATCTGCTGAAGCTTTTGCAAGAGGCATATATACCCCTCGGGTCCCAGCAAGTTTTCACCAAGGTGGTAGGACCCAGCGATCCATTTCGCCCCTTTGCTTACCTTGTTTATTCGTGTAGCCAGCCCTCCAGATAATCAATATGCACTTGCTTAGCATTTTTTTTTTCCATTGGGTTATTATGGAATCAAACTAATCAAGAGTTCTAGACTTTGACAGGTTCTTCTTATTTGCTTTCATGTTACTATAGACAACTATACCTAGGGTTTTGAAGTTCTATCACACCACATGTAGTCACTTACATGTATGCTTACTTGGCATATGTAATTCTTTTGGTATTTACAACACCATTGTTCACTATATGATAAAAGTGAGAAAATTAATCGTAAGAAGAAGTTTATATTAGTTAAAGTTTGCTCTCTGTGTATGTATTGTTCTGTTCCAGTGATGTTCTTTGATTAAATCTGAAGGGAAAAGATATCACTTAAGGGGTCAAAGCCTGTTCCCCAATGGTATCTGCTGAAGCTTTTGCAAGAGGCATATATAACCCTCGGGTCTATAGACAACTATACCTAGGGTTTTGAAGTTCTATCACACCACATGTAGTCACTTACATGTATGCTTACTTGGCATATGTAATTCTTTTGGTATTTACAACACCATTGTTCACTATATGATAAAAGTGAGAAAATTAATCGTAAGAAGAAGTTTATATTAGTTAAAGTTTGCTCTCTGTGTATGTATTGTTCTGTTCCAGTGATGTTCTTTGATTAAATCTGAAGGGAAAAGATATCACTTAAGGGGTCAAAGCCTGTTCCCCAATGGTATCTGCTGAAGCTTTTGCAAGAGGCATATATAACCCTCGGGTCCCAGCAAGTTTTCACCAAGGTGGTAGGACCCAGCGATCCATTTCGCGCCTTTGCTCACCTTGTTTATTCGTGTAGCCAGCCCTCCAGATAATCAATATGCACTTGCTTAGCATTTTTTCCATTGGGTTATTATGGAATCAAACTAATCAAGAGTTCTAGACTTTGACAGGTTCTTCTTATTTGCTTTCATGTTACTATAGACAACTATGCCTAGGGTTTTGAAGTTATATCACACCGCATGTAGTCACTTACATGTATGCTTACTTGGCATATGTAATTCTTTAGGTATTTACAACACCATTGTTCACTATATGATAAAAGTGAGAAAATTAATCGTAAGAAGAAGTTTATATCAGTTCAAGTTTGCTCTCTGTGTATGTATTGTTCTGTTCCAGTGATGTTCTTTGATTAAATCTGAAGGGAAAAGATATCACCTAAGGGGTCAAAGCCTGTTCCCCAATGGTATCTGCTGAAGCTTTTGCAAGAGGCATATATAACCCTCGGGTCCCAGCAAGTTTTCACCAAGGTGGTAGGACCCAGCAATCCATTTCGCGCCTTTGCTTACCTTGTTTATTCGTGTAGCCAGCCCTCCAGATAATCAATATGCACTTGCTTAGCATTTTTTCCATTGGGTTATTATGGAATCAAACTAATCAAGAGTTCTAGACTTTGACAGGTTCTTCTTATTTGCTTTCATGTTACTATAGACAACTATGCCTAGGGTTTTGAAGTTATATCACACCGCATGTAGTCACTTACATGTATGCTTACTTGGCATATGTAATTCTTTAGGTATTTACAACACCATTGTTCACTATATGATAAAAGTGAGAAAATTAATCGTAAGAAGAAGTTTATATCAGTTCAAGTTTGCTCTCTGTGTATGTATTGTTCTGTTCCAGTGATGTTCTTTGATTAAATCTGAAGGGAAAAGATATCACCTATGGGGTCAAGGCCTGTTCCCCAATGGTATCTGCTGAAGCTTTTGCAAGAGGCATATATACCCCTCGGGTCCCAGCAAGTTTTCACCAAGGCGGTAGGACCCAGCGTTCCATTTCGCCCCTTTGCATACCTTGTTTATTCGTGTAGCCTGCCTTCCAGATAATCAGTATGCACTTGCTTAGCATTTCTTCCATTGAGTTGTTACGGAATCAAACGAATCAAGAGTTCTAGACTTTGACAGGTTCTTCTTATTTGCTGTCATGTTACTATAGACAACTATGCCTAGGGTCTTGAAGTTCTATCACACCACATGTAGTCACTTACATGTATGCTTACTTGGCATATGTAATTATTTAGGTATTTACAACACCATTGTTCACTATATGATAAAAGTGAGAAAATTAATCGTAAGAAGAAGTTTATATTAGTTAAAGTTTGCTCTCTGTGTATGTATTGTTCTGTTCCAGTGATGTTCTTTGATTAAATCTGAAGGGAAAAGATATCACCTAAGGGGTCAAAGCCTGTTCCCCAATGGTATCTGCTGAAGCTTTTGCAAGAGGCATATATAACCCTCGGGTCCCAGCAAGTTTTCACCAAGGTGGTAGGACCCAGCGATCCATTTCGCGCCTTTGCTTACCTTGTTTATTCGTGTAGCCAGCCCTCCAGATAATCAATATGCACTTGCTTAGCATTTTTTCCATTGGGTTATTATGGAATCAAACTAATCAAGAGTTCTAGACTTTGACAGGTTCTTCTTATTTGCTTTCATGTTACTATAGACAACTATGCCTAGGGTTTTGAAGTTATATCACACCGCATGTAGTCACTTACATGTATGCTTACTTGGCATATGTAATTCTTTAGGTATTTACAACACCATTGTTCACTATATGATAAAAGTGAGAAAATTAATCGTAAGAAGAAGTTTATATCAGTTCAAGTTTGCTCTCTGTGTATGTATTGTTCTGTTCCAGTGATGTTCTTTGATTAAATCTGAAGGGAAAAGATATCACCTATGGGGTCAAGGCCTGTTCCCCAATGGTATCTGCTGAAGCTTTTGCAAGAGGCATATATACCCCTCGGGTCCCAGCAAGTTTTCACCAAGGCGGTAGGACCCAGCGTTCCATTTCGCCCCTTTGCATACCTTGTTTATTCGTGTAGCCTGCCTTCCAGATAATCAGTATGCACTTGCTTAGCATTTCTTCCATTGAGTTGTTACGGAATCAAACGAATCAAGAGTTCTAGACTTTGACAGGTTCTTCTTATTTGCTGTCATGTTACTATAGACAACTATGCCTAGGGTCTTGAAGTTCTATCACACCACATGTAGTCACTTACATGTATGCTTACTTGGCATATGTAATTATTTAGGTATTTACAACACCATTGTTCACTATATGATAAAAGTGAGAAAATTAATCGTGAGAAGAAGTTTATATTAGTTCAAGTTTGCTCTCTGTGTATGTATTGTTCTGTTCCAGTGATGTTCTTTGACTACATCTGAAGGGAAAAGATATCACCTATGGGGTCAAAGCCTGTTCCCCAATGGTATCTGCTGAAGCTTTTGCAAGAGGCATTTATAACCCTCGGGTCCCAGCAAGTTTTCACCAAGGTGGTAGGACCCAGCGGTCCATTTCGCCCCTTTGCATACCTTGTTTATTCGTGTAGCCTGCCTTCCAGATAATCAATATGCACTTGCTTAGCATTTCTTCCATTGGGTTATTACGGAATCAAACGAATCAAGATTTCTAGACTTTGACAGGTTCTTCTTATCTGCTTTCATGTTACTATAGACAACTATGCCTAGGGTTTTGAAGTTATATCACACCACATGTAGTCACTTACATGTATCCTTACTTGGCATATGTAATTCTTTTGGTATTTACAACACCATTGTTCACTATATGATAAAAGTGAGAAAATTAATCGTAAGAAGAAGTTTATATTAGTTAAAGTTTGCTCTCTGTGTATGTATTGTTCTGTTCCAGTGATGTTCTTTGATTAAATCTGAAGGGAAAAGATACCACCTATGGGGTCAAAGCCTGTTCCCCAATGGTATCTGATGATGCTTTTGCAAGAGGCATATATACCCCTCAGGTCCCAGCAAGTTTTCACCAAGGTGGTAGGACCCAGCGATCCATTTTGCGCCTTTGCTTACCTTGTTTATTCGTGTAGCCAGCCCTCCAGATAATCAATATGCACTTGCTTAGCATTTTTTCCATTGGGTTATTATGGTATCAAACAAATCAAGAGTTCTAGACTTTGACAGGTTCTTCTTATTTGCTTTTATGTTACTATAGACAACTATGCCTAGGGTCTTGAAGTTCTATCACACCACATGTAGTCACTTACATGTATGCTTACTTGGCATATGTAACTCTTTAGGTATTTACAACACCACTGGCCACTATATGATAAAAGTGTGAAAATTAATCGTAAGAAGAAGTTTATATTAGTTCAAGTTTGCTCTGTGTGGATGTATTGTTCTGTTCCAGTGATGTTTTGTGACTAAATCTGAAGGAATAATATACAACCTATGGGGTCAAAGCCTGTTCCCCAATGGTATCTGCTGAAGCTTTTGCAAGAGGCATATATACCCCTCGGGTCCCAGCAAGTTTTCACCAAGGTTGTAGGACCCAGCGATCCATTTCTCCCCTTTGCTTACCTTGTTTATTCGTGTAGCCAGCCCTCCAGATAATCAATATGCACTTGCTTAGCATTTTTTTCCATTGGGTTATTATGGAATCAAACTAATCAAGAGTTCTAGACTTTGACAGGTTCTTCTTATTTGCTTTCATGTTACTATAGACAACTATGCCTAGGGTTTTGAAGTTATATCACACCACATGTAGTCACTTACATGTATGCTTACTTGGTATATGTAATTCTTTAGGAATTTACAACACCATTGTTCACTATATGATAAAAGTGAGAAAATTAATCGTAAGAAGAAGTTTATATTAGTTAAAGTTTGCTCTCTGTGTATGTATTGTTCTGTTCCAGTGATGTTCTTTGATTAAATCTGAAGGGAAAAGATATCACCTAAGGGGTCAAAGCCTGTTCCCCAATGGTATCTGCTGAAGCTTTTGCAAGAGGCATATATAACCCTCGGGTCCCAGCAAGTTTTCACCAAGGTGGTAGGACCCAGCGATCCATTTCGCCCCTTTGCATACCTTGTTTATTCGTGTAGCCTGCCTTCCAGATAATCAGTATGCACTTGCTTAGCATTTCTTCCATTGGGTTATTATGGAATCAAACTAATCAAGATTTCTAGACTTTGACAGGTTCTTCTTATCTGCTTTCATGTTACTATAGACAACTATGCCCAGGGTTTTGAAGTTATATCACACCACATGTAGTCACTTACATGTATGCTTACTTGGCATATGTAATTCTTTTGGTATTTACAACACCATTGTTCACTGTATGATAAAAGTGAGAAAATTAATCGTAAGAAGAAGTTTATATTAGTTAAAGTTTGCTCTCTGTGTATGTATTGTTCTGTTCCAGTGATGTTTTGTGACTAAATCTGAAGGAAAAAGATACCACCTATGGGGTCAAAGCCTGTTCCCCAATGGTATCTGCTGAAGCTTTTGCAAGAGGCATACCCCTCGGGTCCCAGCAAGTTTTCACCAAGGCGGTAGGACCCAGCGATCCATTTCGCCCCTTTGCATACCTTGTTTATTCGTGTAGCCTGCCTTCCAGATAATCAGTATGCACTTGCTTAGCATTTCTTCCATTGAGTTGTTACGGAATCAAACGAATCAAGAGTTCTAGACTTTGACAGGTTCTTCTTATTTGCTTTCATGTTACTATAGACAACTATGCCTAGGGTCTTGAAGTTCTATCACACCACATGTAGTCACTTACATGTATGCTTACTTGGCATATGTAATTCTTTAGGTATTTACAACACCATTGTTCACTATATGATAAAAGTGAGAAAATTAATCGTAAGAAGAAGTTTATATTAGTTCAAGTTTGCTCTCTGTGTATGTATTGTTCTGTTCCAGTGATGTTCTTTGACTACATCTGAAGGGAAAAGATATCACCTATGGGGTCAAAGCCTGTTCCCCAATGGTATCTGCTGAAGCTTTTGCAAGAGGCATATATACCCCTCGGGTCCCAGAAAGTTTTCACCAAGGTGGTAAGACCCAGTGATCCATTTCGCCCCTTTGCTTACCTTGTTTATTCGTGTAGCCAGCCCTCCAGATAATCAATATGCACTTGCTTAGCATTTTTTTTTCCATTGGGTTATTATGGAATCAAACTAATCAAGATTTCTAGACTTTGACAGGTTCTTCTTATCTGCTTTCATGTTACTATAGACAACTATGCCCAGGGTTTTGAAGTTATATCACACCACATGTAGTCACTTACATGTATGCTTACTTGGCATATGTAATTCTTTTGGTATTTACAACACCATTGTTCACTATATGATAAAAGTGAGAAAATTAATCGTAAGAAGTTTATATTAGTTCAAGTTTGCTCTCTGTGTATGTATTGTTCTGTTCCAGTGATGTTCTTTGATTAAATCTGAAGGGAAAAGATATCACTTAAGGGGTCAAAGCCTGTTCCCCAATGGTATCTGCTGAAGCTTTTGCAAGAGGCATATATAACCCTCGGGTCCCAGCAAGTTTTCACCAAGGTGCTAGGACCCAGCGATCCATTTCGCCCCTTTGCATACCTTGTTTATTCGTGTAGCCTGCCTTTCAGATAATCAATATGCACTTGCTTAGCATTTCTTCCATTGGGTTATTACGGAATCAAACGAATCAAGATTTCTAGACTTTGACAGGTTCTTCTTATTTGCTTTCATGTTACTATAGACAACTATGCCTAGGGTTTTGAAGTTCTATCACACCACATGTAGTCACTTACATGTATGCTTACTTGACATATGTAATTCTTTCGGTATTTACAACACCATTGTTCACTGTATGATAACAGTGAGAAAATTAATCGTAAGAAGAAGTTTATATTAGTTAAAGTTTGCTCTCTGTGTATGTATTGTTCTGTTCCAGTGATGTTCTTTGACTAAATCTGAAGGGAAAAGATACCACCTATGGGGTCAAAGCCTGTTCCCCAATGGTATCTGCTGAAGCTTTTGCAAGAGGCATATATAACCCTCGGGTCCCAGCAAGTTTTCACCAAGGTGGTAGGACCCAGCAATCCATTTCGCCCCTTTGCTTACCTTGTTTATTCGTGTAGCCAGCCCTCCAGATAATCAATATGCACTTGCTTAGCATTTTTTTTCCATTGGGTTATTATGGAATCAAACTAATCAAGAGTTCTAGACTTTGACAGGTTCTTCTTATTTGCTTTCATGTTACTATAGACAACTATGCCTAGGGTTTTGATGTTATATCACACCGCATGTAGTCACTTACATGTATGCTTACTTGGCATATGTAATTCTTTAGGTATTTACAACACCATTGTTCACTATATGATAAAAGTGAGAAAATTAATCGTAAGAAGAAGTTTATATCAGTTCAAGTTTGCTCTCTGTGTATGTATTGTTCTGTTCCAGTGATGTTCTTTGATTAAATCTGAAGGGAAAAGATATCACCTATGGGGTCAAAGCCTGTTCCCCAATGGTATCTGCTGAAGCTTTTGCAAGAGGCATATATACCCCTCGGGTCCCAGCAAGTTTTCACCAAGGCGGTAGGACCCAGCGATCCATTTCGCCCCTTTGCATACCTTGTTTATTCGTGTAGCCTGCCTTCCAGATAATCAGTTTGCACTTGCTTAGCATTTCTTCCATTGAGTTGTTACGGAATCAAACGAATAAAGAGTTCTAGACTTTGACAGGTTCTTCTTATCTGCTTTCATGTTACTATAGACAACTATGCCTAGGGTTTTGAAGTTATATCACACCACATGTAGTCACTTACATGTATGCTTACTTGGCATATGTAATTCTTTTGGTATTTACAACACCATTGTTCACTATATGATAAAAGTGAGAAAATTAATCGTAAGAAGAAGTTTATATTAGTTAAAGTTTGCTCTCTGTGTATGTATTGTTCTGTTCCAGTGATGTTCTTTGATTAAATCTGAAGGGAAAAGATACCACCTATGGGGTCAAAGCCTGTTCCCCAATGGTATCTGCTGATGCTTTTGCAAGAGGCATATATACCCCTCAGGTCCCAGCAAGTTTTCACCAAGGTGGTAGGACCCAGCGATCCATTTTGCGCCTTTGCTTACCTTGTTTATTCGTGTAGCCAGCCCTCCAGATAATCAATATGCACTTGCTTAGCATTTTTTTTTCCATTGGGTTATTATGGAATCAAACTAATCAAGATTTCTAGACTTTGACAGGTTCTTCTTATCTGCTTTCATGTTACTATAGACAACTATGCCCAGGGTTTTGAAGTTATATCACACCACATGTAGTCACTTACATGTATGCTTACTTGGCATATGTAATTCTTTTGGTATTTACAACACCATTGTTCACTATATGATAAAAGTGAGAAAATAAATCGTAAGAAGAAGTTTATATTAGTTCAAGTTTGCTCTCTGTGTATGTATTGTTCTGTTCCAGTGATGTTCTTTGATTAAATCTGAAGGGAAAAGATATCACTTAAGGGGTCAAAGCCTGTTCCCCAATGGTATCTGGGGATATTTGGGGATATTTAATTGAATTAATCAATCAACGATACTATTGATCAGCATTACCGAACGTAGACGTTCCACTAGAAACAAACATTGATGTATTGTTCTAATTTATTACTGTGAAGCTGCTTTGATACAACCTGTGTTGTGAAAAGCGCTATATAAATAAACTTGACTTGACTTGACTTGACTATCTGCTGAAGCTTTTGCAAGAGGCATATATAACCCTCGGGTCCCAGCAAGTTTTCACCAAGGTGCTAGGACCCAGCGATCCATTTCGCCCCTTTGCATACCTTGTTTATTCGTGTAGCCTGCCTTTCAGATAATCAATATGCACTTGCTTAGCATTTCTTCCATTGGGTTATTACGGAATCAAACGAATCAAGATTTCTAGACTTTGACAGGTTCTTCTTATTTGCTTTCATGTTACTATAGACAACTATGCCTAGGGTTTTGAAGTTATATCACACTACATATAGTCACTTACATGTATGCTTAATTGGCAGATGTAAATCTTTAGGTATTTACAACACCATTGTTCACTGTATGATAAAAGTGAGAAAATTAATCGTAAGAAGAAGTTTATATTAGTTAAAGTTTGCTCTCTGTGTATGTATTGTTCTGTTCCAGTGATGTTCTTTGACTAAATCTGAAGGGAAAAGATACCACCTATGGGGTCAAAGCCTGTTCCCCAATGGTATCTGCTGAAGCTTTTGCAAGAGGCATATATACCCCTCGGTCCCAGCAAGTTTTCACCAAGGTGGTAGGACCCAGCGATCCATTTCGCCCCTTTGCTTACCTTGTTTATTCGTGTAGCCAGCCCTCCAGATAATCAATATGCACTTGCTTAGCATTTTTTCCATTGGGTTATTATGGTATCAAACAAATCAAGAGTTCTAGACTTTGACAGGTTCTTCTTATTTGCTTTCATGTTACTATAGACAACTATGCTTAGGGTTTTGAAGTTCTATCACACCACATGTAGTCACTTACATGTATGCTTACTTGACATATGTAATTCTTTCGGTATTTACAACACCATTGTTCACTGTATGATAACAGTGAGAAAATTAATCGTAAGAAGAAGTTTATATTAGTTAAAGTTTGCTCTCTGTGTATGTATTGTTCTGTTCCAGTGATGTTCTTTGACTAAATCTGAAGGGAAAAGATATCACCTAAGGGGTCAAAGCCTGTTCCCCAATGGTATCTGCTGAAGCTTTTGCAAGAGGCATATATACCCCTCGGGTCCCAGCAAGTTTTCACCAAGGTGGTAGGACCCAGCGATCCATTTCGCCCCTTTGCTTACCTTGTTTATTCGTGTAGCCAGCCCTCCAGATAATCAATATGCACTTGCTTAACATTTTTTTTTCCATTGGGTTATTATGGAATCAAACTAATCAAGATTTCTAGACTTTGACAGGTTCTTCTTATTTGCTTTCATGTTACTATAGACAACTATGCCTAGGGTTTTGAAGTTCTATCACACCACATGTAGTCACTTACATGTATGCTTACTTGGCATATGTAATTCTTTCGGTATTTACAACACCATTGTTCACTGTATGATAACAGTGAGAAAATTAATCGTAAGAAGAAGTTTATATTAGTTAAAGTTTGCTCTCTGTGTATGTATTGTTCTGTTCCAGTGATGTTCTTTGACTAAATCTGAAGGGAAAAGATATCACCTAAGGGGTCAAAGCCTGTTCCCCAATGGTATCTGCTGAAGCTTTTGCAAGAGGCATATATACCCCTCGGGTCCCAGAAAGTTTTCACCAAGGTGGTAGGACCCAGCAATCAATGTCGCCCCTTTGCTTACCTTGTTTATTCGTGTAGCCAGCCCTCCAGATAATCAATATGCACTTGCTTAGCATTTTTTTTTCCATTGGGTTATTATGGAATCAAACTAATCAAGAGTTCTAGACTTTGACAGGTTCTTCTTATTTGCTTTCATGTTACTATAGACAACTATACCTAGGGTTTTGAAGTTCTATCACACCACATGTAGTCACTTACATGTATGCTTACTTGGCATATGTAATTCTTTTGGTATTTACAACACCATTGTTCACTATATGATAAAAGTGAGAAAATTAATCGTAAGAAGAAGTTTATATTAGTTAAAGTTTGCTCTCTGTGTATGTATTGTTCTGTTCCAGTGATGTTCTTTGATTAAATCTGAAGGGAAAAGATATCCCCTAAGGGGTCAAAGCCTGTTCCCCAATGGTATCTGCTGAAGCTTTTGCAAGAGGAATATATAACCCTCGGGTCCCAGCAAGTTTTCACCAAGGTGGTAGGACCCAGCGATCCATTTCGCGCCTTTGCTTAAATTGTTTATTCGTGTAGCCAAACCTCCAGATAATCAATATGCACTTGCTTAGCATTTTTTCCATTATGGAATCAA